>NW_023597034.1:39504854-39539553 GCF_011947565.3 Pollicipes pollicipes | reverse complement strand
ACTGAAATAGCCATCTTGAAGCCGTTTCGGTGCAGCTCACAGGCCTGCCGTTCTTAAGACCCCTCTAGTTTCTGAGCTTTAAGCCCGCGAAAATGGAGGAGAGTGCTTCGGGGAGAGTATTTCGTGGTTACCTTGACATTCATAACACCATCATAAGGTCATCCAATACCTACCATTCCATAAGCCATGCAGTGATCGAGGCCGAGAAAAATGTAATGGTCGAGCCGGTTATATCTGGCGTTCGTGAACAAGATTCCCAGATATAACGACCGTCAATTGGCCCTCGCACAATATTGTGCAAAGTACGATGACGTGATAAAACAATGACTTGCCGAAGAGCATACTTACTAAACAAAGAAACTGTGGTGGCAAAGGGCAGTTTTTTCTTCTTAAAAGTGTACCAATAGTTATATGTCAGCTTCTTTCGTCATATCTGGTGCTCGCTTCAATATCTTGAAATGTGAAACCTTCCCTTTAACATCATGCAGAGCAATAATACAATTAACGAAGAAGCTGACCTTAAATCCGGAAATACCAGGGGTATAGGAGCGTCATTTAGCATGAACATCATGACGATCGGCAGGCCTTGAGCCAACATCGCAGTCAAACCCAGCTCAACCCAACCGAAAAACTTGCTGGCTTAGAAACTGGACTTACGAAATTGGGACGCTGACCGTTTCAGCAGGCATTAGAGAAACTTCCGCGCAGATCAGTAAACAACTGGCTGCACCTTGAAGCATGCAGAAAGGTCAATTTCCCGCGGGAAAAGTGGAAACGAAATTCATGCCGCGAAAATTCGTCTGGGAACTAATTCCTGCTATGCATCCGCGAACAAGGAAATGCTCCACATTCGAAGGTATTGAAGCAAGCATCAGATATCATAGAATAATCTCACTCATAGATATTAGAATATTTTTAAGTGGAAAAGACTGCTCTAGACAACGCAATATCAATGTTTAGTAAACACGCTATTCAATGCGTCACTTGTTGATTACGTCATCATGCCCTGTACAACGTTGACTGAGAGCCAATTGCCGACCATCATATCTGTAAATGGTGCTCACTAACGCCATATACAAACGGCGCCACTGTAACATTTTTATTGGCCTCGATGGCCGCATGGCTAATCAAACGGCAAAAGTCGAATGAAATTATAGCGTCATAGATACCTAGATGACGACGAAACAATCTCTCAGAAATAGTCTTCTCATCTTCTCGTACGTATAGCCCAAAAACTAGAGGTGTTTGGTCTCAAAAAGGGCAGGGTTGTGAACTGCGCTGAATGATCTTCAAAATTTCATACAAATGTGGGACACTCCCCTCAATAATTATGCAACAAGTACGTCGCAAATCTTAAGATGAGAACAGGCAGGCAACAACATCAAGGGGATACATCGCTAAATGCACAGCACCATTTTCTTCCAACTTACCATGAAATGACCAGTCTGGATGGTCCTTTTCATCATGAAGGGCCTTCATCCACAGATCTAAAACACATGGCTTAATGTTAATGCCATAATCGCGTGCAACGTAACTGGAATTATTCACCCAATACGCAACTTCGATAAAAGTTCTACACCTGCAGGCCTGGTGGGGACAGTAACCTTGTATCCTTGTAGCCATGTATCCGATTCATGAACGGTGAATTGTTAACGTGCACACCGTAACTTTTAAACGGCCACAAGTTGCCTGAAGACGGGACTGGGACTGTTGACTGATTTGGCTGTTGCCTGACGACGGGACTGATGCTGTCAACTGACTGGTTGCTGCACGCTGCCCAAAGTGTTGGGTGGCCGCGGGACTGAAGACTTCAATCGCGGCGAACTTTCAGCCCCTTTTAAAATCGCGTGTATCGCACCCGTACGTCACAAAACAATTACGCTGTGCAATCACTTCCCGAGTTTTCAGCGAATCCGGCTCGGCATGCACGGCAATGGATGTCGAGCCGAGCTACACTCGCACCGAACAGCGCAATGTCACGCTCGTCACCGAGCGCCAGCTGGACACCTCAGCCGGCCCCACACGTGCCGCTGGGCTGTGTTCGCTTGGTGGGTTCGACATCACACCAGCCCTATACGTCAGAGGTGGACGATTCCCCATCACATCCAGCACCAGACGTGCTGGAGAATGCACCGTCACACCCAGCCCAACGTGCGGTGGGAAGCCAGACACACACGCACATGGGGGGGGGGGGGGGGGGAGCACGACGTGACACGTGCCCCGCACGGCATATCCAACCCCAACGCTCTGGTAACCTCGATAGGCACACGTGCCGGAGAACTCGATATCACACCCAGCACCGCACGTGCCAGTGAACTCGATATCACACCCAACACCACACGTACCGGAGAACTCGGTGTTTCACCCAGCACCACGCATGCTGAGAACTCAATATCACGCCTAGCTCTACAGGTGCTGGGGGGGGGGGGGGGGGGCTCGGTACCAAACCTGGCGCCATGCGCACAAGAGAGCACGGCATCACGCCCTCCCCTCCCGCCCTCGTAGACGTACTGGGGAAGTCGACGTCACAATCCGCGCAGCGCAGCGGACGCTGGACGCAGATGGTCTGCTGCGACATCCCGGCTGGCACCTGTCTGCGCTGGACCCGATCAGAAGCTGCCCGGCTCCCTGTCGACGGAGGGGAGCGAAGGTGAGATCCCGCTGTCCCGGGCCCGCGCAGCGCGCCGGCCTCTCTGAGGCGGACACGCCGAGCCGCGTCACGAGATTACACTCGGGGTGAACAGCACACATCCGGTCTGCAGTCACATCATCCGGGGTGCGGCATAGCAGGGCGGTGGTGTGATGTGATCAGCAGACCGGGAGGGGTGCTCCAGCGGGGTGCCGCAGCGCTCGTCGGGTGCGCCGCGAGCCATCCGCCGTTCGCGGCCAGTGCCCTTGCCCTCGCTCCCACGCCCGGCTGTTAGCTAGCGGCCTAAAACGTTCCGCGTTTGAGTTCGGCTCCACCTGCCGTGCTGCGTCTGATCCCAACAGCCGTCCGTGGGTTCTACAAAGACACGTACGCTGGTGCTGGTCTAACCTGCATCCTCTAAAGCGCGTAACAAATCTACCTCCTTTTGGGAGAATGTACTTGTCCTACATTTGTCATATTCATTGTATATTGTCGTACATATGATCCATCTATTGTCATATTGCGTGCCAGCCAATAAGCATGATTTCTGGCGTGATTATCTGTGCGTGATAAGACGCATTTGATGCCAGTGCTGCCTGACATGCTAACGACTATCGTCCCACATAGATGTCCATTATGAATAACCGCTGGCTGCTCTGCCTCATGTATCATGGCCACCGCCTCAATGGCCTCATGCCCTTGAAAACTATCGCTGTCCTGTCCATTGTGGCCTCGATACCTATCACGTTGAAACCTTCCACGCACCTGGCTGTCCCGGATGTCGTCAGAGCCGCGTTCCCCATTTCCAAACGCCGTCAACAGGTGGCAACTTGACGTCACAGGTGGTGCGTCACAGCAACTCCTACGGCTCGGCGTATAGTCGCTTATGCATGACGTAGGGCACTCGAAACGTCACAGGCAGCAACTCAGGTAGGTTCGTCGCTAATGGGGAACGCGGCTCAGGTCTTGCCTGTGCTTAGCTCCGTCCCAGTCCGGACACCACTCACCTGAGGCGTCAGCAGTGGCTGGCTGCACCTCACACGGGTCAGCGCGAGCCCTCTCCTACCTGCGTCACCCGCGCGTCGCCAGTCGCCGACGCGTCAGCACGCCGCGCCGTCCGGTACCGCCGGTCCCACGCGCCGCTCCGTGCGCCACCGGCCGCGCCGCGCCCACTGCGGCGCGCCGCCGGTCGCGCGGTCGTTTCACATCCGTGCCCGGCGGCTGCGGCGCGCGCGGGCGGGCAGCGCGGGACCGCCGGCCGCCGCGGAACTCCCTGGCCCCAGCCGAGGTCACCCGCGGCTGGGACGCCTCAGCGGTCCGGGGTCACGCGGCAGGGGCTCTCACTCGTATAGAGCTGATTGCGCAGCCTGTCGAAAGTTATGTGGTCTCAGTGGGAGTTGGGTGTGTGATTTCGTTACAACGTTCGTCGGCCCAACGGTACCACATCAAAATTCAGACGTACTCCGGAGCAACTGCCTCTTTCGAGGCTCCCTGTGGAAAATCGCACCCAATGTGATGTCACTTGAGGACTTAACGGACTGGCTAAGCTCATGGTTCCCATAAACAATGAGTAACCAGCTGGGTTAGGTATAGTTTTGGGGAAAATTAGCGGAAAAATTATTCCGTGGCCGTGTCGATGGCTCAGTCGGTTAGAGCGCCTGCTTTCCGATTCACCATCCTGTGGCGGGGTAGGTTCGAGTCGCTTCAAGTGCTTGTCACTTGCCCCGATAGGTATGGCCTGCGGTCGGTGGCAGCGACCACGCCGAAGGTCATATGACGTCAGAGGGCAGGACGAACTGTGCCGAACATTGCTGCACGTTAGGCTTTCGCCACCAAATTCTGTACTTGCCCCGCAATTGCGCGATCGGATGGTTAGGTCAATGATTACACAATAAGCACTGCTTGTTCTGCACAAGCACGCACTGCGTCAGCTCTGATCTCAGAAATCCATCCATTCAGAAGATTTGGGTTAAGTCTTTGAAAACAAAAAGTAATCAACACTTTTCGTACCGCTTTTGCAATCATCAACGCATTAGGGTCAGTTGGGTGTCTATTTTCATATAACTGTTGCACAATTTAATACTAGTGTCGTGTAAAGGCCAACCAATAGGTAGCCGAGTGTTTCCACCGATTCTGAATGTGTAGCAGGTGATTATGCAGCCACCGACCTACGGGTGGCTGATGAATGAATCAAGGCAATCTTACCCGTGAAGGCCTCTAGTAAAAGTCGTTGTGGATATCAGCCAAACTGTCACCATCAGATGAACAATGTCATTCAAAATGAGGCCATATCATGTCCACCGTTCCCTATCAGCGACCTCCTTTCGCTCCACCAACCCAATGAATGGCGTTCTGTCGCAAAGTCAGCTCAAACTTCTAAAACTCCAGCTATTGGACACCAAAAACCTGTCTTGAACTCTCTTGCCATGACATGAATGATTACAGGTATATCTCGCTCGTCGGTGGTGCCTACCTCGGATTACAATAAGTAGGTACTGCTGCGCATTGGGCTCTCCAGAGCCCCCTTGGCTGCTCCAATTTTTAGCCCCAAATTTAGCCCCCCCCGTGGGAGTGCAGCGTTTTATGTTGCTTTCCATTTTCATTGTCACATTGGCAGCGACGCGTCGAGCCCGACGTTCGTAATTTAAGTAACAAGACTGGCGGATAGCCAGGTGAATATACACCGCATGTGGCCGAAACAATGGTTTCCGGCGCCAGAGCAAACCAACATCGATATCTTATTGGCACGCCGGGCTTTGCACCTGTTAGTGTTTGTGGGGTCTGTTACTCTGCTCGCAGTGCGGAAGTGTCAACGGGCTGGGCCTTGCTTGCAGCAAACAGTAGCCCCCGCCGCAAATCATGGTAACCCGCGTCGTCAGTGCCGCCTGCGCCTTTGCGCATTGCGGCAAGACATGTAGGTCGATGTCTTGATGCTGCCTATGCACAACTCGTGTGAAATTACCCGTTCGGTGTTTCAGCTTCCAGCGATAAGGTGACCTATGTTTCCGTCCCGCCTGCCGATGGCACATGTACAGGGAGTGTCCGCCGTTGGCGTCAGAGCGAGCCAGCCGCGCGTTTGGCGAACAGCGGCGATGACGGCGACGGCTGACTTCGTGACGCCCGAATACAAAGCATGAGCGGGTTACTCCGACACGGGAGACAGGGCTGCAACGGCCCAAATGTAAATGGACAGGCCGATGGGTGACAGCTGGCAGGCGGAGTCTGTCTGCCCGGTTGTGCATGTTGTGTGCTGTAGTGCGTTGGCTGCACAAAGCCTGCCCCCCCCCCCTCAAGTTCCAGGTAGTTAGCGTTCTAGCGTGCGTTCTCCCCCTTCATCAAGCCTCATCGTTTCATGACACACTGCCGCCTGTGTGTTATTCCTCGTTATTAAGCTGCCGGACCTGGCGTTTGTAACGGATGCAGCCACGCATAGTCCGGGGCGCATCGATCGTGGAGGTGCGAATGGGCCGTCACATGCGATGACATCCTGGTCAGACGGGCGGGCTGTCCTCTCCTACGACCGGACGTGGACATCCGTCCAGCACGGCGAGCCCTGCTAGCATTGCTCACACGACAAACAGCTCGGCGTGGGCACCTTATCCGGGCAGGGGCCGTGGGCGCGCGGCCGCTGACGCGTGCGGCAGTGGCGGCGTCAGGCCGCGTTTTGTGCGGCACGACACCTTGACCCAGCGGATGGCGCAGCGGCGGTCTGGCGCTGCTTGGCACCGTACATCCACGAAAGGGAAACACGCTTAGAGCGCTCACCGCTGCGAGGATGTGGCGGTCGGTCCTGTATCCGCCTCTGCACGTGCAGTTCTGGAATTTGGCTGTGATTCAGAGTAAGCGGGCTGCAGCCGGCCGGCCTCAGCTTTCGTCATCAAGCGTTTGTCGTCGGCTTGGAGTTTCCCGAACAACTTCAGAAGGCGACTTATGTGGCGGCAGTTACGCTACCGCACATAGTTTGCTGGCGTAGCGATTTAATACCCGTGGTTATGGCTGGTGTGGTAGTAAGAGAAGGCACGCAAAAAGATTGAACAAGAAAATCATGCAAATGCGAAGAAAAAGAACGAAGTTTCCGTGAGTGAAAAACGCCATTTCAGGCGTGAGAAGTACTCATTTAGTGGTGTAGAGCTTACCTCTAAGTGAAATAATTCCCTGAACTTACCCTCAGGGCTTAATCACGCCTTGCAACTTCCCGAAGCACTGTTGTTCATAAAAAAGACTAAAGTATATGTTCTCTGCGGTCCAACAATGGGATCAAACAAGCAGAGTGCTTAGCTTTCTAAAAAAGTTTGAAAAGAAAGGCACTTTGGGTATCATTACGCACTCCGAGTGGTTCAAAACACCGAAACGAAGGTTGAGAAATCCAGTTTTCTTTTAAAAATACATTCAACAGTGCCTTCGTGAGCAGCAAGACTAGTAAACGACAAAACGATGTGACGTTCGAACGTGCCCAATCGCGCTGTTGAACACGGTTGTGCATGTTATGCACAGCACGGTGAAAAATCCTCAGCTTTCAGCCCTGCACACTCATGTGCAGAACAATGCCCCGTTGTGGCATGGAATATAAATAGGTGTACTCCTTGTTGGATTTTGGTTGCAATGGCAGACAATTTTATCTGTTTCAGGCGCACACTGCAAATGTTGGGCTCCATAAATGCCATTCAGGGACCATTTGGGCCGGTCCCCAAGCAACCCTCCAGCCACTGACATTTCTGACATTTCTTTCTGGCTGCTCAGGGTCCGCGCTGAATTAGCCATAAAAACCATCTATCCACGACTGAAGTTATGGCTGGAGATTCTGCAGGTTATGGGGGAAGGGGGTGACGGGATGTCCATTGTCCCTGACCACATAAGACGCAAAACCTGGGCTGTTTGGGGGGGGGGGGGGCACAGAAGGCTGTATCGCGCTACCTTGCTGGTGACAATTTTGCCCGCAGAAGTTCGGCGGCAGCAAAAAATGCACTTGTATCACTCCTGCATTGGTTCAGTATCCCACTTTTACTGGGATGCATTTAAGGGGGATGAGAGGCGGCTCAAGTCAGTATTAGGGTGGCTTAGCCCCTGCCCACCAAAACAATATGAAATGGCACCCCTGTTCTGCATGGTCTTCTGGCTCTAGTTTTAAGGGTCGTTGCACGTCATCACGACCCTCTTTATGGAACTCTAGCGACCGCATAGCTTAAAGCAGTGACAAGGGGCCATGACACAGCCAGAGTTCAGAACTGCTCCCTCTCTTTCCCCCCGCTTGAGAGCAGAATCCAGGAGCCGAAGTCGGTAACATGTCAGTAATTTTGCCACCCCTTGCTCGTCTTCTTTTGTAATTTCCTCGTGTCCTTGTGACATGTCCTTGTCTCTTCCCCCTCCTTTTCTTATGTCATTCCAATTTTCCCTTCTCTGAAATTTTCATGATAGTCATACTCTTAAATTGACGTACGAAGTGTGCACCGGCCCACATTGACCCCAGCGATTCAACCAAAACAAAGGCTAACCTCCAGAGGCCGCAGACAGCATAGAGAACAGTTGACTTGGTTCGGTTTTTTGTAAATGCTTACATGAATCTAAAGATGAACCATGAGGAAAAGTGCGCAACTTGCCATCCACGTTTATGGGACGTATACAATATCCTTTACCCCTCTCCCTGATTCGCCGTTTTTCATAGCGCGGGCTTATAGTAGGGGGGGGGAGGTGGTTCGAATCGACCCCCCTGATGTTCTCAAACTAATAAAGATAGAGCTTAGGGGAAAGCACCAGTGGATTGGGCTCAATGAGAGCTCACCATTATCAAGACGTTTTATTCTAATAACTTAATAATTGACCCCATTATGCGAGGTCAAAGGTCAAGGTTTCCCGGAAACTGAACTATTCATGTTTACAATCTCATGCATACAGGACCGTGTCATGTAGCGAGACAAACCCTAAACAGGCATGCTTCTTCTTCAATTCTGAGTGCAATGGTCAATAGTTGTACGTGTTTTGACCGTATCTTTATGATGCGCAGCCCCATTAATGTAGCAGCGTCGGCCCGCCTCGCGCGTTCCGCGCCACTGCCGGTTGCCGGCTTCCGCGCGCGCCGGCCGTGGATCGCCGTGCGATGTTTCGCAAAAACCGCCGCTGTTCCGAACCAGAAACATTATTGACACGGTTTTATGATTTCAAAACACAAAAAATGTATGTCCCAGCGAGTAACTCAGAGCGATTGCACAACATGCCGGAGAGGCATCCTCGAGGCACCTTAAGAGGTGGCCGCATCGACCGCCCCACTTATCAGAGCGAGGGTTAACACGGTGTCGTCATGCACACAGTGATCCTGTAAAGGCCACGACCTGCATTGCTGCTCACGTTGCTATAGCCGCTTCGTTACATAAGACCCGGCACCTAGCGCGCAGAACTCGATAATTGCGCGCGTGCATGGCCTGCTGGAGCCGTAGTGCCGACATTGACAGCTCGACCACTTCTTGCCTGGTCTCGACGCGTGCAGGACGCCCTCGTGTGAACTGTCCACAGGTCGCATACTGCATCTGAGAGTTCCAATCTGGACAGGTCGTGCTCAGATACAGCCAGACATCAATTTAGATACGACAGTTGCCGAGGTCAGACACTGCGTATATCAAGCACAGATACGGACAAATATCAAGCTCACGGAGTCGAATAGCAAGTTCAGGTACAGTCAGATATCGGCATCAGTCACGGACGAACAACGAGCTCAGGTACATCAAGATATTGAGACAAATGCCAATCCCAGATACAGAGAAGCAGTAAGGTAGGATATAGGCAGATATCAAGATTGAGTAACATCAAACACCAAGAAGAGGAAGACTGAGAGGGAAGCAGGTCAGATAAAAAGATATTTCAGTGAGATCAGGGCTGAAACGAAGATCAGATACGCTTGACATTGTCAGATGCAGCTTGCAAAATGTCTCCCGCCACCGCAATAATCCTGATCTTTGCACTTTGCACATATTCGTGCGCCGGTGTTTTGTACCGGCGTCACAGCACTGTACGGGCCACCACGGTCATCCTGAAAATCTTCACACCTGAAAAGATCAGATGCGCGCTGTTTTGCGAGCGGCACGAGGCCTGCACCCACTGGCACTACGACAAGGTGTCCCACAACTGCACCCTCTACCCCGCCCTTCCGCACCGAGTCCATCCCGCCGAGCATCGAGCAGGAAGTATACACCTCGCAAGACGTCCCCGACGGCTTCCAACTGGTGCCGGGCACCAGCAAGGCCTTCCGAATCCACCTACACGACATGATTCCGGATGGAAGCCATCTCGAATCCGCCTGCTCCCAAGACGGGCCCGGTGTGCAGCCGGCCTTCCCCGATACTGATCAGGACGTCGAATTCCTCAAATACATGCTGAGAGAAGAAGGAGTTACTGATTTATTCTTCTACCTTGGCATCGTCGAGGAGCCAACCGACGGAGTCTACACCAACACCTTCCGCAACAGGCCCATCGCGCTGAAGCCTGAGTGGTTCAACGTCATGCAGACAATGGACGGGCCCTGGTTCGACTGCATGAAGATGCACGTCACTGGTATGGATTCTCACACCTGCTCGCCAACCTATCGCTATGTGTGTCAGTATGAGCTGTACTGAGCACCGTTCAGCAGTTCCCCGACCCGGAGGAGGACGGCAGAACCGTGGCCAGTTTTACAAGGTTTGGCTGCATCAATTTCCGTGGTGATGTGTACGTACACAGAAGTACTTGGACTCGCTCACGCTGCCTTTTCACCAACAACATATAAACAACAAATCTAGTAAAACTGGCCTGGTCCTGCCCCATGCGTTTGTGCGAGATGGCATGCAATGGCTTGTAGTGAGGTTCCACCCTGCTGAACGGACCAGTAGCCAGCGCCGCAGAGCATTCAGCTTTCAATCTTATGAAATCGGGACACGCAGGTGTAGGTAGCTCACCGGGTACCTATCTTCACAGGTTTCGCCATTCGAATGACATGATTGCCAGAATATCGCGAGCAACCGATCTCTTTTGGTTACATGTGGCCAGGCCATGGGATAAATCTGGCGGAGGCTTTACCGGCTCAAACCAACGTTATTAGCTGACAACGGCAAGCGTGGCGGAAGCTTCTGAAAACCGGCAAATGAATGCCGATGCGCGTAGACGGTCAGTGTAGTGGTGGCCCGAAGTTTGTCTCATCGCTTTGAAGTGTCACATATTTTTCAGATTTTGGGAAACCTCGACACGTACATTGGACGGCTCATTTCATTGTGCAGGCCTGAAAGGGTGTGGAAGTCATTGGAAACAAGATTCATTTGGCCAGCCGTTCACGACAGCAAAACGAGATCAGGCAAAGCGGAGATTGAGCAGTTTTTTTTTTGGTTTCCCTCCATACCTCGCTAGACGGAGTGAAGTGATTTGGGCTCAGACAAAATGCATTGTTCGTGCCATAAGTATTGCATAACTTGCTCACCAGTGGCCTAAGCAGAGAGTAATTTGCCTACTCGCGGCGTGCAGGCCATGAATCAGCGTGAATAGGCGGTACGCAAGAGGATACTTGAATCAAATCAAGTCGTTGGGACCGAATGTGTATTCAAAATATTGATTGCAGCGATCAACAGCATGCAATCAAGGAAACTTCTGATCCACAAGGTCGCAATTTCCGTGCGTTGCTTGTTCACCGGCTCGTACCATGATCTCAGTATATCAAAGCAGCATTAGAAAGAATGCGCGGGTGTTTGCTACAAACCCACCCGTTTGTTTATTTTTGGAAATGTTTCGTCATTTTCACTATCCAGTCCCCCCCTCCCCGCCTCCCTACATTTTACAGATCTAGGCCCCTGCTCAAAAGGTTGTCTCAAGTCCACAGAAGCTGAAGCCTGCGGAACCCGCTGCAGTTTCTATGGTCGTTGGTTGTTGCGGTGTAGAGAGGCATCACCTTTCGACCCCTTTTGCTCCTGGTTTACAAGCCTAAAAGTGGTGCTTCTCTTCAGCAACAAATGACTTGCTGCATGTTCCGAAATGGACTCTGCAGTCAACACAAATGGGCCAAACAGCCTTTAAATGCGTGTGTCTTTCTCAGTGCACTACAAGTGCTATAGTAGTACCACCTAGTTCGCACAGTTCGGCGATATATGTGCAGTCGTGCAGAAACACATGGAAGGTGTTCGTTTTAGGTTGGTTTATGGTTGATCATTTTTTAAGCAGCGCAGCGCACGTCGCCACGTTCCTTTTATGCGGAACCATCGACTAAATTGGTCAATTTGGCGCTTAGGGGCCATGAAATTACCGATATTTGAAACCCGGGCGCGGAGGGCCGGGCTTCAAATCTCGGTTAAACCAAGGTCCGGCTTCCTTTATATAGAAGATCAACGCCTCGGCCATTACGCTCCCGAGTGGAAAGCTTATTCTCGACTGGCACAAGCCCACGAGGAGGCAGTAGGTAACTTGGGGTTGATGGCTCTGTAGCACAAATGACACTGTGCCTCCAGCGCCCGCCACCATCGGCTCCTGGGCATGGTCTGCTTACGAAAAGACATGCCGATCGGGTGACCTCCCTGGGGTCACGACCTTTCTCCGAGTCATCAGAGCAGTGCTACGAACCCCGGACCCGAGGAATCGGGACAGGACTGAGCTCTATGCATGAATGGGACTACGGGAAGCCTCCGGCAAGCAAATGGTCAACACTGTCTGACGTGGATACCAAAGCATGTAAACATCTGTCGTTTGCCTATATCGGATGCATGTGTGTTTGTGTTTGTAACTCATGGCGTGTTTTCGGGAAAGCTCATCACGGTGGGCCCCCAAAAATATGATAAATAATTGCAGAACTTAGTTCTGGAACGCATTTCAGCCAACGTCTCTAAGCCTGTAAGTGCTGTCAAGACCGACAAAGCAGCAACTGCTTTGTCACGGATACTGCCTGAAGGCCAGCCTGCTTTTTTGCCCTGACTTGTGTGATCGACTTCTTCATCAAATGATTTTTGCTCGCCGAAGAAGTGTTACAATCGTCTGGTGTACGCAGCAAGATAAACACTCAGACTTGATTGAGCAGCGTTTGAGCCGCCAGCGTTTCATCCGATTGTGAATGGCTCGATCAACGACAGCGATGCCTTTGATGGAAATGGTTTCGTGTGAAAAAGGGTGCACTGTATTTGGGCGCAAACTATATACACAATATATGCAATATACTTACAGTAGTTAGCGGCAAGACAATCTTTGTTTTGTTCTGACTGCGACCGAAGCCATCAACAGCGCCGTCTATGGTGACACCACCGCGACTACTTTTGCAGCTCATCTTATTTAACAGCGTAAGTTGAGTAAATTACTTAGTTGTAACGAATTACAACAAACTGCTAATTGCTGTGACAGAGAAAACTATAAATAGATCAACTTGAAAACACTGCCGCCAGGTGGATTCAGCATACTGGTGCAATGCTATCAGACCATATTACCGAGCATACATGTTCATCAAAGTTGTTTTATGGCACTGGTGTATTAAGGGGGCAACTATACCTCAACTGAAATACAGCTCCCCCATTAATTAAAACCCAACGTCAGTTCTGGGATATACAGGTATCGTATACAATGCACTCCTGAAATATAAAACATTCAGGCGAGCCGAGTGCACCAATTTAAGGGAAAAAATCATGAATGAGAGAAATGAGCATGCAGCCTGCAAGCAAAAAGTAATGCAGTTACAATAAGACGATTGTCCGCTTCGTGCACCAATTCCTAAATCTCCTCCGCGTTCCCAATGAAAGAAACAATTTCAGGGTTTTAAAACCGGTACAAATCTCTAACTTTGGGTCTTCAACGTTGCCCACGAGCAGAACTACTAACATGCAACGGATCATAAAAACGCAATATGCACTTTAAGGGTAAAAGATAAGCTATTGGACACTTAACTGGCGAATTTCAGAACCTCCTGAATATCGCAGAGGGAATATCTCCCTAGCGTATCTTTGACAAGCACCTGGCGCGATACGCCCGCTACGCCTTCCGGGGTTGCCCTGTGTCAACATGTACTGAAATGAACAGGGAGTATGGTGAAACGGAGTTTAAACTTCGAGGAGTTATTGGTTGATACATAGAACACATTCTCAACCGCTCTATCAAGGTAAATGTTGTGTTTATTTGTAATTTGTCCATGTTGAAGTTGTACACGTACAATAATCTGCCAAACGACACCATACACCATCAAGCAATCTCCTTAACAAACAACAAACCAATCTCATCTCACCCTGGCAATGACCGGCAAACTGAAGCCGGCGTGGTACATCCTCGCCGGCCCCTTGACGGCCTGGGTTGTCCATCTGCGACCAAGTTTGGGTCAGGCTCAACATTGACATTGGTGTGCCAAGTTTTGGACGAGACGGATGAGCAATGTTGCAAGAGGCAAATACAAATTGTCTGCACTGAAGGGGTTGTTTGGGACACATAACGGTTTTTCCCATCTTAAAAATAATGAAATGAGGGCACCATTGGATATTGGCATTGGATGGCTACTACACGTCCTGCCTGTCTGTCATCACGGAAATCAAAGGTGAGAATACTAGTTATTTTTGCTAAAAGCTAACTGCCTTTTTGAAATGCATTCTGATGCTGAAGGACTGGTGGATTAGGTGATGTCCCTACCCTGACCTGAAAAGGCAGAAGAAAGTCTAACTTCGTGCAACCTCGTTATATGCAGATAAATAGGGAAGCCAGCGTCTTCATTCATTTGGTAGCGATCACAAAGTTTTATTGTCTGCTCCTGCAGTCAATAAAAACACTAATAAGGCTTAGAAGGAAAATTCAACAGGGTCTCCTTGATGCAGTGGTACCTCTAGCCAGCCTCACACAATGCTCGCTCCAGAGGTTTTGTGGAAACATGATCATCATATGTTGAAGATAACAGAGTTTGACGGCTTATTATTCGGTGTTATGCATCAATATTAGTAAATCGCAATGAAAACGAAACAAAATACAGAAACAGATACCAGTGGTCGAATTAACACAAAATTTCAACACACCAGGAAGCCACTTTTCACGTTTTTAAGGCTGAAGGCATGTGCAGTGGTTGACCGTCAAGCGACTAAATCCGCTGCCAAGATAACCCAGTACAATTGCATTTTCCTATAGCCTGGCGCAGCCGATTGGCACGACACAAAACGTGTGTCTCATCTCTGTGTAAAGTGGGCCGAACTGATTTAATCACGGTGCCTATCACCTGACCAGACTTACCAGACGTCCAAACCCATACACCCGCAGCCCTCAGCTGAATGTAAACAAATCTACCATCAATGTAATGGCCGCCGCCATCGTTGCGTCCGCAAGCTGCTATCAGCGCTGACAGGTTACATCCTCAAAAGCCATTCGCTGCAGCTAACGATACCTTCTCACTGATGTCGATGTGCTTAGTAGTGGGTAAGGTTTCGCGGCTCTCGATAACTTGCGCTACCAACGAAAACCTGGGACCCTGGAACATCTCGTCAGTTGATGCGAATTTGTAGAAATCAATGATGCCAACAAGTGTAAACCGAAATTCTCTACAATCCTACGTGCATAGTTTAGAATCCCGATTCCACTAGACACACTCCCCTTAATGTCAGGGACCGCAATGGATATGTTCCATGGACTTTGGAAGGTCAAAAATAGTCATTGACCTACAATGGACCCGGTCAACATCTTGTTTTTGCGAACTTATCACCCAGCGTAATCACTGACGCTTATTCAAATGACACAATACGTATAATAATCGCAGGTGTTTGGTCACCGTGACCTTACTGAGGTCTGAAAGGTCACTGACCTGAGTTGCAAACCATTGGCCTTTTGCTTAGAACAGGCATATAGGTTCACAGCGGTTACATTAGGAGGCTTGGGGGCACTTGACACACCTATCTGGAGTTTGACCTTGCTTGACCTTATTTGATCCCCAAGGTAGGACCTAGGAACCTCCAATTTTGAACAAATGAGATCACCTACAGGTTAACCCAACCCGTGGGTTTGGTGTCCCCAGCTATCTTAGTTTTTGAGATCTCACGGGGTCAAATTGACCCCCACCCGAGTGAAGGACATTCAACCGGCCATGCCGGTGAGTGTTAAGATTATCTTTTACTTTGGTTTATGTGCTCGGGTCTAAGAAGGACAGTTTACACTTTGCACAGCGATTTGCAAGCCTAACTATCATGGAAATTTCAAGGCAATAAAATAGGGAGGGCAAAGAAAGGAAAGAACAACAGAAGACGAGGAGGAAAAGAAAAGGATATGACACAAGGACACGAGAAGGGTACAAAACAAGACGAGCAAAGGGAGCAGCACGAGCGACTGGTTACCGCCTTCGACTCCCGTATTCTGCTTAACGTAGGAGGGGGAGGAGAGAGATGGAGCGATTTCGAATCCCACCTGTGTCATGGGCCCTTGTCACTACTTTAATCTATGCGGTCACTCGTGCTGCGTAAAAGATGTGATGACGTGCAACGTATTTCCTTAAACCCAAAAGAAAATACCATGCATAACGGGGCCGTCACTTCATATTGTTCAGTGGGCGAGGACAAAGGCACCCCAATACTGACTCGAGCCTCCTTTGTGCTTCTTTTCTGTGTACCCCTTAATACATGTGAGGAGAAGGGGTACTGTGCCAATGGAGAGGTGGTACAAGTGTACTTTTTTGTCGCCGACCGAATTTCTACGGACAAAATTGTCACCAGCAGGCCAACACGATGTCGTATGACATGAAATAGCAATGATGTCTATGTCCAGTAGCGTCATCGGGAATCGGCGTATCATCGAAAGCCCCTCCGATCACCACAACTTTCAATATGATGTACAAAGCCGAAGCGCTCACTCATACAATTTCATTCAACAAATGCCAGGGCAACTGCTGCTGCAAAGAATGCTGGCACACCAACCCTAGACAATGAGATAGTCCAATCACAAAAGCAGCCTTTTTGCACCCTCGGGGCTTGCCGGGCCTCACGTTCAAGCTTGATCCACGGCCGGATTTGCTTCCCTCGACCGTGACAAAAGTGGCGCAGGGCCCCGACAGCCCGCACAGCTAAGTACAGAGTAGAATTCCAACCGGCATCACGCCAGGGCTATCGATTTGTATACATAATAATGGGGGGGGGGGGGGGGGGTCGTGGCAAGCCGCGGGCCTCACAACCTTGCATCCCTTTAATATGCTTGTCAACCGTTTTTGTCTGCTTTGTGTTGCTTGCAGGTAAGCCTTATTCTTAAGGATCCCGTATTTATTATTTGAATAATTTGACAATTCGTTTGAGTGGTATGGTGGTTATGGCCAGCGAGTTATTCCCAGAGAAGACAGGTTTTGTGTTATAATTGGCTTTGTCCTCGTATTTTTAATCTTCCAGCTAGAGCCATTGGGGAGGGACCAGCACTGAGGGGGGTAAACAAAATATTGAGGGGGCCAAATAAACATTGGATTGAGGTAAAATTTAATATAAAATAAAAATTGATCCAATAAAGTTATAATTGACACTCCCGCATCATGCATGACAAGCATCACAGGTGAGCTTAGATTTTTTGGTACCTGGTGTGCAAAGAATCATGTTGGTTTGCTGACTTGATTTTACTTGCATATGCGTGTTAGTAACAAAAAGTGTCATTCTAATGCATCAGCTGATCTTTTTCCCTGGATCTGAAATGCACATTTTAAAAAATGTGTATTAAATTTATAAGGCTTTTCATAACGCGTACTGATAGGGGGATGGGACCCCTTGCCATTTCCAAACTAAGGAAGGTAGAGCCTCGCATGAAAAACATCGGATTGTTCTTATCGAGATCTAGTGTGTTATGCTAAGTTTTATGTTGCTACTTGAACACTAGACGAAGTCAAGTTTCAAATTTTTCTGAAAATCACACTTTCCGCCTTGCATACTCATACGCACAAAACAACGCCGTGTAACGACATGAAATATAAGGAAGCGTATTCTTTTTCAGTTTTGAGGACAATGGTATGGATTTTTATCTGTTTTAGGCCTACATTTCCAATGTTGGGCCTCATTAATGTAAGTGTCCGACCTCGACGCGGAGTCCGCAGAATCCTCAGTTGCCGCCGACGGCCCGCGCCGGCCGGGGAACGTCGTGCAGTGCTCCTAAAAACCGTCGCTACTCATAGATAAGAAATGTTAGAAACACGTGTCTGTTTTGGTCTTTAACTTGGTCTTAACTGCACGGAATGCTGGACCTGTGTCATGAGAAAGGCTCGAGAGCTGTATCGGCCCTCCCACCCCCCCCCCCCCCCCCCCCCTCCCCTGTTAGGGCGAGGGTTAATATTGGCCAGAAATGACTAGCCGGCTGATGTAAAGCTATTAGCAAACCTCAATGCAATTGCCCTATGTGTGGCAGCCGTTGCGAGACGATTTTTTGGATTATCAACATAAAGACCTGTTTTAATAACATCTAGCTAGGGTGACTTCACCTGATCTGAGCTGATTGCACTGAGTCATTTTGGTCACCTAAGCGTTCCTCTAGCTATTAAATGATCCGTTGTTAGAGCGATTTAGTCCTTTTAAAAACTCTCTGGACACTTCGGGTCTTATCTGCCCAGAGCTGTTTTGACCCCTGGGATGCCCCTTCCATCGCCCTAGGCCCGTCTAGCTGCTCGCTGGACTCCCTGGCCGGTCAGAGGTACTATGGACACTCTGGAGTTCAGTAGTTCAGTAAATGCCTAGGGCTGCCTGTCAGCTTAGTGTCCGTCTTCCTGCTCAGGGACCTCAGGGGCCTGTTTAGCCATTCAGGGAGATTTTGGCCGGCCCCAAGTAAGCCCCTAACCAGTGACGTTTCTTTCTGACTGCTCAGGCTCCCCAATGTACTAGCCATCAAAACCATCTAGTTAGGACTAAGGTCATGGCCAGAGATCCCGCGGGGAATGGGGTGGGCGTGAGAGGTCGTCCATTTTTTGCTAAACCTGTAAGACGCAAAACCTGGGGTGTAGTGGAGGTGCATACAGGGCTGTTTTTGCTGCGTGCAGCGTGAAGAAAAATGTCGGCGCTGAATGAGTAGAGTTCATCCCCTGCCTGCTCACTAGGACCCATTTGGCCACCTAGAGGCCCCTGTCATGGATGAGTAGACCTCAACGGGCGACCGTGGGCGCTCGGGACGCTTTACGGACTTAACAGCTACTTACAGCCCGTCTGCGATATAAAAGTCCGTTCACAATACCAAATAACCTTGGCACTAACCAGGCTTTCATGGACCGTTTCAGTGTGGTGGTTAAGATACGCGCCGCGGAAACCAGAGACGCATGGCTCGATTCTCCTCGGTGTGCGTGCTTTCTACCAGGATGAGGAGTGGGTAACGCCATATGGCTTCAGCAGTTTCGTGCGTCGCAACGGCGCAATGGCAATATCCGTTCACAGGCGGCGCTGACCTCTCGACCTTCTATGTGCTCGGGGCTCCAGTGGTCGCCACCAGACGTCTTAGCTAAGGGCCCTTCTGACTACTGCGGAGCCTCCTGTGGGTGGGGTTCCCTCGCCGACGGCTTATATATTAAGCCTGTCTCCCAGACCTCTCTGGTCACGAAGGAGAACTCTTGATCGCTTGTGGGCCCTTCCTGCAATCGAAGTGTTCTTGTGATTGCTGATGGCCACTGGCCGCTCCACGGCCCACTTGGTCGCGGTCGCCAGAGCATATATCTATAACTTAACGACACTTTCGGACACCTGTTTTTTTAAAGGGGGACTGAGAAGTGCGCAGGGGCTTATCAGGCCTCTGAGAGACCGCCCTCGGGCAGCCAAAGAGCCCTCTGAATGCTGAGATGACCTCTGGTTTGTTAGGGTTCACGGTCCGCCCAGGACCATAAGAGAAGCCTTAAAGTCCTTTATATCCGCATGAAACTCTGGATATTCTTGGACCTTTTCATTTCACAGGGCCCATTTCCCTCTCCAAGGCCACCTAGTTACGAAGGGCCCCCAAATTGCTTTCAAAAGCGGTTCCAGCTTATGCTGGACCCTGCTAAGGAGTCCCCGCTTGCGTGTAAGTGTGCCAAAAGGCTGGGGTCCTTGACTGGCCAGTAAAATCCGAGTGCAGTCCGATGGAGCTCTTGCCATGAACCCTTTGGAAAGTTGGAAAGAAGAAAGAAGAAAGGAAAGAAAAAAAGGAAGGAAAGAAGAAAGAAAAAAGAAGTGAAGGTCTACCAGTGACACTTGAACTCTATTTTCGGTAGCTTGGATTTGATTTTGCTGTTAACAACAGTGCGTCTGATAATAACGTGTCACGAAAAGCTTTCGGACACCTCCTGCGCGGAAAAGATATGGAAGTGTGGCTCAAACGGGAAGGGCATGCCAATGTTCAGACACAAATTTATGTGCGTCTCTATGAGCGTGATGTTGAAAAACTTCTTCAGGCCGTGAATTAAATAGGGACAGGCGCATAAGTTTACCAAAACAAGGAATTTGGCGCTTTCGGTGCACCCAAATCAAAGATTTGGGTGCACGGCTGGGATCGGCGGAAGCAGGTTGGTGTCATGTTTGTGGGAACACATGCAATTTCACTGCTCAAACGGCGGGAAATATTTGAGCCTAAGCCTAGAACTTCTGGTGCCTTTGGTTCCTCACAGCAGGTAATAGTCTTCCATAGTTGGGCTGCATCCGTAAACGGTTTTCTTTTTCCGTGTGTGGCCAGAATATGAAACAACTGGTGTTTGTTTTCTTTAACGTTTTGTGATCCCACTTTCCGTGATATCGGCGCATCCTTCTTCCGGCACGTCCCCACTATGTCTTGCCCAGCATTTGCGCAGTCGCCTTCAACTCGATCTGAGCCCAACCCGGAACCCAATATAATGCCCATTCCTTTCCACGCAGCCTAGAACCCCAGTTAAACCCAGAAACCTGTTTGTACCAATTTTGGGGGCGCAGCGAAAGGCACCTGGGAGGAAAGATGTGCCGTGCCAAGCTTGGAGCATGCCTAACGTGTGGCGGAGATCGTGACAATGGTCGGGCTGGGGTTCGAAGCGCACATGTGGTTGTCATGAGAGGACATGACCTCGAGGAAGCCCGCTACGAACGTCATCCCCCAGCTCTGCCTGCCACCGGTTCGAATTCTGCCAGTGCACTCAGCTGCCCTGGCTGTCGAGGTTCTTGTTATTGTTTTCCCGGTCGAGGGATGCAAATGCAGCCGTGGATCAAGCTTGAACGTGAGGCCCCGGCAAGTCCCGAGGGTGCAAGAAGGCTGTTTTTGTGATAGGACTATCTCATTGCCTAGGGCTGGTATGCCAGCATTCTTCGCAGCAGCAGTTATCCTGGTATTTGTTGAATGACATCGTATGAATGAACGCTTTGCCTGTGTGCATCGTATTGAAAGTTGCTGTGATCGAAGAGGCTTTCGACGATACGCCAGTTCCCGATGACGCTACTAGGCATAGACGTCATGCCCATTTAATGTCTTACGACATAATGGTAGCCTGCTAGTGACAATTTTGTCCGTAGAAATTCGCCCGGCGACAAAAGATGCGCTTGTACCACCCCTGCAGTGATCCAGTGTCCGTTTTTCTATTCATACGTATTGAGGGGACCCATAAAAATATTGAGGGGCCCAGGTCAGCATTGGGGTGGCTTAGCATTGGGATGGCTTAGCATTGGGGTGGCTTAGTGGCTTAGTTTTAGCCCTACTAAAACAATGTGATGTGACACTCCTGTTCTGCATGGTCCTTCTCTTATGGTTTTAAGGGAATGCGTTGCACGTCATCGCGGCCCTTTTAATAGAATACCAGGCGGCAACATAGGTTTAGATAGCGAGAAGGGGCCATGACACAGCCGGGATTCAAAATTGCCCCTCCCCCCTCCGCTTGGAGGCGGAACTCGGGGGCCAAACGCACTTTCCAGTCCATCATTTTGCTCCCTTTGCTCGTCTTCTTTTGCACTTTCCTCATGTTCTCGTGGTATGTCCTGGCTCCTTCTCTTCATCTCCTTTTGTCCTCTCCTTTTTATTCTTGCAGTTTTCATTTCCTTGAAACTTCCACCGATAGTTATATTTCTTAACCGACGTACAAAGTGTGCACTGGCCCACTTTGAACCAAGTACCTCAACCAAAATAAACGGTTACCTTAAGAGGTCGTATCAGTGACAGCATAGAGGAGAGTTAACTTGGCCCACTTTTTTGTAAATGCTTGCATCTAACTAAAGATAGACCACGGGAGGAAAGTGCGGAACTTGTTATCCCTGTTTATGGGTCACATACCATATCCTTTACCGCTCTCCCTGATTCGCCGTTTTGATGACGCGGGCTTATAGGAAGAGATGGATGCGATCGCCATCCCTGATGTTTCCAAACTCATGACGATATAGCTTATTAAAGTGCGCCCGTGAATTGGATTCAATAATTCGCTAAAAATACTTAATCTCACAATTTAGTATCACGTTTTGTTCTACTAGATTAGAAGTTGTCCCCGTTACGCCAGACAGAATGTCAAATTTTCCCGAAAGCTAAACTTTTCAGCCTTACATCCTACATGCGAGGCCGTGTCTGGTAGCGAGACACTGCCTAAACAGTCGTGTTTCTTGTTCAATTATTAGTGCAATGGTGTATAGTTGTATGTGTTTCGGCCGTATCCTTATGATGCGTGGCATCGTTAATGTAGCCCTGCCGGTCCGCCTCGCGCGTGCCCTACGCGCGCGCGTGTAGCCCTCGACCGCCTCCTTGCTTATCAGGGCGGGCGAGGCTTAATACGGCGTCGTCATGCACACATTAACTTCGTGAACGCCATGAAACCATTTTTTATTGCTTGAGTGCCGGCAGCAGGCACGTAAAACTCGACAAATGCGCAGGTGCATGGTTTTCTGGAGCCGTAGTGCCGGCGTTGCCAGCTCGGCCACTCCTTGCCTGGATTCGACACCTGCAGGACGCTCTCGTGTGACTGTCCACAGGTCGCATACTGTGCCGTCCGCCTGAGTTCCAAGCTGGACAGGTCGTTTTCAGGTACAGCCAGATATCAGGGTCAAGTAAGGCCGTTACCAAGATCAGAAGTTGCGTACTTCAAGCGTTCATCAAGCACAGATATGGCGAGATAGCAAGGTCACGGAGTCGTATAGCAAGTTCAGGTAGGGTTAGATACCGGCGTCAGTTACGAACGAGCAACGAGCTCAGGTACAACAAGATATTGAGACAAATACCAATGCCAGATACGGAGAAGCATCAAGGAAAGATATAAGCAGATATCAAGATTGAATAACGACGAACATCAGAAAACGAAAGATTAAAGGGAACCAGGTAAGATAAAATATATCCCAGTGAGATACGGGCTGAAACGAAGATCAGATACGTTTGGAACTGAACTGTCAGGTACAGAGTGCAAAATGTCTCCCGCCACCGCAATAATCCTGATCTTTGCACTTTGCACATATTCGTGCGCTGGTGTTTTGTACCGGCGTCACAGCACTGTACGGGCCACCACGTTCATTGTGCAGGCATTCGCACCTGAAAATATTAGATGCGCTCTGTTTTGTGAGCAACACGAAGACTGCACCCACTGGCACTACGACAAGGAGTCTCACAACTGCACCCTCTACCCCGCCCTCCGCACCGAGGCCAGCCCGCCGAGCATCGAGCAGGAAGTATACACCTCGCAAGACGTCCCCGACGGCTTCCAACTGGTGCCGGGCACCAGCAAGGCCTTCCGAATCCACCCAGAGGACACAATTGCAGATGGAAGCTATATCAAAACCGCCTGTTCCCGAGACGGGCCCGGTGTGCAGCCGGCTTTCCCCGAGACTGATCAGGAGGTCGACTTCCTCAAATACATGCTGGAGGACGCTGCTCAATACTTCTTCTACATCGGCATAGTCGAAAGGCAGAACAACGGCGTCTACAGCAACTTCTTCCACAACAGGCCCATCACGCTGAAGCCTGAGTGGTTCAACTCCCAGCAGGGTGCCAATGGGCCCTGGTACACCTGTATGAAGATGGACGCCACCGGCATGGATACGCACTCCTGCTCGCCAACCTATCGCTATGTGTGTCAGTATGAGCTGTACTGAACACCGTTCAGCAGTTCCCCGACCCGGAGGAAGACTGCAGAACCGCCGCCAGTTTTGGAAGGTTTGGCTGTATCAGTCTTATCATTATTATTATTATTATGATTATTATTATTATTATTTCCAATTTTGCGAACCTTGGCAAAATCCAGCGAGTGACCATTCTGACACCACGTCAGTGCATACTACATAGATAAACACAGGTCACGCAACACATGCAAATGAGACGCAACGCCAGCGATACACTTACGATGCTATAAAACATGAGCGATTTATGGTACAATCAGCACCTGCACGTCATGGCCAGTTGGTCAATTTAGGTAAGTTTTCTGATGAAAGATATTGCTTTGCTCTTGAACTTATAATTTTTTTGCACTGGCGTGTGGCAGCGGGGAGGCGATTTCACGCCGCTACGGCTCGATAGGGAAATGGCCTTTTCACGCACTCTAAGCGAGGGTGTTTTTTAGCGCTCGTCTGCAGTACGGCTTCGTCATTGGTGGCTCTGGTGTGCCGCTGAGATACCTTAGACCGGCGCATGATCAGATTGCTGATAGCTGTGGCCCATCAGGCACGTAAATGGCGCGATGGAAACATATGCAGTCGCGATGGGCAACAGTCTCGTCTAAATTGGGCTATTTCAGCTGTTTTCGGGATTCCGTGATGTGATCTCGTCTGCGTTTGCCGGCAACGACACTGATCGCGAAGTTATCTCCAAATCTCCGCAGTAAGGTGTACGTACACAAAAGTACCTGGACTCGCTCACGCTGCCTTTTCACCAACAACATATAAACAACAAATCTAGTAAAACTGGCCTGGTCCTGGCCCATGCGTTTGTGCGAGATGGCATGCAGTGGCTTGTAGTGAGGTTCCGCTCTGCTGAACGGATCAGTTGCCAGCGCCACAGAACATTCAGCTTTCAATCCTTAGCAAACAGGGGCACGCAGGTGTAGGTAGCTCACCGGGTACCTATCTTCACCGGCTTCTCTACTTGAGTCACATGATTGCCAGAATATCGCGAGCAACCGATCTCTTTTGGTTACATGTGGCCAGGCCATGGGATAAATCTAGCGGAAGCTTTTCTGACTTGACTAGAACAACACTTCTTATTCGTGACATACGTCATGCATAAATTGATCACCGATGGCCACAGTTGCAAATGACTTGCTTGCTCGCGGCGTGTAAGCCACGAATCAGCGTGAATAGGCATCACGCGAAAATTTGAATAAAATAAAGTGGTTGGGACCGAAATGTTTATTCAAAATATTGTTTGCAGCGATCAAAGCCATACAATCAGGGAAACTTCTGACCCAAAAAGTTACAATTTCCGTGCGTTATTCTTTAGTTCGTTTAACGATCTTAGCATATCAAAGCAACAGTGGATAGTTGGCGCGATTCTTTTCCACAAACCCATCGGTTTGTTTACTTTGAGACATGTTTCGTCATTTTTCACTGTCCACCCCCACAAGTATTTTGCAAAACTATGCCCGTGCTCAAAAGGGCGGCGTTTAGTTCACAGAAACTAAAGCTTGCTGAATCTGCTGCAGTTTCTGCGGTCGTCTGTTGTTGCGGCGTGGGGAGATATCACTCTTCAGCCCCTTTTATCCCTGGTTTGCGGGTTTATGTACCTAAAAGTGGTGCCTTTAATTGGCAACAAATGGCTGGGTGAATAACGTGCAGTGGATTCTGCATCCATCACAAAAGGGGTGAACGGGCCTTTACAGGAGCTTTTTTCCTGTGCACTACGAATGCTACAACAGCACCACCTTGTTTGCACAGTTGATCAGTGCGTGAGCCGTAGCCCGGTAACAGTTAGAAGGTCTTCACTCCAGTTCTGATTATGGCTGGTCTTGTTTTTAAAGAACGTTACGCACGTCGACACGTCCGTTTTACGCAGCGCTATCGACTGCGTTGGCCACTTTGGCGCTCAGGGGCCATGAAGCTACCGAGATTCGAAACCCGGGGGTTCACGCTCGGGGTTTCAAATCTTGCTAACGCCAAGGCCCGGATTCCTCCACGTATAAGGTCGACGCACTAACCACTGGGCCATTACGCCCCCGAGTGGCGATTTATTCTCGACCAGCTCAAGCCCACGAGGAGGCAGTAACTCGGGGTTAACGGCTCTGTCGCACAACTGACACTGTGCCTCCAACGCCCGCCGCGGTCAGCTAGTGGGCGTGGTCTGCTCATGAACAGATATGCTGGTCAAGTGACCTCCCTCTGGGTCACGACACTACGGGGAGCTTGCTGACGAGCAAATGGTCAGCACTGTCTTACGTGGATGCTAAAGAATATAAACTTCGGCCGATAACCTACATCAGATGTGTGTGTGTGTGTGTGTGTGTGTGTGTGTGTGTGTGTGTGTGTGTGTGTGTGTGTGTGTGTGTGTGTGTGTGTGTGTGTGTGTGTGTGTGTGTGTGTGTGTGTGTGTGTGTGTGTGTGTGTGTGTGTGTGTGTGTGTGTGTGTTTGTGTGTATGACTCTTAGCACGTCCTCAGAAAATATTACCGTGATGGGACCCCAACAACACGAAAACTTATGGCAGAACTTAATTCTAAAACACTCATCAACCTGAGCCTTTAACCCTGTTATTACAGTCAACAACCGACAAAGTAGTAACTTTCATTATGCTCATGCCGTCTGAGAGTCTACTTTTTAACTTTGATATGCGATGGACTAATTAATCAAACAGTCTCTGCTTACCGAAGAAATGTTGCTTTCGTCTCATGTTTGCAGCAAGAAGGCCGTTCAGACGCTCTTCAGTTTAGACATCTGATTGTGAATGGTTCGATCAAAGACGACGGTGCCTCTGACGGAAACGGATTCGTGTCTAAAAGTGGCGTTGTGTCGGGGCGCAAATCATGTGCACAATATATGCAATAAAATTACAACAGTGCTCAATGGGACAACCTTCGTTTTATTTTAACTAAGAGCGAAGCCGTCAACAGCGCCATCCCTCCGTTGGGAGATTGGTCCCGACTAGAGCGCAGCTCTTTACAAAGTGTCAGCCAGCAGCCCGCCCACCCCGGCCAGCTAGCGGTCCGGGCCACAAAAGCACGCCGCGCAACCATGCTGACCCGACACTACCCCGCACGTAAGGTATTGCATTAAATATGCCATCAGTGTCACTTAAAGCACAATCAGTGTTTTCTAAAGTCCGTGGTAGCGCGGGTGGAAAACCAGACCCGCGCAGTCACTGTGCATGTCGGAGCCAATAACATAGGGCAGGAGAGCAGTGAGATGGGGATTAAGTATTGTGAGACCCGTGTGGCCACCCTGCAGCATAGCGAAGGTAGGAAGATAGTAACAGGCATTCTGCATAAGATCGGAATACCTCCTGTGTGGAGTTCCAGGGCGATGGAGGCGAACACAAGAGTAGCGAAACTTAGCGGCAAGCTAGGCGTTACGTTTGCAGATGAATGGGACAGGTCTTTCATTTCTAGAGACCTGTATCAAAAGGATGGACTTCATTTCTGTGGGAAGGGTGCACACGTCCTGAGTAGGATATACGAACGTGTCGTTCAGGGAAACTAGCTTCTGGGGATGGGAGGATGAACATAGAACACCTGGATAATGACTGGGGGCGAGAGGGTGAACCTAGGACACCCAGGTTATGACAGTTCAAAATTACTGAAGAGTGAGCCAAAAAGAAGCGAAGGAAAACTTAGATGCCTGTATGCAAACGCAAGAAGTATCAGAAACCAATTTAGCGAGCTCCATGCTCATATGCTCATCGAAAAACTATGTCTGGTAGCTATCACTGTATCTTGGATCAGTGAGCAGCTTTTTGGGAAAGGTTACGTGAGTGTAAGGTATCTGGTTACAATACGTTTACTTTTGAAAGAAAACGGAAAAAGGATGTGGAGTATCAGTAAACGTAAGCGAGAATATAAAATGTGAAGTTGTAGGCAGCATGAGGAACAACGATAGTGAAGAATCCCTCAGGACAGATTTGATTGTAGATAAGACAGTAATAAAGCCTTATTCCACGCAAAAAAGACGAACAAAGATGTAGAAGCGGTGATTTTTCGTCAACGTGCACTTATCAAAAGAATAGCAGTAGCAATTGCAAAATTGTTTGCCAATCATCCTACTTGATTTTTCGTTGTTTCTCTGTGTGAAACTGCGAGCAAAAAGCTTTTACAGGTCACCAACATCCATAGGATAAAACAACGAACGATTCCCTGCCATTCTCATGATACAGTGCATATCTATGAATAATAATACGCGAAAAAATATATGCACATGCAAACGAATCGAAGTAAACAGGCGTCACACATCACGCATCAATTAAACATGCAAACGATTTCATTGAAACAAGCAGCGCGCATTACGTGTCAGGCATCAGTCACACATGTCAATGATTTTAAACTAGCACGCATCACACATCAGGGCACTTATCACGTTTGCATAATCAGCCACGATGTGCCCTGTGCGTTAAGATCTGTTCGCCGTCTTTTTATAAGAAAAGATTTACTTATTTTCCTGTCTGGATGGCTCTGTACTCTGTAGATGACTGAGCTCATCTACGGAGCACAGAACCATCCAGAAAGCAAAATAAGTGAATCTATTCTTATGTAAAGTCAGCCACCAGACGTTAATGAACAGAGCTAATCATGGCCGATTATGCGAACGTAGTAAGTGTTTTGATGTGTGATGTGTGGCAGCTTAAAATCGGTTATATGTGTGACTGATACCTGACGTGTGACGCGCGATGCCTGTTTCAATGGAACTGTTTGCATGTTTAATTGATGTGTAATTAGTGATTCTCGTGTACTTGAACTCGCTTGAATGTACATGCACTTTTCGCGTATTCTCATTCACAGTTAGCTATGCGCTGCATCGTAGGAATGGCTGGCAATTGCTCGTTGCTCAATCCCCTGAATGTTGGTGACCTGTGAAAACTGTGGCTTGCTGTCAAAAAGAATCAAAAAATGAGGTAGGATCACCGGCAAGCAATTTTGTAGATCCTTCTATTCTGCCACCCAAAGGCAAAAAGGCTTACGTGCTACGTTGACTAATAGCTCTTAGGCCTTTTTGCCTTTGGACGGCAGTATTCGTTTCGACAATGACATGTTGCCGGAATATCAGCGCAACTATATCCCCATTCTCCTGTGTGTGTTTTCTAGAGCAATGCGGCTTTTACTACTGTCTCACCTAAAACCAAATCTATTTAGAGGGATTCTACACTGTCGCTATTCGTCATGCTGTCTACAATTTCATATTTCAAAGTCTGCCCTATATATACTAAAATTCTACCTCTTTTTCGTTTTCTATGAAAAGGTAAAGTACTGTAGCCAGTTGCTTCAAATTCGTGTAAAGTTTCCCCGAAAAGTGCCTCATTGATCCAAGATCCAGTGATAGCCATCAGGTAAAATATTTCTTCAAGCATATGAGCATGGTGCCCGCTAAAATTATTTCTGATACTTTCTGTATTTTTATTGGAGCAACTGAGTTTTCCTACACTTCTTTTTGGCTCACTTTTAAGTAATTTTAGCCTGTCATTAACTAGGTGTTCTAAGTTCACCCTTCCACCCCCAGTTATTACCTAGGTGTTTTATGTTCACCCTCCCATCCCCAGAAGCTAGTTTCCCTGAACGACATATTCGTATATCCTACTCAGGACGTGTACACCCTTCCCATAGAAATGAAGTCCATCCTTCTGATACAGGCTTCTAGAGCTGCAAAAACCTGTCCCACTCTAAGTTTCCCTACTCTTGTGTTCGCCGCCGGCGCCCTGGAACTCCACACAGGAGGTACTTTCGATCTTATGCAGAATGCCTGCTACTATCTTCCTACCTTCGCTATGCTGCAGGGTGGCCACACGGGTCTCACAATACTTAATCCCCATCCCACTATTCCCTCCCTCTATATTATTGACTCCTACCTACACAATGACTGCACCGCATGGTTTTCGACCTGCGCTGCCACTGGCACTAGGTCCTTGACCTTCGCTCCAGGCTTAGTTAAACATCTGCTTTCTTCCCTGTCATTACAGGGGACCCTATCGAGATGTCTAACCCAAGAGGCCCCTGAGCCTCTTGGGGATGTGATCTTGGGGATGTGAAGCAGGGGATGTGATCACATCCCCTGCTTCACCATCGCTTGTGCACTTGTGCTTGTGCACTTGTGCCTCGCTACCTTCAATTACTGGCTGCCAAATATTTAGAGAAACTGGAAATTTAACCTAAATTGCACGTTCACTGTATTTTTCATTTAATACTGCAATTCTTTTCGCACTGAGCTTCGTTCTGCCCTCCATCTTTTATCCAGGGCCACTAGGGCATTCTATCGCCGCAATGACGACGATAGTTGCCATGAGGACAGCCGTTGCGACAACTGTAGTTGTCGTGGACTAATTGACAGGACAATAAATATTACAAAAGGTGTGGGACGGCCTCGGGGTATAGTTCAGGGCCTTTTTCTGGGATGCAAGCCAGGTGACCGGGGAGGCGTTAGAGATGAAGGTTATTGTCCGCTCTTATTTCACAGAACATAGTTTGATAATAATTAAATGTCATTGTTTCGATGCTAGATTTACGTCTATAGCTGTTTCCCAATGGTGCAAAGTCATACCTATTCGACTCAGCTATGCCATTCTGTCAATAAGGCCATCCAACTTTCCACGATTATTCGTTCATTTTAACATTGATTCCCTGGGGACGCGAAATTCAACGATCGGGTAGGCGTTTTAGGACATTGAGGAGGCACCTACCTCAATAGGATAGATGCCAAAATACGACCTCGACATAGGCTGGCCAGAATTTTTTATGTGAATCAATGGTCCAAAATTCGTTTGAATTTCCATGCGCCTAGGTTTCGCGGGCTACTTTTCTAGAAATAATATTTGTCGCAGCATTTTCGGTGGCAACAAGTTCGGAAGCTTCAGATACTAACGGCTAAAGACAAAGTGACAAAAAACACAAAACTGTTTTTTTCTGTAAAAAAATCAAGTCACAGAATGAGGGCTCTTCTGTCATGTGTTCTTCACCTGAACCCTGCTCCGGTCCACTGTCGGCAGCCACTGCCATCGCCCCGCTGTCCCCCTCCCCCTCCCTCCCGAGCTGACTGCGAACTGATCGCATGGCTGTTTTGCTGTATATTTATGGGTCAGCATTACCACTCATTGGAGGAAAAATCATGTATTGGACATTTGCAGCAGTAGTTTTTTCCCACTTGTCTTCCCTTACACCACATCACCACAGAAAAAGCTTTCGGGAAGCTGTCTGCCTTAGGCATGAATTGGTGCAACAACCATTCAATTGCTCTTCATTCAACGTAGCCGGCTTGATGCACTTTTGCGTGTGGGCAGGGGCGTAGCCAGAGCTTTACCGGGGAGGGAGACACCGGGTTGCCAAAATCCCACCGGCGGTGACTCCCGTCAAAAATCGCAAATAAAGCTTAATTGTTATCAAGGGACCATGTTATCTTTGTTCTACTGTTATTTTCACCTTGCAACTGGAAAAAAGGAACCAGAAGCCACCGCGAGATCTATTCTGTTTATATTTTGAAGTCGATAAACTGTAGAAAGCAGGCGTTGAACGAATACGTGGAATAAATCACCGGCGCTCCTAATTTAAAATGGTCCGGTGTACTTTCTCCAAACCGATGAAATTCAGAAGCTTTTTTAAATTTATTTATATGGGCTATAATATCATGTTGACGGCCCCGCGAAGGTGGACTGCGAGTCGAAATGTGTAATAAACTGTTTTAACATGGTCAAGCCATGTTTGTCTGGAAATCTGCACCATGCAGTCAGAATCAGTTAGCGATACAAGTCATGTAACGTAGTTTTGAACATCCGCGCTCGCAAATCTTCGTAAAAAAGCCTCGACGGTCGGCGTTGCAGTCTCCATAAGCCATACAACGTCGGTCTAGCGGCTTACGCTGAGCAAAGGCCAACGCATGGACGAAAATGATGACGCTTCTGAATCAAGTACCTCTGAACACTTACCCATTAGTGACACAAACCATATAACCTAGTTTTGGGCATGCGCGCTCGCAAATCCCTGAAACAAAAACCTCGACGCCGGGCGTTACCATGCACATAGGTCGCGCGGCGTCAGCCCAGCGGCTGGCCACTGGGTGGACAAAAATTACGCTTTTGAAAGAAGTACTTTGAACGCTTTAGAACATCAAGTCTTATATTAAGAAGTGCTCTAGGCGTATATTTCACCTGTGCGATTTGCGATTGCTGATGCGATCGGATTGGCCCTAACAGCAACGCATTGTGGCGCTGAAATCTGATGGTGGAACTGGAAGAGCAAACGTAGGAACTTTTTATTTTTCGTGTTGGAATAACTGCTATCCGGACAGATAAACCAGGGCGCCCGCGTCCTGTTGTCACTTGTAGTGGCCAACGCCGTTCAGTTTTACGGAAGCTGCAGCCCAGGGCATCGCATTCCTTTCTCCCGAGATTGCGGGCGCGCATGTTCAATCCCTTTGATGTAATTTGTTTCACTAATCGATTCTGTGAAAGAATAGACGTTCTCAGGCAAACATGGGATGGTCTTCCTCGTTGTTTAACTCATTTCGACTCGCCCTATTCAGCAATATGGATAACCCTTATCTTCTTCCGGGCAAGGGGACCCCTTGAAAAGAACACTAAGGGCACCTTATTGCTCCCGGTCAAGGGCTGGAGGAACATTCCGTGGTATCGCGGGGTGTCTTCCGGCTACCATTCTGGTGATACGGGGTGGGATGCCTTTGCCGATCCGGAGGGTCTTAGAGGAATACGTCACATTACTTTATTATTTAAATCTTTAGCTCAAGCAAACCAAAATACATGACTGGCCGTACCAGTGTGGATTTCAACGCCACCAAGATTTGTATAAAGATGACGCGTTCGAAAATGACAATGTGGTGGTCCAATACCTTTTTCATATAGAAGTCAGCCACAATTCGAAGCAACAATTGATAACTTTATCTTGGTATGCTTTCTAGCGCTTCATTCTAGATAGCTCTTATTAGCGCCAATTTTCCCCCAAATGCTGAAGGTTGACTACACCATAGCTGGTAGTTCCCTTCTCTTCTCTTTCGTGGACCGTCCAGAAAGCTTAGCAAGTTGGAGCGTCTACATTCCGATTCACATGCTGACGGTGCGGAGAGTTCAGGTCGCTCCATCTGCCCATTTTTAGCCCTGACTGGGTTGAACTGAGGTGGGTGGCAGCGGGTGCGGGAAAGGTCAGGTGACGTCATGCCCGCCATGCCCGCAGGCGGGCATGAACGAGCGGTGCCACGCACTGCGGCGCGTTAAGCGTTCGCCTGAAAATTTTATCGTTGACCCGGATTTCCACGACTCGAGTGGTAGTGCTCATGCTTATATAACACGCACCACTTAGTGTGAGCGCTGATCTGGAAATTGATCGCATCAACATGTTGGAACTGGATAAAAGAGATGAAATAAGTAAAACACTGCAGCCGATTCCCTGGCTTTATTTTGCATACTTTCCCGAACTAGGGTCAAATGATGGTGGATGCGCACTATGCACTCGTCTGCTATGTAAACAGAGCCAGTTATTTTTAGACCAAATGCCGCGGCCAATGCCTTTGTTCTATGACGATATCTCACCGAAATAACGCCAAATGGTAGCATATGCCCACCAACTACTCGCTTGACAAGTGAACAGAGCCGACTGCACAGCAGCCTCTTCCGCTGACCTCGATTCCGGTCAGGCGCACCATCACACCGTCGAACAAACGGGCCGGTCACCGGTCATTGCACCTTCTGACCTCTCTGATGCCGACGGCTTGCTCCTAGATCAGGACCGCTCCGCACCGCAGATTGTGTTGCGTTACAGTCTAAGGTTCCAAGATTGACCTCTGAGGAATACGGCGCACTGGAGCGCAAAGGTCATTCTTGCTGTCATTCACCTAGTTTAGCAGCATTTCAGGGCATTGCCTGCATTGCCTTAGTCCAGTGTTATTCTATTTTCATCTGTATTAGGAGGGGTCTAGAGGAACATGGAATGGGGGCTGGGGGGTACCACTATCATGTGAGCTTAGCTCAGACGTTTGCATGGAGTGCTTGCCTCCCACAAGATAAAGTGATGTCTCTTGCTGAAGCGTCTTATATTCAAAATCAGCTTTAAGTAGGGCGACATCTGCCGTTTTTTCAACCGATTACTGGCTCATTTATCTGTAGAACAATTAGGATATCCGTGGATGAGCTGAGGCCAGCAGAGTTCCTCACGCCTTACATCTAGACCGGGATCTACCTGTTCTATTTGCCAGGAGCTGACATACGTGCTTCGCACCAGAGCATGTGGCTGTCCCCACACATGGACCCACACGTCTGCCAACACGAACCTCTGTTTTCTTGTTCATTAGTTTCTGTTTCTGGATTAGTTAGATTAGGATTAGATTAGGTTAGATTGGATTAGGATTAGTTCCCAACTCGCTGCGCCGCTTAGTCGTCCAGGTCTGCACAAAATTACGACCAATGCTCCTAAAAAGATTTATCAATTACAAAATTCCACCTTTTTCATGTCAATCGAATGATAGAGAGAAGCGATGTTGCAATATTGAAGGCAAGGTTAAAATGTTGCTGCACTTTGCTGGAAGCTGCATGAACTTGTGCTCAGCGGTTGCCAGATGCTGCTTGAAACCGTGACGTTCCGTCCGTTCCGTCCACGCCGGACCAGCCGCCAAAGTCGAAAATTGGATCACAGCTTATGTAAGACTCGCTCGGGGCCCGGTCATGTACGTAACCATATCATGGTTTATAAAATGTCTTTTAACACTGTTACATGGGCCTGGCTCAGAAACATTCCCCGAACATCATTTGGTAGCGCTGGAGATGGACTTAGAGGCATTCTGCGCTTGGTGCATCTATATCATATTATATATCATATATATGTACATATACATATATGTATATATATATATATATATATATATATATATATATATATCATATCGCACCCCCTCCCCCCAGGTGTCCCCCGCCGTTCCCAGCCTGCTGCTTCAGCACGCCGTGGCCCTGACTTTTCACGGACTCCTCGCCAACATTCCTTTGAACATGCAAATCACTAACAAGTCCGTCTATAGGAAGAGCTTGGACGGCCCTCGCGTGACGAACGGCCCGCTGACATTTTGCGGAGTCGGCTGGCTGTACAGCGCTGAAATGCACCTAA
>NW_023597034.1:39494854-39499854 GCF_011947565.3 Pollicipes pollicipes | reverse complement strand
CTTATGATATTCCGAATACTCTGCTATGTGGCACAATTTTGGCCTGACACATGCTCTCGTCTGTCTCCCAACGCGTTTAGAGCGGTGTGATGTTCGATGTTCACCGGAATGTCATTTACAATAGCACGTACACATATGTGATGCTTAGAGAGTTTCCTGATGGGACAATGGAGCTCAGTATCTCATTTAGCCTCTTGAAAAGGTCACAGGTTGGGAACGGGATTTGTCACCAGATAGGTCAAAATTGGTCGCGGGGCTTGTGAGTTTTAGCGCTACCGCGCATGTACCCTGGCTTCTATTCGCCAGCGATGCGTTCTATCTCGTGATTTTTTAGCGTACTTGTAAAGTTTTTTTTAAAATTCGCCCCGTGCAATCTTTGAATTGTACGAATTTATTCTAAAAGGCACTCAGAAACACTTTTTGGTCACTGTCGCGCGCTCGGCGCCCGTCTCCTGGCGTTACTTGCAGTGGCCAGCGCCGTTTTACGAAAACTGCGACCCAAGCCATCGCTACCCTTGCTCCCCGAGAAAGCGACCGTGTCACTGGGGCCTTATGACGCGCTCAGCCGCTGGGAGCCCCAGCAGCTCCAGACTGGGGCTGCTGGGGCCACCAGCCTCTCACCCTGGCGGGAACGGCAGGCGCCGTGGGGAATCGAGCTCCATGCCCGTGCTTTCCCAGACGTGCAGTGGTTAACACAGGCGCGTGGACTACTATGCTATCGGCACCCGGCGTAGAGCCTCAAGCATTTTAATGATATTTGTTCCACTAGCCGATTCTGCAAAACAATGAACGTTTTCAGGCAAGCATGGGATGGCCTTGTGCGTTTTGAACTCAGTACGACTCATTCCATTCAGCACTAATGAGACCCTTTATTCCTTTCCGATAAATGGGGCCCCTTGAGTACGACGCTACGGGACACATTGCTGCTCCTGGTCAAGAGCTGAAGGGCTATTCTGTCCCACCGCGGTGTGCTTTCCGACCGTTATTCTAGCGACACGGGGCGACATCCCCTGGCCGATCCGAAGACTCTTAGAGGGATACATCATATCACATTGGCCCGCTTCCTGACGAGGAAGGTCTTCTGAACCGCACAGTTGACCCCGGATCGACGCATGAAGCGTCGTTAACGCAACAGCATCCCTGCCTACCGCAGGTGTCGAATTATTGGCACATAGACTCCAGCTGGGCTTAACGGGCCCATGCTGAAAAATGGTTGGAGGGCCTCACCGTTCGAAAGTGGGAGCCCTACCTGGCACAGGGCCCTTCTGTTACCTCAATGTGAGCATTCATCATAAGTTCTTGCTTCATTCAATTGCCTGAGGGCCCGACCAACGCAAGAGACCCTCTGCCATTGAACTTCCGTCCCTGTCCCTGTTGAATAAATCTTCCCCTGACCGCTTCGAGGCCACTGGTTGGCACAGAATGTCCTGTTAGGCACTGTGGGCCCCTGAATGATACAGGAGCTCGACCGATGTTAATCGAGGACCCGGCCTTGTCCCTGCTTGGGAAATGGGCCCCCAGAGCTCAGACCAACACGGAGCTGACTGTTCGTTGTTCGTGATCTCCGGCCGAAATCGAGGAACGCTCTGTCGCAGGGGTTGCTATCGGTGCAAAAGATCATCTTACTGACATTTGACATTCGAGATCATGGCTCTATGGGTGGGGGTCTTTAGCGTGACTTGCAGCCAGCCGTTCGGACCCTTCATCCATCCCATCGGGCCCTTGACCTTTGGTCTCGAGAGACCCTTCGGCCGCTTTTCGGGTTTCCTCAAACACCGCTCAGATTCGGGGCCACTTGCTGTTACAGGCCCCCTGTTCGGCGCTGCTCTCCCTAACCGGCAGTATATTCAAATGCAAAGCTCAAAGCAGTCTGGTATGATTTTGGTAACAATGACCTTTAAAAGGTAAAACAAGGTCGCTGATCTTAAATGAGCATTGACCTTTTGTTTAAACAGTTATCTATGTTCCAGGGACCCCTTGGAGACCAGCCTGGAATGTGACCTTGCTTGACCATATTTGACCCGAAAGTCATGACCTAGGAATCTCAAACTTTGAGCTGAGGGGGCTCAAGCACAGTTCAGCACACTCTGTGAATTTGGTGTAAATGTAGTCTGGTACGATTTTGGTAACAATGACCTTTAAAAGGTAAAACAAGGTCGCTGATCTTAAATGAGCATTGACCTTTTGTTTAAAACAGTTATCTATGTTCCAGGGACCCCTTGGAGACCAGCCTGGAATGTGACCTTGTTTTGACCATATTTGACCCGAAGTCATGCCTAGGAATCTCAAACTTTGAGCTGAGGGGGCTCAAGCACAGTTCGCACACTCTGTGAATTTGGTGTAGATGTAGTCTGGTATGATTTTGGTAACAATGACCTTTAAAAGGTAAAACAAGGTCGCTGATCTTAAATGAGCATTGACCTTTTGTTTAAAACAGTTATCTATGTTCCAGGGACCCCTTGGAGACCAGCCTGGAATGTGACCTTGTTTGACCATATTTGACCCGAAAGTCATGACCTAGGAATCTCAAACTTTGAGCTGAGGGGGCTCAAGCACAGTTCAGCACACTCTGTGAATTTGGTGTCACTATCTTCCTTAGTTCCTGAAATCTCAGTGGCGTCAAATTGACCCCCAACCCGAGCGGAGGGTATCCAACCGGCCGCTCGGGTGCGTGTTAACCCGTGCTTGCACATGAAAGCGTGGAACGTAAAATTCGTTTTGTTTTAAGTACATTTCGCTGTAACATGTCACTCATCCAAGCTGAAAGACCCTTTTTCATTTGTTTTTCCCCTTTTTTAAGCTCGTAGCATTCTGAGTCCAGGTTGCGCAGAGGCTACGCGTGCAAACCCTACAGAGACGCGCAGGGGCAAGGCAGGGGGAAACCGCCCCTTGTCATCTGCCAAAGGGGCAAATATAGGCCCCTTCAGTCCGAGATCCGAGGCACACATCACGGGAGCCCATTCCTGAAGTAGTCAAACTTCTCATGACTTTGCCGACCTGTTCAGCCACACCTCGATGCAGTTGCAGCACGCGACAAAGGGTCAAAACTTGCTTCGATTAGTGGTGACGCAGAGGAGGATCGACGCGGCAGCAGTGTGGTACGTGCCCACCTTCACCTGGATGAAATGAACCCGGATCGTGACGCGGTCGCTTTTGACAGTCAAAATTTATTTCATCAGAGAACGTTTGCTTGCGCTAAGGACCGCACCATACACTGTGATGCTGCAGACCTAGAATAATTATTCAAACACTGTGATGGTCAGTCAGAGCGTCGTTGGGATGTTTAATTTCTGTTATTATTTTTACACAAGCAAGGAAATACAAAATGTGAGGTTAAAATGCATGAAATATCACACTGCGGAGCAGTCGCTTTACTCCGGCAGCGCTAACCAGAGCACAGCCCGCATCAGGCTGCAGCAGCGACAAAAACAGCATCTATCCATCGGCAAACAGAGCCGTTGAATTCAAAATTAACCAGTCACATCTCCTCCCCGTTCTCACAACTGAACGCCTCAGCCATTCTAGGCCAGGCATGCAGTGATAAATGAATAGCTGGCACGGTATGCGCACTGATAGGCATGCGTTGTCATTAAGTATGGGCTTGCGACAACAAATCACCTCAAACAGCCATGCACAGGACATTAGCTGGTCTGGCCATCATGTTTCCGAGAGGGGCATGACGAGACGGCAGCATTACTCCGACAGCCCTGGTCATAGCACAGCCCGCACCAGGCCAAGGACAGCGACAAAACCAGCACCGATCCATTCGCAAACAGAGTCGCGTGATACCTTCACAATAGCAGCTACATGATTTGGCGACTGCGCAGGTCAATGCCAACGTCGGCGGTCTGCACTGGTTTCTTTGCTTCCCGACTGCCTGGATACATCGAACGGAAAAGAACGAAATTACTTGCAGTGCATCACTCGTCATCAGTGGTGCAACTATCACGTTACTGAGCCAGGTCCATTTATGACTATCATGCGCGTGACTGTTATGCGCGTGGTTAGGTGGTCGGAGTACTATTGTGAAATTTATTTCGGATATTCCGCATTAAGTCTCCGTGAGGTCAGTAAATTGAAGGAATCATGCGTTAAGCGACTGCATGAAACATACCAACAAAGCTCTTCACTTTGCAATGGTTAAGTGGACTCTTTCTAAAGTGGTAAGCTACAAAGCCCTCGCTAGAGTTTTCATCTTGGTTCGACAGAGATATTCCGGACCACGTGAATGTAGATTGTTGATCGAACTGGGTTAATCATTTGTTTTAACATGACCAACCCATGCTGGTCTGAAAATTTTCAACATTCAGTCAGCAACAATAAGTAATGAAAATTATATAACGTAGTTTTGAACATGCTCGCTCGCAAATTTTAGCAACAGAAACATCGGCGTCAGGTGTTGCCGCGCTGCAGAAAGTTCCGTTATAGGGATATCTTGATATATACCTGATCTGCAAATGATGCTTCATCATATGTTGCATGTGCATTTGCTTATTTGTTTAATATGTGAGCATTCCTATGGTATCAATTTGCAGCGGAATGGTTGTTAATGAGTATTTCGACAGTGGATGGCCAGACTGCCAGAAACCAGCTACAGAGTACGTATTGCCCCTTAGTGGCTGGAGCCTCGTCTTCTGCATAATTAACAATTAAATACATTCATAATGCGCGTTATGTCTTTCGAACACAAAAGCTTTTTTAGCGTAGCAATTTTTAGTAAGTAATGGAATAATTTGGATAAGATGTTAGTGACTAGGTAAGCCATAATTCAAAGTGATGAGTAATTGTTTTCCAAAGCTTTGCCACTTAACCTAGCCTATGTCAATCTCCTGACTTGTGACGTCTACATGTGCTGATAATACGCCAAAAAATCCAAGAAAATTCTGGGGCCTATAGGTCCCAGAATTTTCTTGAATTTGTTGTCTATAGGCAGGGCTAGGGCCAAGGAGAACATAGCCCTATAAGCCAGGAGGTTTTCCTCTAGACATTGGGCGATTTTG
>NW_023597034.1:39476668-39493854 GCF_011947565.3 Pollicipes pollicipes | reverse complement strand
CGGGGGATATTGAAAGTAGGGGAGACATTGAAAAAAATCGCTGGCAGCGCATTTGCGCATTCGCAGTGCAAAGCCCAGGCTCTTACACAGGCTTTGCTTTGTGACGTGACGTGAAATCGAGAACATTTTGTCATTAAAGGAATGCTCCACATTTGCAGATATCAAAGCAAACATTATATATGATGAAATAAACTCACTTATAGCTACGGCGTACTTTGAAGTGGAAAAGGTAGCTCTAGACCACAATCTCACATATGCTCCTCAATGCATCATTGTTTGATGCGTCATAAAACGTTTGTATGACGTCGAGATCCTGCCAAATTAGCCGTGAGAAATTGTCACTTGCGTGTAGTACTTCAAACTCGTCAAAAGATGGCGGCACGGGCTGGACGGCGTCCCCTGGTATGTGGGGTATGTGCCCGTCCAGCCGGGCACATACCCCGCAGAGGGCCCCTGTGCGGCCTAAGTCTCGGTGGCTGGGTCCCCAAGTGCACGTAGTCCTGCCCCACCGGTACATATCCCATGTCCTCTGTTGTCCCAAAGCCCTGAAAGGTCACAACTGACCGAAAGGGCTCTACCAAGTAACCAACACCTTGTGCTGGAAGTATGCGCTCAACGCATTCAAAGTTCCAAAGGCCAGGCAATGACCGTTGATACCGCGAGTCGTGCTGACGTACGCAAGACACGAATAATTCGACGATCACATCTGTTCCTGGCCTTGAGCACTACATGGTCCAAGAAGTGGCGGTACTAGCCCGACAGCCGTGTCATGAACGCCTGGGTAGCCTTGACATAGTGTGCACAAAACAGACAGCACAAGTTCGCCGGCGCCAAGTTCAGGAACAAAGGAGGTTTAGCCTTAAAAGGGTACGGCTGTGAACTCAGCTGAATGATCTTCAAAACGGCTGCCTCACGTCAAACCCCCACACAAATGTGGAGCACTTCCTTTCATGCATTATTGGAAACCTTTGGGGTAAGGTGAACTCAACATGGGGCGAGGTGAGGTGAGGTGAATTCAACGTAGGGCGAGGTGAGGCGAGATGAACTCGACATGGGGCGAGGTGAGATGAGGTGAACTCAACGTGGGGCGAGGTGAGGTGAAATCAACGTGGGGTGAGGTGAGGGGAGATGAACTCAACATGGGGCGAGGTGAGGTGAGGTGAGCTCAACATGGGGCGAGGTGAGGTGAGGTGAACTTAACATGGGACGAGGTGAGGTGAGGTGAAATCAACGTGGGCGAGGTGAGGTGAGGTAAGCTTAACATGGGGCGAGGTAAGGTGAGGTGAACTTAACATGGGGCGAGGTGAGGTGAGGTGAACTCAACGTGGGGCGTGAACAAGTGAAGCAAGAACAAGAACGCGAACAAGAACAAGTTACACTCTCACTCAACAAGTGGGAGCGTTAACACTAAAGAATGCAAAGCTTCAATAGCATGTCACGTGAGCAAGATGCATGTGACAAAGGCTCAAACCTACCTGCCTTTAATTGCGATCGGTCCGTAGCAAAACCGAATGGGAGAGCATTGACCGCGATACCTGAAGGTGTCGGCTCCAGCAGACGACATCATGGGAGGCTGCACGAGGTCACACGAGTAACAATAGCTCGGCCCCGGGAACAAGTCCGGTGCGGTGCGGGAACTCCCAGCATGTCACTGGTGCCATGCCAGGGGCGCGCGCCGCCGCACGCCGCAGCCGTGCCGTTCCCATGCACCGATTTCAATGTGCCGCTCTTTTTGTGACCAGAATTAAAACAATGCCGAGTCAGCAAAAACAAACGCGTTATCTAATGGACAATAAATTCCGGCAATATTTGCATTATTGGCCCGAGTGGACCCCTGACCGCGCGCTCCTAATTTACGAGCCCGATTGCAACTGGGAAACAATATCACAGAATCGATAAATAATTGGGTATGGACAGGCGGGCTGGCGGGCGGCCTCTCAGAACTGAACACCGCCCCTGCTAACAAATGACGTGAAATATGGCCGAGCGAGCGCCGTGCACAGCCGCCCAGATGTGAAATATTTCACGAGCGCCGACCGACCGGTCGTGATTTCGTGGGAAACCGTGACTCCCGGCTGACTGCCATCTGCACCCTCGGGAGGCGCCATTCAGCCGTCGGGAATGAAACACGACCTGTTCGCCGCTTCCGTGCATTTGGTTTAAGTAGCCGCTGGAGGCCACTGCTGCTTCCCATGCGAAGACTTGCTTGCTGTAAACATAGAATTTGGAACCGGTATCTAAGATGTGCAACAAAGCCAAGTAATTGCAGCCAAAGCATTGGCGTAGGAACAGGGGATCTACCTTTCAGATTAAGTTGCAATCTGGCTTACTTTTGCACTACATTAGAGCATGTCTGCCGATTTGCCTAGTTCACCAGGCATCTCCCTTAAGATGCGTCATCTTTTTCGTTTACTCATTGGCCATCGCTTAGTGTTACAACCGCAAGGCCAACGCCGCACGGCCTGGAGGCTGCAACACCGGGCGTCGAGGCTGTTGTTGCTATCACTTGCGAGCACGCATGTTCAAGATCATATTACGTAGCTTTCTTACCTGACAGGATCTTGAGCATCTTAAGACGAACATGGGTTAGCCATGTTAATACAAAATAGGAACCCCACTTCATCTATAATTTACGGCCAGGGAGAACTCAATATCTCTGAAGAACGCAGAAAAACACGGAACTGGAGCTTTACTGGACTTTACTGAACTGGAAATTACTCATCCAGTTCCACCACCAGATTCCAGCACCAATTAGCGTTGCTGTATGGGGGCAATCCGTTCTTATCATCAATATAAAAGTCGCACAGGTGAAACATACGCCCACACTACCTCTTAAACGTAAGCTTTGATGTCTTGAAGCGTTCAAAGGTACTTATTTCGGAAACATCATCTTTTTCGTCCACTCGCTGGCCACGGCCCGCTGAGCCGACGTTGCGCGGCGTAGGGAGACTGCGACGCCTGGCGTAGAGGCTTTTGTTGCAAGATTTGCGAGCGCTTATGTTCAAAAACACGTTACAAAATTTAAATGTCTGGCCTGTTAAAGTGTTCTAAGGTGCTAACTTCAGAAGTGACATTATTTTCGTCCACCCATTGGTCACAGCTCAGAGTTAACGGCGGAGCCGACGCCGCGAGACCTGTGTAGACTGCATCGCATGACGTCAAAGTTGTGTTGCTAAGATTTGCGAGCGCGCATGTTTTAAACTACATTACACAATTTTTGTCACTTATCGATTCTGAATGAATAATTAAAATTCCAGACAAACCTAGCTTGACCATGTTAACACATATTGTTGACCGACTTCGACCTATAGCCTACCTTTGCGAGTTCCTTATAATTTGCTAAACCAGGACAAAAAAAAAATGCTGAAAAAGCTTCTGAATTGTTTCGGTTTAGAAAGAGCTCACTGAACCATTGCAAATCAAGAGCGCCGGTTTGCTTTAATTAAATGCGGCGAATGCTTTATTCCATGCAGTCGTTCAACGCCTGATTTCTGTGGCTTACTAACCTCAAAATACAAATAGTGTTGGTCTCGCGGTAGCGTGTTGTTTCTGCAAAGGTAAAATTAAACAGCAAGACGAAAACAAAATCGTGCCCTTGTTAACAAATAAACTGTCCGATAATCCTTTTGGAGGGGGGGGGAGGGAGGAGGGTCGAAGTCACCATCAGGGGGCTTTCGTCAAACGCTGTGTGCCTTGGCAAGGCTCTGGCTGCGCCCCTGCCTACATACAAGAGCAGATTAAAGTCGGCTACGTTAAATGGGGGGCTAGGTTAGATGAGTGGCCGTTGGACCAAATCATGCATCAGAAGGTAGCTTTCCGAAAGTATTTTGCCTGCGGTGTGTGTAAGGGAAGATAATTAGAAAAAAATACTGTTGCGGATGTCCAATGTATGTTTGCGCGCAAGCTTGGCAGCAATGCTCATCCATGGGCACGCAGCAAAGCAGTCATGCGATCAGCTCACAGTCAGTCATGCGGAGGACAGCGGGGGTCAGGGCAGTGGCCGCCGACGGCGGACGGGAGCAGGCTCAGATAAGGAATACTCCAGTTTTTTATCGTTTTGTCGTTTTGTTTTTGTCATTTAGTACTTGAAGCTTTTGAATTCGTTTCCACGTGAAAAGCTGCAACAAATCTTACCTCTTGAAAAGCAGCCGGCGAAGTCTAGGCGCATGAAACTCTGGCGCCTGGGCCATTGATTTAAATTCAAAATTCTGACCAGCATATATCCATGTCTTATTTTGGCATCTACACTGTGGAGGCAGATGCTTCCTCAGTGGCCGAAATGCCTACCCGCTCGTGGAATTTCGCCTCCCCAGGAAATATATTGTTAAAATGGACGAATAATCTTGGGAAGCTGGATAGCCTTCCTTGCCAAATGACAGATGAGTGGAATAAGCAGGACTGCGCACCAATGAGAAACAGCTCTAGATGCATAGCTAACATAGCAGCCATGACATTTGAATAAAGAGCGATAACAACCTCCATTCCTGACTTCCTCCCCCCTCCCCCCAGTCATCGGGCTCGCTTTCCAGAAAAAAAAAACTCCTGAAGTACACCGCGAGCTTAGCCCTCCCACTTTTTGAAACGTCTCTACGCCTATGCATCAAAGCTTCACAGAAATAAACATTTCTATTCCATAATCAAACAGTCAGATTTCATCAAAACTTGATGTATTTCTGATATTATTTATGGTGCTGCTAAATGCACCATAAACACCACAATCGTCGCCTACCGTTGTCAGAATAGTGACAATTTTTTATTTTGATAGAAATCGGCAAATAACTTGTGCAATGACGACTTGATAACTTTTCAGTTTTAGTGATGAAAATTATGCTGCCTTTCACAAATCTTGCATACGGACATGCATTGGTGGGTTCGCTTACGGGGACAGAAAAATTATACATAGTTGTTTAAATCATTCCGATAGGTTTGAACGGGTGACGTTGAGTTCAGGTTAGAGCCGCAGCCATCTCCTAAATGTCAGCTCGCAGCACCCCCCCCCCCCCCTCCCTCCCTCCAGGCCAGCTAGTGGTCCAGCCCGCAGAATCTCGCTATACTACAATGATAATCCGCCATTAACCCGCAAGTACTAGTTTATTGCAACGTGCATGCTATTCATTGCACTTTAATTTTAGACCTTTACCTTAAAGTGTGCATAAAAACACTTTTCCAACACTTTTAAAACACAAACACAAGTTCAAACATAGAAAACCAAACTCTATGCCACCACTTTTTCTCAGTTTCGACGGCTGTCGCGTATCCAATACGCCAACAGCTGCAGGCTGTATTGACACATGAGTGAGGCTATGATAATGAAAGGCTCACAACTTCCCATGCATTTAATTCATCATACATATTGATCGGAATTTGTGAAGTATGGTCTTTTGCGTAAACCCTGAAAGGCTGAGTGCATCACACCCTCACAATAACAGGTACGTGCAATGTGTAGTTGCATTTATGTAAAGGACTCACGTAACTGCTGCTCAGTGGAATCATGGTTAAGTTTTGGAGAGTTGTATCGTTATTCTCGATTTTTCAGTGAGATGTTTACTTAAAGCCGTTCAATTTGTGCAACCTGGTTAACTGGTGTGGCATGTCTGCCGTGTGCTTTCTGTCGCCGGTGCTCTTACTGTACGAAATGAAAAATGAGCTTCTTTCATGGCTGTTTTGTATTTGGCAGCGCACTCTAATTTGGGTATCATTTAAGCTTAAAGAATAGCAAAAATGCATTGGTTTGCCTCCTGAATTTTCTTACCCACAAAAGCCCACCAAGTCTGGCCCATAGCCCAACCAAAAGCGCGCGGGATCTTGCAGGCAGAAGTTGGCGCGTTGGTGAGCTGAAAAGCTGCGCCTCTCCTTCAAAACACTCGCTCAGCTGAGCCTGTTGCATGCTCAAGAACCTGCCACTCGAGTACTGCCGATCCCGGTCATCGGAGAATGTTACTTACCCCCGGCCTGAAGTCAGGCAGGAGTGTGGAGCGCAAAGCGCACCGAGCGGTGGCTGGGCACGGCCTCCCCGGGCTAGGTTCGTTTGGCCAGTCGCCAACTGGCCTTTCAGTGTCGGTCAGTGAAACAATAAGCCTTTAATGGGGACTCGTACCCAACACCGCGGTTGTGTGAGTTCAGAATCTGTCCAATCAGCCACAGAGGAGGAAATTTCCCTCCTTGGAAATATTTAATTTTAGCTTGGCATTATATGTCCTGATTGAATGGAAAAAATGTCAATAGGTCATTGAATGTGTTTTCAGGGAGCTGCATCACACCCACCTAGCATGCGCAATCCCATTGCTGTCACATCTTTATACGTAAAGTTTGCTTCCGCTATGTACACCAGCCCAACTTTTTGAATGAGGCACAAATTTGGCATTATTCGCCATCAGGGATTGGAATCAGGGCTTGGGGAGTTGCGGATCCGGATCCGGACTAAGTGAGAGTGGGGTGAGTTGCATCATGTCCAACGAGCATCAGGGCAGTCTATTCCAAATCCATACGACGGAAGGTAGTCTGAGTCACTCAGATGATGCACAACAGCTCATTCTACCTTTCAGTGTTCCGGCCGCACATGTGCGCTCGTCTTGGTATGAGCGCGACATGTTTTTTTTTTTTGCATATCGTTTAAAGCTGTAAGATCTGTGCAAGTGCGCGTTTAAGGATTTAAGGCATAAATGGACCAATCTCAATGTCAGACTAAGCGGTGGAAAAGTACATGTGTTGTACATGCTGCAAAGCATTTGACATCTGCTAACCAAGGTTCTAAACATGGCGCGAACTTTCTTCCAATATGTCGGGTGGTACCTGTTGTATCAGCTGTGAATGAAACATTTTGTGTCGTCGATACAATGCACGGATAACACGTCATTGGCTGACTTACCAGCAGTTATCAAATGACATGATTGACAGAGCTATTGACATCATGACAGCATGTCGACACTTCAGTGATTTCCGCCTGAGGAGCCACATCTGATGTGGCAGTAGTCGTGAAAGAAGCACTAGCTGATTAAATGGGTAAACAAGTTGTCTTGTCGCAACCACGCCTAACTGCGAAATAGCAGAGACAAGCACATTTGGTCTGCACACCGTAACACATTCAGCTTGCTTGCGACGCAACATACTCTATGATAAAAGTGCATAAGCACAACTTCCCCGACTATGTGATATACTCCAAGCCGGGGTGAAGCAGGTCGTCTCATTTGAAAGAGGTCCATTCAAAAGCCATTAATGAAAAAAACAAAAGCGCGCTCTTCAAAAGTTTGGCTCTAGATATGAAGCTAAAGGCTATAGCTAGTTTCAAAGATGACAAGTTTTGGTCCGATCCTCAGTAGTTATAGCGGGGCGGAGCTCTAGAGTAAAAACCCATACAAGCCTTCTTTGCAGCTGGTTGTAACGTGAAAGGTATTTTCTTTGTTAACCATGCATCTGAGTTGCATGTGAAATGACAGATGAGTGGAGCAGAGACGGAATGCAAGAATACGCCCGTAGCGCTAATGTGCTAATGCTAATAATCTGGTAGTTGAATGAACTTAAAAGTTGGCCATGTTATTATACTTAAATCTCTGCGCCAAAACGTATTAGGAGTTCATGCAAGCATATTCTGAATTGTTCATAATGTTTGATGAGACATGCTCTTGCCTATTTCGTCATTGCGCGGTTATTTACAAAGTCAAATGCCTACACCAATCCGATTATTTGTTTTATCTTAGGCTTCTCTGTTTGAACAGCGCTTTACGCCTAGCTGTTTATCCATGCTTTTCCTTTTAAGCGGCATTCTGGTACGGGTGTGTTGCCAAATATGGTGACGATTGGTAGCGCATGAATTTCGCAAGAAATAAAAGCGCGCTAGTGCTAGTAAATTTTGCGTTCTCATGCTGTAGAAATGCTGTTTAAAATGTTCATGCGGTTGTTTTGCTGCGACATAACATCAGGCCACACCCACAGTGTTTTCATTTACCAACGTGATGAGTTTAAAGCATCCTGGTTTCATGCAACCCCTGGCGTAATAACACATGACTAATGCGATGTGGGAGCATGGTTGAATGATGACATCTTTAACACGCGCCCGGATGGAGGGTCAAATTGACCCCCTGAAGGTTTTTCCGATGGTTTCCGAACGGCGCGGCGAGATGTACCTTGTAAGGTCACTGACCTATGGCAGGTTAAAGTCAGGCCATGGTTTCAGCGAAGGCAATTTCTAGGAAATCTTTCAATCTGATCAAACAGCGGAGTGTTAGACGAAGCCAAACATCTCTGAGACACTTTCTTAGGCAACGCAACAACTGAATGACAAAATTACAGTGACCTAGGGTCAGGTATGAAGATCAGACCAAGATCAAAACCAACCGGTTTTATTACTGTAAGGCTTGCTGTATGGGATAGTTTTTGGTGCTCACTTTGAATACATCGATAACAGGAACCACATTATAACCTGCCATGGACTTCTTAAAGGTCCGAATAGGTCACTGACCTAAGATGATCGACGTCAACATTCTTTTTAGAAACATACTGCCTAGCATAATCTTTGTTGCTTATTCAAATGAAAACCTCAAAGCAGTCTTGTATGGTTTTGCTCGCGCTAACCCTCAAAAGGTTAAACAAGGTCTCTCACCTTAAATGAGCAGGTGACCTTTTGCTTAGAACAGTCATCTAGGTTCTAGGGGCCATTTGGAGACCAACCTGGAATTTGGCCTTGTTTAACGTTATTAAAGCCAAGTTCATACCCAGGACCCTAAAAACTTTAACCTAAGTGAGTTCACGTACAGGTCAACACCTCCTGTGAATTTGGTGTATCTAGCTCTCTCAGCTCCTGAGATCTCAGTGGAGGGGTATCAAATTGATGCCCCATACCCGAGCGAAGCGTATCCAACCGGCCACATGGGCGCGTGTTAAACTGTGTTGACTATGCACGCGTTCTGAACATTTTCTGCCCCTGTGCGTTCAGGCTTCTGAATTTTAGCCTTTGTAGAGTCATGTTCACCGTAATCATGAGCACAGTAGGAAACGGCGAACATTATCATAATGCATTCTATCGCCTGCTTTATATCAGAGGCGTATGCAGGATTTTGCAAAATGGAGGTGCAGCCCCCAGTTTTCACTGAAAGATCACGCTACAATACCCCCCCCCCCCCTTCCCATCCCGCTGAGTTCGTCCTTGCCGATATTTTTGTTTAGCACTTTCCCACATGCATTCTAAGAGGTGTTTGTCTTTGTGTGTTTTGATGTGTCCAAGGCAGGCTGCTTACGGTGACAACTCATAAGGCCTAAAAACAGTAGCTTAAAGGGAGTATGCCATATTTGTATAGGGTTTTGAACTGAAATAGCCATCTTGAAGGTCATTTGGCGTGATTTTCAGGCTTGCCGTTCTTAAGACCTCAGCCGCTTTTGTTTCTGAGCTACACGCCCGCGAAGATGTGGAGACTATTTCGTGCACACTAGTCCAGAGTTAACCTGACAGCCATGTCGCCAGAATCACATAATTCAAAGCCTGCCATCTCATTGGCCATGTGGCGAGCAACGCCAACAAAAAGACAGTTGCCGAGCCGTTACCATTTGGCGTTTGTGAGAACGATTTCCAGACATAACGGGCAGTCAATGAGCTCTTAATGTTGCGCAAGGTGCGATGACGCGATCAATAACGTTCTGAGGAGCATATTTAATAAACAGAGACATTGTGTGGTCTAGAGCGATCGTTTCCACTTAAAAGTATCCAATAATTATAAGTGAGTTCATTTCATTACATCTGATGACTGCATCAATGCCTCCAAATGTGGAACATTCCCTTGAAAGCCTTTTTTGTTTACATCAATTATAAGATCGCCAACGCAACAAGGATTATTTCAAGTTTAAAAGGAATAGACTCGGCATAGTACAACAGACCTGTATTGAGCGTGAGGGAGTGGCGGACCGCCGACAGCTTTATCGGCCATGGTAACAGCATGACGACTATCAGCTGAGTGAACTGCATATATATATATATATATATATATATATATATATATATATATATATATATATATAACAGCTGCCCAAACCGCAATACATCTTATGCCGGATGCTCCAGTGCTTTCTGTTCCGGTGTTAATGACTGTCAGACAAAATGACAGAAGAGTCCTTCGTAAGAGTCTACTGTCCTTTGCGACGATTGTCTATTGTTCTTTGTCTTCTTCATATTTCCTACAGTTCGTTTTGTTCTTGTGACGTCACGCGAGCACACGCTCCGTGGCATTCATTGCATCGCGCGGTACAGCAGTGCAACGAGAAAGCCAACGCTCAGGGTCTATCCAACGCCTCAAGGCGTCATTCCAAAACTAGAATTTGCAACACAATTCAGCAAAAATTAACTTTCTTCTCAGTAGGCATGTGTCATGTGAGGTGTGTGTGTGGAATGGGTGGGGATGGTTGCTTTTAGTCCCATACGACCTGTACTGTGAGCATGTAACCGTGCCAAATGCCCGATAGTAACCCAATCAATGGGGGTTCACCCAATTTTGTACAATACAATACATGCAATACCTTAGTTTGCGCACAACAACTCAGCTGGCTGTGAATCGAACGATGAAGGTTTCCGGTAAATGTCCCACAAACGGACGGATTGTGTGTCGTGATATGACCTCCCAGCTCCTTTACTCCCGCCGTTACTCGCCGACATGCGCTGCTGTTTAACAAAGGTCTTGGATTTTGAAGCATTCAATTTTGTCCACCCGGATCTCTCCAGTTTTCTGAGAAATTTATAGCCATCATTTCGTGTCAAGTGTGTGAGAAAACCACACGGGTATCGATCTTCAGCTCGTCATTGGTCGGACGCCAGATTAAACGGCAGATAATTTGCAAGTGCGGAGAGTTTGCATAAGGAACTGATCACGGATCAAGGAGTTTGAATCAACCTGCTTGGTTTCCGAGTTTAAAAACTGCCCCGGCGATAAATCAAACTGAGATGAGTGGCTGCTCACTTGGTTCAAAAAAGCACACAAACATTCAAAGAAACCGCTGTTGACTTCCCGACAGAGAAGCATCGAAGGCGAGGGCATTACAATATGTAAGATGGGATAATAACGTGACAATAAACATAATATCACTGATGGAGTTGGAAAAGCAGGAAATCCTGCAACCCAACCTTGTTTCTAGAGGGGACAATGAACATATCATCCTAATAAACGATTGATTGGAATCAGGTATCCAAGAGCCGTTACCCAGTTCACGAGCCACACTTTGGTCCGTGACATGCCACGGGTCCTCCCAATCCTGACAGGCGGCCAGCACCAGACTGCGCCCGCCGCTGGCCGGACTGTACGGCCTACCGTGGTGATAGTGGCGCCATCTGTGCAGCAGCGGCGACTCGCAGTCGTGGTCGCTTACCGCCGTTTCTTTCTGGACAGAGATAAATCAGCGGTCAAATGATGTTTATGTTTTTTTAAATTATGTCTTTATTGTTTCATGTTTGTTCAGTTCTTTATCTCCAAATGGTTTGTGTGCGTAGTTTTGGATTCAGAGCACATGCTAAGCATAGCTTGTTGCGTGTACCCTGAACCAACCACCCAAGTCACTGCATTCAACGAATAATTTTGCCTCCGCTCTTTCGCCAGACAGGAATGCAGAGGGTTTTGCGTGCCGCAAAATGCTGCATCAAGGCCGTCCCGGGCCTGGATTGACCATCGTTAGCCAGTTGCCAGCTGACCTTTCCATTTCGGTTGGGCCTAACAACTCGCCCGCTCTGGGACTTGTACCCAGTGCCGTTGGATTACGAGTCCGGCTTCTTTCCACTACACAAAGGAGACTGCCGCTATGTAGCCAAAATTGCATGATACCATGCCAATTAAGCACAAAATGAGTTTGTAAATATCAGAGCAAGTGTTGCCTCCATCGTCGTGGAGGGATAACCCCGTTCCCGCATTTGCTCTATCACCACTCAAAACGTAAGCCGTCGCTTTCCAGGCAGCATCATAGGCATAATGTAAACATCTATGACAATTTAGGCTCGAAGTTCTGCCCCGCCCCCCCCCCCCCCATTAATAATGGAGCCCATGATTGCCGCTTTGGACCCATCATTCGGCGAAGAAATCCGAAGGTCATGGTTCACATGTTCAAATGAGGCTCAACCAAGACCTCGGCTGTGTTAGCGCCATCTGGGGCATCGCCGCACCGACAAGGGCGACATCTCGCAATCCCCGCTGCAACTGACGGTACATGAGAGCGGTTGCGGGCAAAACGACACACGGAGTAAGTGCCTATGTCAATTATTCCCGGGATAAAGTTCGTATGCCTGATGTTCGTTGAGAGAAAGTACGAAGGGTATACAGCTCTTAGCGACAAAAGGGCGTGATGGAAAAGTGCGGATTGATAAACGATGTATGGTAAAATATTTGTCGGTAAAAAGTTCGTCACGAAAATGTTTGCACGCGCAACATTTCATTTGGAAGCAAACTGTAAGCAAGTGTTTGCACACAGATTTTCAGGCGCAAATGTTAGCCAAGGATTGCAATCGTTTTTCAAAATAACGTAAGCTAACGTTGGTCTCTTGGTCATGGAATGCAAGCGTTCACGCGCAAATGTTAGCTAAGGATCGCGATCATTTGACAAAAGTACGCTGGCCAACGTTCGTCATTTTGATACATGATGTCAGATACAAATTGTATGCCAATGTTTATCGGAGATTAAGTTCGAATGAACCAAATACGCACGTCAATATTTGTGCGCCAATTTCGGATGCATGCACACGCGCGTCAAATTGGAACCAGATTCAGATTCATATACGCACAGACTACTTCCATATGCCTAGAAATTGGTACACATATAGATATCAGCATCCTGATCCTTGCAGCAAAGGTGCAAGGTTGCAGGTCAAAAAGCAAAAAAGTTATAGCATTCAAAAGATTTCAAGGTAAAAAATCGGACTATTCAGATTCACTTCAAAGTTAGTACACTGATTAAGTTCAATTTCTTCATCATTCTCCTAAAATTTCTACGTCGCAGATTGAAAACAAAAATCGTCATGTTAAATAGTTCAAGGTAAAAATCGGAATACTTAGATTTTCACCGCAATTGGTGCACTAATAGAGCATTTTTTCTGATCATTCTGTTAAAAGTGCCAAGTGGAAGCCTGAAAGACATAGAAGCTCACTGCTAAGACTTGGCCTACTGATTCTTCTGGTGAAATTGCTGAGCCGCAGCTTCAAAAACCAAGGAGCTATAGCAGGTCGAAGAAGGCAGGGGAAAAACCGAACTTCTTGAATTGGCACCAAAGTCAGTTCACTAATAGAGCACAATCTCCTGATAATTCTGGTGGAATTTCGAGTGATAGCTTTGAATGCACAGGAAACATACACAAAGGAGATACCCAACTAATAAAATAAATATCATTCAACCTTAAAACCCAGAAATAATTTTTGTTCCGCAACCATCCGACCTTGGCCAAACAATAAACCAATGCGTCATTTGCACGGGTCCCCATGAAACGTGGCCACGATTGTGGCATGAGTTGCGGCCAAAGTCTATCTTGTGTCTCCAACGTCTGATGTCAACAAAATGAGCATAATTCGATAGGAAACAGCAAGTATGACAATCGAGGAAACCATGAGCGCATAGTATGCGCACGTTGCGCAATATTCCTGAAAAAAAACTTAGAAAAGAACTGAGCGGCCGCGGCCATGGTCGTGGCCATGACTGTGGCCGAAGTCCAACTTTCAAACAACTCCGTGGAATTGAAGAAAAGTGACACCAGTAGAGGGCGCGGGTCCAATCTGGTGCCAGGGGTCGGGCCGACACGGAGCCAACTGTTCGGTGTTGGTGTCTCTGGCCGAAATAGAGGCTGACAGTGTCCCAGGGGTCCCCAATCGGTGAAAGGGACCCTCTGACTGATATGTAATGTCCGCGTCCCACGGGCTGGGACCATTATGTGAAGTACAGAGAACCCTTCGAGCCTGTACGTCCCGAAATATGGGCTCTTGACCGTCGGTTTCTGTAGTCGGTTCCGGTGGTTCCTGTCAGGGCTGCCCTGAACCTCCCCCCCCCCCCCCTGCGGCCTCTGCGAACACTGCCCCTTGTCGACACGGAGCCTCTTGCCAGCTCACGACTCTTGTGACCAATGTAAATCGCTGGCCCCGGCTGTGTCAATGCCTGGGGAAGTGGGCACTCAGGCCCATACCGACACGGAGCCGACTGCACAGTGCACTTGTAGTACCTGACTGACATATAGGCCCTCATATCGACTCAGGGGTCCCCGATCGACATAAGGGTCCATACGAGTCATTAGATGGCCCATTCTTGCTGCAGCGGGGAACTCCAATCAGCCCTCCGTGTTCTTAGGCCCTCCAATCCGGTCCTCGATCGTCGGTCCCGATGGGCCCTGCAGATTATCTTCGGGCCTCCTCGAGCCTGCCTCTAGCCGATTCAGGGCCTCTTGCCACACAAGTTCTTTTGTTAAGCACCTTGTGTGTGCCTGACAGACGCTGGGAACCCGATCGATTCAGACCGCTGGCCCCGGCTTTGTCACTCGCTGGCCTCGGCTTTGTCCCTGCTTGGGAAATGGGCCCCGGCGCCAATGCCAACACGGAGTCGACTGCACGGTAGCGGTGGTGCCCCACCAATACGTAGACCCTTATCGACTCGCCGGCCTCCGATCAGCGTCAAGGGCCCTATCACAGCTTGGACCCCCTCCTTTGGGTTCAGGGGCTCATCCCTGGACCGCAGGACCTCCAGATTTCCGGTTTTCCGGGTCCCGAGGGACCGTACCCGACCCACAGCTCCAGCCATGGGAGGTTGCATAGCATGGACAAAGCCAAAGCGGGTGGGTCCCCCTTTAGGTCCGCATTTTCGCTATAGATATCTCAGGACAGAAAGGGTTCCAAACCGGCGTGATGCCTGTACTCATAACGAACTCGCTCTCCTTTCATAAGATTATGGTTGTGCACCTACAGCGTAGCCATAATTGTGATCTGAGTCATATATCTCGCAATTCCGCTGTTAAATATACCTGCTTAAAGCGTCCAAACCACTTGATTCGTTACTCTTCATTTGGGCCAGAATCTCACGCAATATCCCGATCACTCACTTTTCGCTAGATTTTCCTCGTTTTCCGCTAGGCGTGGCTTGTTTAAGTTTACCAGCAAAATTACGCGGCACTAGCACTTACGGGCGAAGGGCAGGGGGATACTTCGCGGTTTCTTCATGGTGAATATCTCTGAAAGCAATGCGTGGTTTTCTCTCAAGTTTTCCTCGATTACTAATTTTGAGATTTCCAATGGAATGGTGTCTAACTCATACCAATCGAGAAACACGTTCAGGAGTTAGACTTTGGTCACAGTTGTCTAAACTTTAAGCAGCTGTAAATAACACATATCTTGCTCAACGGACTTGAAAACATCCTCCATTGGCACTGGTATACGGGGACTTTTGTTCAAAATAATGCGGTCATTTGAAGGTTGGACCCTGGCCACAGTCGTAGCTGCGGCCATGGCCGTGGTAGCTCAGTTCTTTTCCAAGTATTTCCAGGAATATATCTGCAACATGCGCATGTTTTGCGGTCATAATTTCCTCGATTGTCAAACTTATCTCCTATCGAATGACGCCCACTTTGTTGACATCAGACGTTGAACACGCAAGATACGGCCACAACCGTGACCACGTTTTAGGGAGACTCCATTTACACGCCCCGCTGTGCCATCTCCACAGGTCACTCACATCAGACGGCAAAGCGAAATGCAGGCATTTTTTGCTCCAATTGGATCTGGGTAAAACGTGGGCGTTGACGTTATTACTGTGCGGCTGATTATATCTGGCCATCACAAGAGCTGCCAAAGCGGGGCACCACCCAGCACTTTTGGCTCGCGTTTTTCATTTGCCACCACAGACGGCTTCAGACAGGGAGCTGCAAATTGTCTCAAGGTGTTCTGACAGAACCCCCCCCCCCTCCCTTAACACGCGCTCGGGTGGCCGGTTGAACACCCTTCGCTCAGGTGGGGGGGGGGAGGGGGGATCGACGTGACCCTCTGTTAGATCTCGGAAACTAAAACGCTAGATATACTAAATTCACAGCGTATGTTGGCTTATACGTACACTCACTTGTGTTCAAATTTGGGGTTCCTTCGGCATGACTCTCGGGCCAAATAAGATCAAACAAGGTTAAGCTCCGGACCGGTGTCCAAAGTGCTCTCAGACCTTCTCATGCAACCAACGTGAGCCTAGACAGAGCTGTCCTAAGCAAAACGCCACTGATGCCCATTTAATGTCAGTGACATTATGTGGCCTTTATAAGACCTTGACCAAAATCATACAGGACTGCCTTGACTTTTGCTCTAAAGCGCGGGTCAGCATTACGCTCGGCGGTGGGCTACTAAAGACGAAACAGTTGAATCTAAATATTGATTTTTGCAGGCAGGTTTTGCAGACGTGGTTCTGTGCAGACTGGTTTTGGGTTTTCCATAACCTACGCTCGCGCGGTCTGGCTCACCATTGCCATCTTTACCGTCACGCGGTTCTGCGCCACCCGTGGCACGTGGCAGCAGTCCCGGGTCGGATTAGCTTGTAGGTCTCACCGGTAGTCTTGATGCCCTTGTTTAGGTTTGTTTGTTTTGACCTTAGTCTGTCCTTTACACGCGACCCTAGGTCAATGGAACTTGTCAATTCAATTGTTGTGTTGCCTCAGAAACTATCTCCGAGATGCATGGCTTCGTCTAACACTCTGATTGCTCAACTAGATGAACGATTTGCTACAAATTGCCTTCGCTGAATTTATGGCCTGATTTTAACCTGTCGTAAGCCAACAATCTTACAAAGCGCATCTAGATTTTTGACACAAAATGATCCGCTATTCAGTTGTCTACAGTTAAGCAGTCTGGCGCGGCTACGCCGCGCCGTTCGGAAATCATGCCGGACGAACCGTGGGAGGCAACTTGATCCGCACCCGAGCGAGTATAAAAAATCCTGGCCGCTCCCCTGCAACTGATCCTGGCCGCTCCCCTGTTAAAAATGCATGTTGCTGTAGTGTGTCCTCTGCAACCCATGAGAGGATCGCAGACAGTCACAATGCAGATAGTGTGGGGGGAGGGGGATTGAAGCCCCCTTCCCCAACTACATGTGGAACTACGTTATGCATATATATATATATATATATATATACGGACTTGATATATATACGGACTTGACGGACTATATATCTCTTGATATATATATACGGACTTGACGGACTTGATATTATATAT
>NW_023597034.1:39441803-39475668 GCF_011947565.3 Pollicipes pollicipes | reverse complement strand
TATTAGATATATACATATAATATAATAATAGAGATATATATAGTAGATAATATATATATTATATATATATATATATATATTATAATATATATATATATGCATAACGTAGTTTCCACATGTCGTTCGGGAAGGGGCTTCACATCCCCCTCCCCCCCACCACTATCTGTATTGTGACTGTCTGCGACCCTCTCATGGGTTGCAGAGGACACACTACAGCAACATGCATTTTTAACAGGGGAGCGGCCAGATCAAGTTGCAGGGGAGCGGCCAGGATTTTTTATACTCGCTCGGGTGCGGATCAAGTTGCCTCCCACGGTTCGTCCGGAATGATTTCCGAACGGCGCGGCGTAGCCGCGCCAGGCTGCTTAACTGTAGACAACTGAATAGCGGATCATTTTGTGTCAAAAATCTAGATGCGCTTTGTAAGATTGTTGACTTACGGCAGGTTAAAATCAGGCCATAAATTCAGCGAAGGCAATTTTTAGCAAATCGTTCATCTAGTTGAGCAATCAGAGTGTTAGACGAACCATGCATCTCGGAGATAGTTTCTTAGGCAACACAACAATTGAATTGACAAGTTCCATTGACCTAGGGTCGCGTGTAAAGGACAGACAAAAGTCAAAACGAACAAACCTAAACAGGGGCATCAAGACTGCCGGTGATACCTACAAGCTAATCCGACCCGGGACTGCTGCCACGTGCCACGGGTGGCGCAGAACCGCGTGACGGTAAAGATGGCAATGGTGAGCCAGACCGCAGGAGCGTAGGTTATGGAATACCCAAAACCAGTCTGCACAGAACCACGTCTGAAAAACCTGTCCGCAAAAATTAATTTTTAGATTTAAATGTTTCGTTTTTAGGAGCCTACCGCCGAGCGTAATGCTGACGTGCGCTATAGAGCAAAAATCAAGGCAGTCCTGGATGATTTTGGTGAAGGTCTTTTAAAGGCCAAATAATGTCACTGACATTAAATGGGCATCAGTGGCGTTTTGCTTAGGACAGCTGTGTCTAGGCTCACGTTGGTTAAGGTCTGAGAGCACTTTGGACACTGGTCCGGAGCTTAACCTTGTATGACCTTATTTGACCCGAGAGTCATGCCGAAGGAACCCCAAATTTGAACACAAGTGAGTTTGCGTATAAGCTAACATACGCTGTGAATTTAGTATATCTAGCGTTTTAGTTTCCGAGATCTAACAGAGGGTCACGTTGATCCCCCCCCCCCCCCCCCCCCCACCTGAGCAAAGGGTGTTCAACCGGCCACCCGAGCGGGTGTTAAGGGGGGGGTTCTGTCAGAACACCTTGAGACAATTTGCAGCTCCCTGTCTGAAGCCGTCTGTGGTGGCAAATGAAAAACGCGAGCCAAGAGTGCTGGGTGGTGCCCCGCTTTGGCAGCTCTTGTAACGGCCACATATTATCAACCGCGCAGTAATGACGTCAACGCCCACGTTTTACCCTGCTTCAATTGAAGGAAAAAATGTCTACATTTCGATTTGCCGGCTGATGTGGGTGACCTGTGGAGATGGCACAGCGAGGCGTGTAAATGGGGTCTCCCTAAAACGTGGCCACGGTTGTGGCCGTATCTTGCGTGTTCAACGTCTGATGTCAACAAAGTGGGCGTCATTCGATATGAGATAATAAGTTTGACAATCGAGGAAATTTTGGGCGCAAAACATGTGCATGTTGCAGATATATTCCTGGAAATACCTAGAAAAGAACTGAGTGACCACCGCTGTGGCCGCAACTACGACTGTGGCCAAGGTCCAACTTTCAAATGACTGCATTATTTTGAACAAAGTCCCCATATACCAGTGCCAATGGAGGATGTTTTCAAGTCCATTGAGCAAGATATGTGTTATTTACAGCTACTTAAAGTTTAGACAACTGTGACCAAAGTCTAACTCCTGAACGTGTTTCTCGATTGGCATGAGTTAGACACCATTCCATTGGAAATCTCAAAAATTGTAATCGAGGGAAACTTGAGAGAAAACCATGCATTGCTTTCAGAGATATTCACCGTGAAGAAACCGCGAAGTATCCCCCTGCCCTTCGCCCGTAAGTGCCAGTGCCGCGTAATTTTGCTGGTAAACTTAAACAAGCCACGCCTAGCGGAAAACGAGGAAAATCTAGCGAAAAGTGAGTGATCGGGATATTGCGAGAGATTCTGGCCCAAATGAAGAGCAACGAATAAAGTGGTTTGGACGCTTTATGCAGGTATATTTAACAGCGGAATTGCGAGATATATGACTCAGATCACAACTATGGCTACGCTGTAGGTGCACAACCATAATCTTATGAAAGGAGAGCGAGTTCGTTATGAGCACAGGCATCACGCCGGTTTTGAACCCCTTCTGTCCTGAGATATCTATAGCGAAAATGCGGACCTAAAGGGGGACCCACCCCCTTTGGCTTTGTCCATGCTATGCTACCTCCCATGGCTGGAGCTGTGGGTCGGGGGACGGTCCCCCGGGTCCCGGAAAACCAAAAATCTGAGGGGTCCTGCGGTCCAGGGATGAGCCCCTGAACCCAAAGGAGGGGGTCCAAGCTGTGAGAGCGCCCTTGACGCTGATCGGAGGCCGGCGAGTCGATAAGGGTCTACGTATTGGTGGGGCACCACCGCTACCGTGCAGTCGGCTCCGTGTTGGCATTGGCGCCGGGGCCCATTTCCCAAGCAGGGACAAAGCCGAGGCCAGCGAGTGACAAAGCCGGGGCCAGCGGTCTGAATTGATCGGGTTCCCAGCGTCTGTCAGGCACACACAAGGTGCTTAACAAAAGAACTTGTGTGGCAAGAGGCCCTGAATCGGCTAGAGGCACGCTCGAGGAGGCCCGAAGATAGTCTGCAGGGCCCATCGGGACCGACGATCGAGGACCGGATTGGAGGGCCTAAGAACACGGAGGGCTGATTGGAGTTCCCCGCTCCAGCAAGAATGGGCCATCTAATGACTCAGATGGACCCTTACGTCGATCGGGAACCCCTGAGTCAATATAAGGGCCTATATGTCAGTCAAGTACTACAAGTGCACTGTACAGTCGGCTCCGTGTCGGTATGGGCCCGAGTGCCCACTTCCCCAGCATTGACACAGCCGGGGCCAGCGATTTACGTTGGCCACGAGAGTCGTGAGTTGGCAAGAGGCTCCGTGTCGACAAAGAGCAGTGTTCGCAGAGGCCGCAGGGGGGGGGGGGGGATTCAGGGGCAGCCCTGACAGGAACCACCGGAACCGACTACAGAAACCGACGGTCAGGGCCCGATTTCGGGACGTACAGACCCGAAGGGCTCTCTGCACTTCACATAATGGTCCCAGCCCGTGGGACCGCGACATTAAATATCAGTCAGAGGGTCCCTTTCACCGATTGGGGACCCCTGGGACAGTGTCGGCCTCTATTTCGGCCAGAGACACCAACACCGAACAGTTGGCTCCGTGTCGGCCCGACCCCTGGCACCAGATTGGACCCGCGCCCTCTACTGGTGTCACTTTTCTTCAATTCCACGGAGTCGTTTGAAAGTTGGGCTTCGGCCACAGTCGTGGCCACGACCATGGCCGCGGGCGCTCAGTTCTTTTCTAAGGTTTTTCAGGAATATTGCGCAACGTGCGCATACTATGCGCTCATGATTTCCTCGACTGTCATACTTGCTGTTTCCTATCGAATTATGCTCATTTTGTTGACATCAGACGCTGGAGACACAAGATAGACTTTGGCCGCAACTCATGCCACAATCGTAGCCACGTTTCATGGGGACCCGTGCAAATGACGCATTGGTTTATTGTTTGGCCAAGGTCGGATGGTTGCGGAACAAAAATTATTTCTGGGTCTTAAGGTTGAATGATGTTTATTTTATTAGCTGGGTATCTCCTTTGTGTATGTTTCCGGTGCATTCAAGGCTATCACTCGAAAATTCCACCAGAATTATCAGGAGGTTGTGCTCTATTAGTGAACTGACTTTGGTGCCAATTCAAGAAGTTCGGTTTTTTCCCCTGCCTTCTTCGACCTGCAATAACTCCTTGGTTTTTAAAGCTGCGGCTCAGCAATTTCACCAGAAGAATCAGTAGGCTATGTCTTAGCAGTGAGCTTCTATGTCTTTCAGGCTTCCACTTGGCAATTTTAACAGAATGATCAGAAAAAATGCTCTATTAGTGCACCGATTGCAGTGAAAATCTAAGTATTCCGATTTTTACCTTGAAATATTGAACATGACGATTTTTGTTTTCAATCTGCGACGTAGAAATTTTAGGAGAATGATGAAGAAATTGAACTTAATCAGAGTATTAACTTTGAAGTGAATCTGAGTAGTCTGATTTTTTATCTTGAAATCTTTGAATGCTATAACTTTTTGCTTTTTGACCTGCGACCTTGCACCTTTGCTGCAAGGATCAGGATGCTGATATCTATATGTGTGCCAATTTCTAGGCATATAGAAGTAGTCTGTGCGAATATGAATCCGAATCTGGTTCCAATTTGACGCGCGTGTGCATACATCCGAAATTGGCGTACAAATATTGACGTGCGTATTTGGTTCATTCGAACTTAATCTCTGATAAACATTGGCATACAATTTGTATTTGACATCATGTATCAAAATGACGAACGTTGGCTAGCGTACTTTTGTCAAATGATCGCGATCCTTAGCTAACATTTGCGCGTGAACGCTTGCATTCCATGACCAAATGACGAACGTTAGCTTACGTTATTTTGTCAAGCGATTGCAATCCTTGACTAACATTTGCGCCTGAAAATTTGTGTGCAAACAGTTGCTTACGGTTTGCTTCCAAATGAAATGTTGCGCGTGCAAACATTTTCGTTACGAACTTTTTACCGACAAATATTTTACCATACATCGTTTATCAATCCGCACTTTTCCATCACGCCCTTTTGTCGCTAAGAGCTGTATACCCTTCGTACTTTCTCCCAACGAACATTAGGCATACGAACTTTATCCCGGGAATAATTGACATAGGCACTTCCTCCATGCGTCGTTTTGCCCGCAACCGCTCCCACGTACCGTCAGTTGCAGCGGGGATCGCGAGATGTCGCTCTTGCCGGTGCGGTGATGACCCAGATGGCGCTAACACAGCAGAGGTCTTGGTTGAGTCTTACTTGAACATGTGAACCATGACCTTCGGATTTCTTCGCCGAATGACGGGTCCAAAGCGGCAATCATGGGCTCCATTATTAATGGGGGGGGGGGGGGGGCAGAACTTCGAGCCTAAATTGTCGTAGATGTTTACATTATGCCTATGATGCTGTCTGGAAAGAGACGGCTTACGTTTTGAGTGGTGATAGAGCAAATGCGGGAACGGGGTTATTCCTCCACGACGATGGAGGCAACACTTGCTCTGATATTTACAAACTCATTTTGTGCTTAATTGGCATGGTATCATGCAATTTTGGCTACATAGCGGTAGTCTCCTTTGTGTAGTGGAAAGAAGCCGGACTCGTAATCCAACGGCACTGGGTACAAGTCCTAGAGCGGGCGAGTTGTTAGGCCCAACCGAAATGGAAAGGTCAGCTGGCAACTGGCGAACGATGGTCAATCCAGGTCCGGGACGGCCTTGATGCAGCATTTTGCGGCACGCAAAACCCTCTGCATTCCTGTCTGGCGAAAGAGCGGAGGCAAAATTATCCGTTGAATGCAGTGACTTGGGTGGTTGGTTCAGGGTACACGCAACAAGCTATGCTTATCACGCGCCCTGAATCCAAAACTACGCACATAAACCATTTGGAGATAAAGAACTGAACAAACATGAAACAATAAAAAACATAATTTAAAAAAACATAAACATCATTTGACCGCTGATTTATCTCTGTCCAGAAAGAAACGGCGGTAAGCGACCACGACTGCGAGTCGCCGCTGCTGCACAGATGGCGCCACTATCACCACGGTAGGCCGTACAGTCCGGCCAGCGGCGGGCGCAGTCTGGTGCTGGCCGCCTGTCAGGATTGGGAGGACCCGTGGCATGTCACGGACCAAAGTGTGGCTCGTGAACTGGGTAACGGCTCTTGGATACCTGATTCCAATCAATCGTTTTTTAGGATGATGTGTTCATTGTCCCCTCTAGAAACAAGGTTGGGTTGCAGGATTTCCTGTTTTTCCAACTCCATCAGTGACATTATGTTTATTGTCACGTTATTATCCCATCTTACATATTGTAACGCCCTCGCCTTCGATGCTTCTCTGTCGGGAAGTCAACAGCGGTTTCTTTGAATGTTTGTGTGCTTTTTTGAATCAAGTGAGCAGCCACTCATCTCAGTTTGATTTATCGCCGGGGCAGTTTTTAAACTCGGAAACCAAGCAGGTTGATTCAAACTCCTTGATCCGTGATCAGTTCCTTATGCAAACTCTCCGCACTTGCAAATTATCTGCCGTTTAATCTGGCGTCCGACCAATGACGAGCTGAAGATCGATACCCGTGTGGTTTTCTCACACACTTAACACGAAATGATGGCTATAAATTTCTCAGAAAACTGGAGAGATCCGGGTGGACAAAATTGAATGCTTCAAAATCCAAGACCTTTGTTAAACAGCAGCGCATGTCAGCGAGTAACGGCGGGAGTAAAGGAGCTGGGAGGTCATATCACGACACACAATCCGTCCGTTTGTGGGACATTTACCGGAAACCTTCATCGTTCGATTCACAGCCAGCTGAGTTGTTGTGCGCAAACTAAGGTATTGCATGTATTGTATTGCACAAAATTGGGTGAACCCACATTGATTGGGTTACTATCGGGCATTTGGCACGGTTACATGCTCACAGTACAGGTCGTATGGGACTAAAACACAAAGCAACCATCCCCACCCATTCCACACACACACCTCACATGACACATGCCTACTGAGAAGAAAGTTAATTTTTGTTGAATTGTGTTGCAAATTCTAGTTTTGGAATGACGCCTTGAGGCGTTGGATAGACCCTGAGCGTTGGCTTTCTCGTTGCACTGCTGTACCGCGCGATGCAATGAATGCCACGGAGCGTGTGCTCGTGTGACGTCACAAGAACAAAACGAACTGTAGGAATATGAAGAAGACAAAGAACAATAGACAATCGCCGCAAAGGACAGTAGACTCTTATGAAGGACTCTTCTGTCATTTTGTCTGGCAGTCATTAACACCGGAACAGAAAGCACTGGAGCATCCGGCATAAGATGGATTGCAGTTTGGGCAGCTGTTATATATATATATATATATATATATATATATATATATATATATATATATTTATATATGCAGTTCACTCATGCTGCATAGTCGTCATGCTGTTACCATGGCCGATAAAGCCTGTCGACGGTCCGCCACTCCCTCACGCTCAATACAGGCTCTGTTGTACTATGTCCGAGTCCTATTCCTTTTAAACTTGAAATAATCCTTGTTCCGCTGGAAATCTTATAATTGATGTAAACAAAAAAGGCTTTCAAGGGAATGTTCCACATTTGGAGGCATTGATGCAGTCATCAGATGTAATGAAATGAACTCACTTATAATTATTGGATACTTTAAGTGGAAACGGATCGCTCTAGACCACACAATGTCTCTGTTTATTAAATATGCTCCTCAGAACGTTATTGATCGCGTCATCGCACCTTGCGCAACATTAAGAGCTCATTGACGCCCGTTATGTCTGGAAATCGTTCTCACAAACGCCAAATGGTAACGGCTCGGCAACTGTCTTTTTGTTGGCGTTGCTCGCCACATGGCCAATGAGATGGCAGGCTTTGAATTATGTGATTCTGGCGACATGGCTGTCAGGTTAACTCTGGACTAGTGTGCACGAAATAGTCTCCACATCTTCGCGGGCGTGTAGCTCAGAAACAAAAGCGGCTGAGGTCTTAAGAACGGCAAGCCTGAAAATCACACCAAATGACCTTCAAGATGGCTATTTCAGTTCAAAACCCCAAACAAATGTGACAACTCCCTTTAGGCTACTGTTTTTAGGCCTTGTGAGTTGTTGTTGTTGAGGTTAAAGTTGTTGGGTCCTAGGTATGACTTTGGCTCTAATAAGGTTAAACAAGGTCAAATTCCAGATTGGTCTCCAAGGGCCCCTAGAACCTAGATGACTGTTCCAAGCAAAATGTCACATGCTCATTAAAGGTGAGAGACCTTGTTTGACCTTTTGAAGGTTAGCGTGACCAAAACCATACAAGACTGCTTTGAGGTTTTCATTTGAATAAGGAACAAAGATTCGCTAGGCAGTACGTTTCTAAAAAGAATGTTGACCTCGATCATCTTAGGTCAGTGACCTATTTGGACCTTTAAGAAGTCCATGACAGGTTATAATGTGGTTCCTGTTATCGATATACTCAAAGTGAGCACCAAAAACTACCCCATACAGCAAGCCTTACAGTAACAAAAAGATTAGATTTGATCTTGGTCTGATCTTCATACCTGACCCTAGGTCAATGTAGTTTTGTCATTCAATTGTCGTGTTGCCTAAGAAATTATCTCAGAGATGCATGGCTTCGTCTAACACTCCGTTGTTTGATCAGATAGAACGATTTCCCAGAAATCGCCTTCGCTGAAACCATGGCCTGACTTTGACCTGCCATATGTCAGCGACCTTACAAGGTACATCTCGCCGCGCCGTTCGGAAACCATCGGAAAAACCTTCAGGGGGTCAATTTGACCCTCCATCCGGGCGCGTGTTAAAGATGTCATCATTCAACCATGCTCCCACATCGCATTAGTCATGTGTTATTACGCCAGGGGTTGCATGAAACCAGGATGCTTTAAACTCATCACGTTGGTAAATGAGAACACTGTGGGTGTGGCCTGATGTTATGTCGCAGCAAAACAACCGCATGAACATTTTAAACAGCATATCTACAGCATGAGAACGCAAAATTTACTAGCACTAGCGCGCTTTTATTTCTTGCGAAATTCATGCGCTACCAATCGTCCCCATATTTGACAACACACCCGTACCAGAATGCCGCTTAAAAGGAAAAGCATGGATAAACAGCTAGGCGTAAAGCGCTGTTCAAACAGAGAAGCCTAAGATAAAACAAATAATCGGATTGGTGTAGGCATATGACTTTGTAAATAACCGCGCAATGACGAAATAGGCAAAAGCATGTCTCATCAAACATTATGAACAATTCAGAATATGCTTGCATGAACTCCTAATACGTTTTGGCGCAGAGATTTAAGTATAATAACATGGCCAACTTTTAAGTTCATTCAACTACCAGATTATTAGCATTAGCATATTAGCGTTACGGGCGTATTCTTGCATTCCGTCTCTGCTCCACTCATCTGTCATTTCACATGCAACTCAGATGCATGGTTAACAAAGAAAATACCTTTCACGTTACAACCAGCTGCAAAGAAGGCTTGTATGGGTTTTTACTCTAGAGCTCCGCCCCGCTATAACTACTGAGGATCGGACCAAAACTGTCATCTTTGAAACTAGCTATAGCCTTTAGCTTCATATCTAGAGCCAAACTTTTGAAGAGCGCGCTTTTGTTTTTTTCATTAATGGCTTTTGAATGGACCTCTTTCAAATGAGACGACCTGCTTCACCCCGGCTTGGAGTATATCACATAGTCGGGGAAGTTGAGCTTATGCACTTTTATCATAGAGTATGTTGCGTCGCAAGCAAGCTGAATGTGTTACGGTGTGCAGACCAAATGTGCTTGTCTCTGCTATTTCGCAGTTAGGCGTGGTTGCGACAAGACAACTTGTTTACCCATTTAATCAGCTAGTGCTTCTTTCACGACTACTGCCACATCGGATGTGGCTCCTCAGGCGGAAATCATTGAAGTGTCGACATGCTGTCATGATGTCAATAACTCTGTCAATCATGTCATTTGATAATTGCTGGTAAGTCAGCCAATGACGTGTTATCTGTGCATTGTATCGACGGCACAAAATGTTTCATTCACAGCTGATACAACAGGTACCACCCGACATCTTGGAAGAAAGTTCGCGCCATGTTTAGAACCTTGGTTAGCAGATGTCAAATGCTTTGCAGCATGTACAACACATGTACTTTTCCACCACTAAGTCTGACACTGAGATTGGTCCATTTATGCCTTAAATCCTTAAACGCGCTCTTGCACAGATCTTACAGCTTTAAACGATATGCAAAAAAACAAAACATGTCGCGCTCATACCAAGACGAGCGCACATGTGCGGCCGGAACACTGAAAGGTAGACTGAGCTGTTGTGCATCAGCTGAGTGACTCAGACTACCTTCCGTCGTATGGATTTGGAATAGACTGCCCTGATGCTCGTTGGACATGATGCAACTCACCCCACTCTCACTTAGTCCGGATCCGGATCCGCAACTCCCCAAGCCCTGATTCCAATCCCTGATGGCGAATAATGCCAAATTTGTGCCTCATTCAAAAAGTTGGGCTGGTGTACATAGCGGAAGCAAACTTTACGTATAAAGATGTGACAGCAATGGGATTGCGCATGCTAGGTGGGTGTGATGCAGCTCCCTGAAAACATATTCAATGACCTATTGACATTTTGTCCATTCAACTAAGACATATAATGCCAAGCTAAAATTAAATATTTCCAAGGGGGGAAATTTCCTTCTCTGTGGCTGATTGGACAGATTCTGAACTCACACAACTGCGGTGTTGGGTACGAGTCCCCATTAAAGGCTTATTGTTTCACTGACCGACACTGAAAGGCCAGTTGGCGACTGGCCAAACAGCGTCATCCTAGCCCGGGGAGGCCGTACCCAGCCACTGCTCGGTGCACTTTGCGCTCCACACTCCTGCCTGACTTCAGGCCGGGGGTAAGTAACATTCTCCGATGACCGGGATCGGCAGTACTCGAGTGGCAGGTTCTTGGGCATGCAACAGGCTCAGCTGAGCGAGTGTTTTGAAGGAGAGGCGCAGCTTTTCAGCTCACTAACGCGCCATCTTCTGCCCGCAAGATCCCGCGCGCTTTTGGTTGGGCTATGGGCCAGACTTGGTGGGCTTTTGTGGGTAAGAAAATTCAGGAGGCAAACCAATGCATTTTTGCTATTCTTTAAGCTTAAGTGATACCCAAATTAGAGTGCGCTGCCAAATACAAAACGGCCATGAAAGAAGCTCATTTTTCATTTCGTACAGTAAGAGCACCGGCGACAGAAAGCACACGGCAGACATGCCACACCAGTTAACCAGGTTGCACAAATTGAACGGCTTTAAGTAAACATCTCACTGAAAAATCGAGAATAACGATACAACTCTCCAAAACTTAACCATGATTCCACTGAGCAGCAGTTACGTGAGTCCTTTACATAAATGCAACTACACATTGCACGTGCCTGTTATTGTGAGGGTGTGATGCACTCAGCCTTTCAGGGTTTACGCAAAAGACCATACTTCACAAATTCCGATCAATATGTATGATGAATTAAATGCATGGGAAGTTGTGAGCCTTTCATTATCATAGCCTCACTCATGTGTCAATACAGCCTGCAGCTGTTGGCGTATTGGATACGCGACAGCCGTCGAAACTGAGAAAAGTGGTGGCATAGAGTTTGGTTTTCTATGTTTGAACTTGTGTTTGTGTTTTAAAAGTGTTGGAAAGTGTTTTTATGCACACTTTAAGGTAAAGGTCTAAAATTAAAGTGCAATAATAGCATGCACGTTGCAATAAACTAGTACTTGCGGGTTAATGGCGGATTATCATTGTAGTATAGCGAGATTCTGCGGGCTGGACCACTAGCTGGCCTGGAGGGAGGGAGGGGGGAGGGGCTGCGAGCTGACATTTAGGAGATGGCTGCGGCTCTAACCTGAACTCAACGTCACCCATTCAAACCTATCGGAATGATTTAAAACAACTATGTATAATTTTTCTGTCCCCGTAAGCGAACCCACCAATGCATGTCCGTATGCAAGATTTGTGAAAGGCAGCATAATTTTCACACTAAAACTGAAAAGTTATCAAGTCGTCATTGCACAAGTTATTTGCCGATTTCTATCAAAATAAAAAATTGTCACTATTCTGACAACGGTAGGCGACGATTGTGGTGTTTATGGTGCATTTAGCAGCACCATAAACAATACCAGAAATACATCAAGTTTTGATGAAATCTGACTGTTTGATTATGGAATAGAAATGTTTATTTCTGTGAAGCTTTGATGCATAGGCGTAGAGACGTTTCAAAAAGTGGGAGGGCTAAGCTCGCGGAGTACTTCAGGAGTTTTTTTTCTGGAAAGCGAGCCCGATGACTGGGGGGAGGGGGGAGGAAGTCAGGAATGGAGGTTGTTATCGCTCTTTATTCAAATGTCATGGCTGCTATGTTAGCTATGCATCTAGAGCTGTTTCTCATTGGTGCGCAGTCCTGCTTATTCCACTCATCTGTCATTTGGCAAAGAAGGCTATCCAGCTTCCCAAGATTATTCGTCCATTTTAACAATATATTTCCTGGGGAGGCGAAATTCCACGAGCGGGTAGGCATTTCGGCCACTGAGGAAGCATCTGCCTCCACAGTGTAGATGCCAAAATAAGACATGGATATATGCTGGTCAGAATTTTGAATTTAAATCAATGGCCCAGGCGCCAGAGTTTCATGCGCCTAGACTTCGCCGGCTGCTTTTCAAGAGGTAAGATTTGTTGCAGCTTTTCACGTGGAAACGAATTCAGAAGCTTCAAGTACTAAATGACAAAAACAAAGCGACAAAACGATAAAACTGGAGTATTCCTTATCTGAGCCCTGCTCCCGTCCGCCGTCGGCGGCCACTGCCCTGACCCCGCTGTCCTCCGCATGACTGACTGTGAGCTGATCGCATGACTGCTTTGCTGCGTGCCCATGGATGAGCATTGCTGCCAGCTTGCGCGCAAAACATACATTGGACATCCGCAACAGTATTTTTTCTAATTATCTTCCCTTACACCACCGCAGGCAAAATACTTTCGGAAAGCTACCTTTCTTATGCATGATTTGGTCCAACGGCCACTCATCTAACCTAGCCCCCCATTTAACGTAGCCGACTTAATCTGCTCTTGTATGTAGGCAGGGGCGCAGTCAGAGCCTTGCCAAAGGCACACAGCGTTGACGAAAGCCCCCTGATGGTGACTTCACCCTCCTCCCTCCCCCCCCCTCCAAAAGGATTATCGGACAGTTTATTTGTTAACAAGGGCACGATTTTGTTTCGTCTTGCTGTTAATTTTACCTTTGCAGAAACAACACGCTACCGCGAGACCAACACTATTTGTATTTTGAGGTCAGTAAGCCACAGAAATCAGGCGTTGAACGACTGCATGGAATAAAGCATTCGCCGCATTTAATTAAAGCAAACCGGCGCTCTTGATTTGCAATGGTTCAGTGAGCTCTTTCTAAACCGAAACAATTCAGAAGCTTTTTCAGCATTTTTTTTTTGTCCTGGTTTAGCAAATTATAAGGAACTCGCAAAGGTAGGCTATAGGTCGAAGTCGGTCAACAATATGTGTTAACATGGTCAAGCTAGGTTTGTCTGGAATTTTAATTATTCATTCAGAATCGATTAGTGACAAAAAATTGTGTACTGTAGTTAAAAACATGCGCGCTCGCAAATCTTAGCAACACAACTTTGACGTCATGCGTTGCAGTCTACACAGGTCGCGCGGCGTCGGCTCCGCCGTTAACTCTGAGCTGTGACCAATGGGTGGACGAAAATAATGTCACTTCTGAAGTTAGCACCTTAGAACACTTTAATAGGCCAGATATTTAAATTTTGTAACGTGCTTTTGAACATAAGCGCCCGCAAATCTTGCAACAAAAGCCTCTACGCCAGGCGTCGCGGTCTCCCTACGCCGCGCAACGTCGGCTCAGCGGGCCGTGGCCAACAAGTGGACGAAAAAGATGATGTTTGGGAAGTAAGTACCTTTGAACGCTTCAGGACATCAAAGCTGACATTCAAAAGGTAGTGTGGGCGTATGTTTCACCTGTGCGCCTTTTACATTGATGATAAGAATGGATTGCCCCCATACAGCAAAGCTAATTGGTGCTGGAATCTGGTGGTGGAACTGGATGAGTAAGGAGAGAATCTCTATTTTTCGCGTTGCTGTAACCGGTGGTCTTCAGAGGACAGGTCAACACGACGCCAGCCGCCTTAGTGTCACTTGCATTGGCCAGCGCCGTTCGGTTCTACAGAAGCTGCAACCCAGGCCATCGCTACCCATGCTCCCGAGATTGCCGGCGCGCATGCTCAAATATTTTTATGTAATTTGTTTCATTGATCGATTCTGAAAAGGATGAACGTTCTCAGGCAAACATGTAATGGCCTTGTTCGTTTTTGAATGAACTTAAGTAGAACACTAGGAACACTTTACTGTTCTCGCTCAAGGGTTAAAGGGTCACTGTATCTCATCGCGGGATGTCTTCCAGTAGTCATTCTGGCGACAACGGACGGGATCCCCTGGTCGCTCTGTAGGCCCGATATCACACTGTTCCCATCCCTGACACGGGATGGGAACATGACCCGCGCAGTTACCCCGGATCAGCACAGCAACCCTCAATGACGAAACGACATCCCTGATCACCACAATAGTCCAATAACTGTCACATAGGCTCCAGTTCCGTGTTTTTCCGTGTTCTTCACAGATATTGAGTTCTCCCTGGCCGTAATTATAGATGAAGTGGGGTTCCTAATTTGTATTAACATGGCCAACCCATGTTCGTCTTAAGATGCTCAAGATCCTGTCAGGTAAGAAAACTACGTAATATGATCTTAAACATGCGTGCTCGCAAGTGATAGCAACAACAGCCTCGACGCCCGGCGTTGCAGCCTCCCGGCCGTGCGGCGTTGGCCTTGCGGTTGTAACACTAGGCGATGGCCAATGAGTAAACGAAAAAGATGACGCATTTTAAGGGAGATGCCTGGTAAACTAGGCAAATCGGCATACATGCTTAATGTAGTGCAAAAGTAAGCCAGATGCAAACTTAATCTGAAAGGTAGATCCCCTGTTCCTACGCCAATGTTTTGATGCAATTACTTGGCTTTGTTGCACATCTTAGATACCGGTTCCAAATTCTATGTTACAGCAAGCACTGTCTTCGCATGGGAAGCAGCAGTGGCTCCGCGGCTACTTAAACCAAATGCACGGAAGCGGCGAACAGGTCGTGTTTCATTCCCGACGGCTGAATGGCGCCTCCCGAGGGTGCAGATGGCAGTCAGCCGGGAGTCACGGTTTCCCACGAAATCACGACCGGTCGGTCGGCGCTCGTGAAATATTTCACATCTGGGCGGCTGTGCACGGCGCTCGCTCGGCCATATTTCACGTCATTGTTAGCAGGGGCGGTGTTCAGTTCTGAGAGGCCGCCCGCCAGCCCGCCTGTCCATACCCAATTATTTATCGATTCTGTGATATTGTTTCCCAGTTGCAATCGGGCTCGTAAATTAGGAGCGCGCGGTCAGGGGTCCACTCGGGCCAATAATGCAAATATTGCCGGAATTTATTGTCCATTAGTAACGCGTTTGTTTTTGCTGACTCGGCATTGTTTTAATTCTGGTCACAAAAAGAGCGGCACATTGAAATCGGTGCATGGGAACGGCAAGCCGGCGGCGTGCGGCGGCGCGGGCCCCTGGCATGGCACCAGTGACATGCTGGGAGTTCCCGCACCGCACCGGACTTGTTCCCGGGGCCGAGCTATTGTTACCCGTGTGACCTCGTGCAGCCTCCCATGATGTTGTCTGTAGGAGCCGACGCCTTCAGGTATCTCGGTCAATGCTCTCCCATTCGGCTTTGCCACGGACCGATCGCAATTAAAGGCGGTAGATTTGAGCCTTTGTCACATGCATCTTGCTCACGTGACATGCTATTAAAGCTTTGCATCCTTTAGTGTTTACGCTCCTACTTGTTGAGTGAGAGTGTAGCTTGTTCTTGTTCGCGTTCTTGTTCTTGCTTCACTTGTCCACGCCCCATGTTAAGTTCACCTCACCTCACCTCGTCCCATGTTAAGTTCACCTCACCTCACCTCGCCCCATGTTGAGCTCACCTCACCTCACCTCGCCCCATGTTGAGTTCACCTCCCCTCACCTCACCCCACGTTGATTTCACCTCACCTCGCCCCACGTTGAGTTCACCTCATCTCACCTCGCCCCATGTCGAGTTCATCTCGCCTCACCTCGCCCTACGTTGAGTTCACCTCACCTCACCTCGCCCTACGTTGAGTTCACCTCACCTCACCTCGCCCCATGTTGAGTTCACCTCACCCCAAAGGTTTCCAATAATGCATGAAAGGAAGTGCTCCACATTTGTGTGGGGGTTTGACGTGAGGCAGCCGTTTTGAAGATCATTCAGCGGAGTTCACAGCCGTACCCTTTTAAGGCTAAACCTCCCTTGTTTCTGAACTTGGCGCCGGCGAACTTGTGCTGTCTGTTTTGTGCACACTATGTCAAGGCTACCCAGACGTTCATGACACGGCTGTCGGGCTAGTACCGCCACTTCTTGGACCATGTAGTGCTCAAGGCCAGGAACAGATGTGATCGTCGAATTATTCGTGTCTTGCGTACGTCAGCACGACTCGCGGTATCAACGGTCATTACCTGGCCTTTGAACCTTTGAATGCGTTGAGCGCATGCTTCCAGCACAAGGTTTGGTTACTTGGGTAAGAGCCCTTTCGGTCAGTTGTGACCATTTCAGGGCTTTGGGACAACAGAGGACATGGGATATGTACCGGTGGGGCAGGACTACGTGCACTTGGGGACCCAACCACCGAGACTTAGGCCGCACAGGGGCCCCTGCGGGGTATGTGCCCGGCGCTGGGACGGGCACATACCCCACATACCAGGGGACGCCGTCCAGCCCGTGCCGCCATCTTTTGACGAGTTTGAAGTACTACACGCAAGTGACAATTTCTCACGGCTAATTTGGCAGGATCTCGACGTCATACAAACGTTTTATGACGCATCAAACAATGATGCATTGAGGAGTATATGTGAGAGATTGTGGTCTAGAGCTACCTTTTCCACTTCAAAGTACGCCCGTAGCTATAAGTGAGTTTATTTCATCATATATAATGTTTGCTTTGATATCTGCAAATGTGGAGCATTCCTTTTAATGACAAAAATTATGTTCTCGATTTCACGTCACAGCAAAAGCCTGTGCTAAGAGCCTGGGCTTTGCATCTGCGAATGCGCAAATGCGCTGCCAGCGATTTTTTCAATGTCTCCCCTACTTTCAATATCCCCCGCATACACTAATCGATCATGGCGTTCTGTCGCCCGCACTCAGGCGCTGTCTCTGGTCGCATCGCATGATAATCTAACGATGCGAGGTCCAGACGCAGTTCCGCCAGTGCCTCGGCATCCCCCCCCCTCTCCCCCCCCCCCCCACACACACTGCCCCCACGCCCCACCACCGCTCGAGGTCCGACCGCCGGGAGCTCTCTCCTGGAAGAGCCCCGAGATGAACGCCTTGATCCTCTCACTCTCACGCGCCCCTCGCGCGCGCCGCCGGCTGCCTTTGATGTCGCCGCCGGCCGCACCGCTGCACCGCTCCGACACGGGCGGAAGCTGTACAGGAGCCGTGATCAGCAGCCGCGGCCCGGGGCCGCTGCTGGGAGAGAGGGCAGGTCGGGAGCGGTGTGTGGCCGCACTTCAGCAGCTGTGGTCAGCGCCGCGGCTCGAAGCCGGGGCCGGGGCCGTAGCCGATGCCTGTGGTGGGGGGGGGGGGGGGGGGCGCCGCTGAGGGAGAGGGCAGGTCGGGAGCGGTGTGTGGCCGCACTTCAGCAGCCGTGGTCAACGCCGCGGCTCGAGGCCGGCCCGGGGTCATAGACGGTGCCGGTAGGGGGGGGGGGGCGCTGCTGAGGGAGCGGGCAGGCCAGGGACGGTGTGTAACCGCGCCTCAGCAGCCGTGGTCAGCGCCGCGGCTCGGACCGGGTCCGGGGTCGGCGCAGGGTCAGGGCCGGGGCTGCTGCTAGGGGAGAGGGCAGGCCTGGGACGGTGTGCGGCCGCATCTCAGTAGTCGTGGTCAGCCCCGCGGCTCGAGGCTGGGGCCGGGGCCGCTGCTTGGGGGGGAGGGCAGGCCGGGAACGGTGTGAGCCCGCACCTCAGCAGCCGTAAGAGCCAGACGGCCGCGGTGTGCAGTGAGTATCGACCCGTCAATGAAGCTGTTACGTCATAACAACGCAGTTTTTACTTGGTCACGCGGACTGTATGTAACCTTGACGGGTAAGACAAGTGCATCTATCCATGTTGTGCGGAACTCAGGTTAAGCAAAAAAAAAAAGCATAGGCCCCCTTGTGACGTCAGGACAAACTTCAGGCACCGATACAGGGGTGAATTAATCTAGGGGTTTCCTTCCCATGCCGGGTGCAGTAATCATACGACAGAAATGAAACGGAGTGGGCATCTTCTATCGCATATTTTCGTCAAAGCACACTTGCTATTGATGCGATAAAACAGGTAACGTCACCAGTCTGGCACAATACCATTTCGTCGCACAGGTGCTTACAAGGATACCAAACAATTGCAAATACATGCACAATGAAATCTGATCAGTGTGATAATTTCAGTAGGAGGGATGATATGCCGCGATGTTGCAAAGCCTGCCCAGGCAAAGGTTTGACTTCGATGTATAAACGTTGCAGACCACTTCATTACTGGCGCGTGCTAGGCCGCGATCTTCGCCTCGGTTCCGGTCCCGTCTGCTGATGGCGGGCGCGCCGAGGAGCAACCAGGCGCGGGCGCCATCTTCCACCGAAATGGCATAAGACAGCGGGCGCCGCCACCTGAGGCCACCGCTTCCCCCCCCCCCCCCCCCCCCCCAGCCCAGCCGTGCACGGCGGCTGATAACGAGAGCAGGCTCCTCCGCCCTCGCCGGCCCTCTGCTGGCACGCTCGCCTCGGCCGGGGAGAGCGACCGCGGCGGCGCTCTCGCGGGGAGGTCCGCGGCGCCGTCACCGCCGCCGCTGCCGCCGCCGCCTGCGGCCGCCCCTGTCCCCCGTGGCCACGTGCCGCCGGTCCGGTGGCTACGCGTCCGGCCCGGTGGTCGCCCGGCGTGACGCTCAGATGAGGTGATTTTTAACGCCGAGAGCCCGGCGCGGTCCACAGCACTGCCATATGCCGCCGTTATTCATGCTCTTGGAGCAGGCCGGCGCAAAAAGTCCTCCTCAGATAGTGCGATGGGACCGTGTACGATGGGTAGGGGGGATAACAGGGAAGCGAACAGAGGTACTGAAGGCGGGCTGCTCGCTGGCTTATTTGCGGGACAACAACTTGGTCCTCATAAGTAACTATAATGTTGATTCGTTTCATTGGTGTGGTGTGCTTGAGATTTCTGGGCCTCAGTTGACAGTGTGTCATCAAATAGTCTATAAGTATTAGCCCTCACCCCAATTTGCCGTTTTTCATAACGCGAACTGGGAGTCGATGGGAACCCCACCCCCTGGCGTTTCTAAACTAATGACGATGGAACTTATTAAAAGACACCGGCTGGCTGCTCTCGGCGAGGTCTCGCAATTGGTACTAGTCTTTATGTATTTAGGTCAATAATTGATCTTGTTATGACAGGTCAAAGGTCCAACTCTCGTGAAAATCGCGCTTTTCGGCTTTACAGCATCGTACATACGGGACATTGCTTTCCGACGGCACAAACCCCAAGGAAACGTGTTCCTTGTTCAACTAAAAGTACAACGGTGCATAGTTTTAGGCGTTTTGAACATGTATTTATGATCTATGTTTCCGTTAAAGTAATAATTTCTACCCAGCGCTCGCATTCCGCGGCATCGTCGGTTGCTCCGAAACCAGGAAAGCTAAGAACACGTGAGCGTCAAAACATGCGCAAGGGATGCCCCACAAGCTGCTTAAAACTTGGGCACGATGGCGCAACGTGCCACAAAGGTATTGTCAAAACATCTTAGGGGGGTATCGACTCCTATCATGGCGAGAGTTAATTCAATGCTTCAATATTGTATAAGCACTTCATGGTTAGCAACGGTAGGTTGTCATCCTATGGGCAACTATTTTTGCATGGAACACATGGTGTAACATCCGGCCATCATGTCATCCGTCCCATGGGCAAATATTTTTCGATGGAGTATGTATATGTGATTGTGCCATCCTATTAACAGCGGTATATTCATGAGAACATCCTTGGCTGGAAGATATAGCATTGCTGACTGCATTTGTTCGGTTGGCATCTAGATTGACAGCACAGCCTTGTCGGTGGTTGTAATTCCCATAAATGCCATTGCAATTAACTGCTACATCAGGTTTGGATTTGTGTGCAATAAGCATCACCTGGATTTCGCGTTTTTAAGCGACAAATTGCGCAATGTTTAAGCGGATGAAATTTCGCTGATGTTTCGTTTGCAGCATCCGTTTTGCACAATGTGTAACCAGGAATCACCCAGAAATGTCCTTTTTCTAATGACGTAAGGTCTGCATGACATGTATTTAGTGATGATAATGTGTGGGCCTGCTTGCAGGGCCTGATGGGGGGCTGTAGCAAAAAAGAAGGAAAGTTGAGGATAAAACTCGCAGCTGGTTCGGCGACGGCTTGTTGAAAGGCTACATGCGAACTGTAGTAGATGATGTGGGACGACGCTTCACTCCTTTACTATATTGACTGGCGATGAAGACTTATCATTATGCACGCACATTTTTAGCTCTTACTGAAAATAAAAAAAGGAAAAAACAAGATATGTGGAGTTCGGTCATTGGCTGCAGATTCTAGCTTTGGGTTCTAACCGTTGCAGCATCAAGGGACGATCTTTTGGTTCACCATGAAAAGGCTGAAAAAGCAGCAACTGAACATGTAAACACCCCGCACTCATCCGTGCATTGCATTCGAGCTGTGATGTAACAATATCCGCTTGCGATAGCGGAAAATATGAACCACGATTCATTGCTGCGCTCGGCATGCTCTTGACATCGCCGAATCCTTCCCTTTTTCAGTCGTGTATCAAGCATTCCTCAGCGATGCTTCTTGCACGCCCAAGAACGAGAATGTCGTTTTTATATCAAAGGTTTTCCGTCTTCTCGACGACCGGCTTAGCCCGGCATCCGCGGAATCCGGCACCTCTCCATCAACTGCCAAAATAATAGACACCGCAATCGGGCGTTACCATTCAGCGTGATTCCTCGATTCGCGCGCCATTGTGGGCGGCGAGCGGCGCGGCGCGCGCGCCGTCGGACGCTGGACGCGCCGCCGCCGCCGCCGCCGCCGCCGCTGCTGCTCCATCTGTTACGGTCCGCTCAGGCTGGCATTGTCGATCCGAGCGCAGCGCGGCGGCGGCCGGTGGCGCTCTGTATCGCGCCGTGATCGGCGCAGCCGAGAATGGCTTTTTGAAGAACCCCGTAATGGGCCAGCCGTTATTTACAAACAAACCGGCGCAGAGGAGGCGCGCATCATCTATCTCACCCAGCAAATTATGCCGGACTTCATTTGTCAAAATGCTGTAAACATCTGTGGACGAGGCGCGATCGGCGGCGGCGCCACAATGGCACCGGTGCGGGGTGCCGGTGGAGCCGGCGGGCCGCGCCGGGACTGTCCCATTCAGCGGTCCGGCGCCGGCGTCACTGATCCGACCGCCGCTCTGTCGTGAGATGCTGTCCCCGACGCCGGCTGCTACAGTTGCGGTGTGCCGGCATTCACCCCGATATCAAAGGCGCACAATGCGTCAAACAGGCCGCCGCAGAATGGCAAAAATTCGGCCCGAAAGGAGAGGAGTCGGCCGAAAGGAGAGAGGAGGCCGGCCGGCTTTGTGGCCGGACGCTTCCGATGCTCCTCTGAACGGCGACCGGAGCGGACAGGTCTGACACTTCGATTGCCTGCTGGAGGGCTTTGTACACAGCAATCAGGTCCTCGGCTCGCCACACACACATACACACACAGATGGGCTCACGCGACGTGGCGGCATAAGCCGGCGTGTCTTCCGAAGGATGAGGTGGAGCAGGGGGCAGCAGCCGGTTACAGAAAGGATATCTGTAAATTGTACTGAGCCTGGCTGAAAGGCTGCCGCGAATTCTATCAAATATGGTTTCAATTTGGTGGAAAAACCGACCCAAATGGCGGTGATATATTTGAAGTTTTGTCCGGAAAAAGAAGTGGCGCAGACAGAGCAACCCTTGGACAGCTTCTAGGGATTTACGAGCACCTTGGGTTCTTTGCTGTAATCAATGTTAGAGCTTTTCCTGTATTGCGTCGACACGCATTGTGTTTAATCCATAGATTAAACTGGTCGAGGTCATTGAATGCCGCAGAGGCACATGTTCAAACCGAATTACGGTAGCAAAATGACCACATTAATCCAACTGATTCGATCGGATAATGCTAATGCTAAAAATCAGTTTAGGAGCAATTATGTAGCTGATTCAAACGATCGAGGCATAACATATCAGTTTTGAACTCATCTTATGTGCTGATATGTCTCACTTTGCGCATGTAAGGTACACTCTACGTTGAATGCTCACATGATTTAAAATGAGAAGGATCGACATAGATTATTGTGTGAGGGAGCGCAGCTGTTTGGTATCGAACGCCTTGGCATGGATAAATACAGGGAGGAAATGTTGTCTTGCGGTCTACGATTATTCCAAGCAAGCTTGCGAAATACTTTGCACGTTGCATTTTCACAAAAAAGAAACACCTATAGCTGGAAATGCCGTGAAGCGAAGATTTTCGGGCTCCCTGCCACCCTCACATCAGTATGTTTTGCTCTGGGCTCGGTTACCTGGGTCCCCACCGCCACATATAGATAATCTCGACTTCTTTGAGCGGTGTTGGTGCTAAGGCCCTGGCCGGTTATGTGAAACCCGTTTTTTACGTGTGAAGAGCAGCAGTACAGCTGCAGTTATTTATTGAGGCCTCGGTTGGAAACGTGTCCAAAAGCAAAGCCTAAAACGTCTGATCATGCCTTCTATGCGACGTCATCTATTCATGATAGAGCATGCGTTGTGTAGGGAGGTTTGTGCCATGACGTTCTCACTAAATATGACACATATACTTTCATTCACCTCATGTTCGCCTCATTCAAACGGTACGCCAACACTAAATCTGACACATTTGTTGCCATTTCCCCTAAACTCCCCAACCGCATTCGGGCGTCCCACAAAAAGCCGCTGGTGTTAGCCCTGCGCTGGGTGAATGGGAAGCCGAGGTGGGAGCCCAGGCCCAGGGAGCGGTCGTCGCCTCGGCCGGCTGCCCCGCTTCGGACAAGCCGGCGCTAATCCGCCGCCGGCCGCCATCAATCATCGACCTCCTCTGTCCTCCTCCCCCACCGCGGCCGGGACGGCGTAACCCCTTCACGGCGGCGGGCTATGTTCCCCTCCGCACCGTGGCTGGCTCGGTCCACCCACCCACCGTTAACGGGCTGTTCACCTGGTTCAGCTGTTCACCTGGCCGCCACAGCTGAGGCCGGCCGACTTCTCTCTGGCGGCGGCACATGCTCTCTAAACAAACGCATAGTATTGGTATAACCGTTTCTGAATATGCCCAACAGCTCTGAGTGCCAGATCCAGTCCTCCTTGAATCGTTAGATATGTAGACGACCGCCACGTCGAAGACACCGAGGTTTTAGGTGCACTATATTTGATGACCGCCCATCGCCAACACCGCGCTTCAACTCCTCGTGGACGCTGACAGGGAAACAACGAAACCTCGGAAATGGACAGACTAGACCTAGAACTAAACAGAGCGGAAACAGACAGAACGGAGACCAAAATTAGCAATGCAAAATGAATACCAAAATAGCATGGATTGACTGACGCTAAATTAGATCTCAAGATAATCGCAAGCTAAGTGACTCAACAAACGAGAAGCGAGCACTAAATCAAACTAGAAATGCAAACGGTGCACCGACTACAGATATTAGTCCCAGCGTATTGAAAGAAACTCAGGGACAGCCCCAGCACGGCTGGTGGGCTTGGGTGACGGGACATTGCCGATGCATGATTAAGCGAAGGGCTGTGTATGGATGTGCCAAAAACGCTGTTCTTTCTGCCCAAGAAACATTACATGTGAGAATACCCAGGGCTATGAGGTTCGGCTTGGTTGGCGGGGAAAGGTCAGCTGGGTACTGGCCACGGAGGACTGACCTGAGGACTGACCTGGAGGACCATAGAGGACTGACCTGGGGGACCACAAATGACTGACTTGGAGGACCACGGAGGACTGACCTGAGAAATGACCTGGAGGACCATAGAGGACTGACCTGGGGGACCACAAATGACTGACTTGGAGGACCACGGAGGACTGACCTGAGGACTGACCTGGAGGATCATAGAGGACTGACCTGGACGACCATTGAGGACTGACCCAGAGGACCACTGGGGACCGACCCGGAGGGTCATAGAGAGCTAACCTGGAGGACAAGAGAACTAGCCTGGAGAACCACAGAGGACTGACCTGGTACAGGGGTAGATGCTTCATAGCATTGTACGGCACAAGGAAGGTGGAAACCATCAGAAACGACGCGAATCAATCGGAAGCCAACGGCTCGAACTGATGGGAACCGGGAGCAGAGTGAGGTCTTTACGAAAGAACCAGTGGGAACCAGGAACGAGGGCTCGGTGTTTATGAACTAATCAATAGAAATCAGGAAGCGAGGCTGGCGCTTCGGAAAATAGTGGAAAACCCTCAACCAGGGCCTGGTATTTGTGAAAGGAACGTATGTAAACCAGTGACCCGGTTGTAGTGATCTGCGAAAGAAGCGAGCGAAGAAACAAGAATCTTACTGTGTTGAACATTAGTTTCCTAGTAGCAGTGAAACAATTACCTCAAAAGGCACTTTCAGCAAAAGAAAACCTGCCAAAAGAAAATCCAAACCTATAATTCAGGTGACGTAAATACTGGCGTCGACCCCAGGCCACTAGTCTAGCAAGCCATGATGGACTTTGTACTTGGACAAGGATGGACTAGCTTTCATGATCAACAGAACTGCAACCTGCTTGAATAGATGATGATTCAAAGGATCTTGGGAGCAGCAAAACAAAAGTTATGGCTTTATGTTCAGAAACAGATCACGCTATGACGGGTTTACTCAAGAAGGGAGCGTCGAAGACCAGGCCTATCTTCTGTTAAACTGAGCCTTGCGAACACTGGAAGCCTGGCTAGCTGCTTGCTGCTGCTGAGTTGCTTGCTGAGCTGAGCAAGTTTGCTAGCTTGCTGAGTGACATCCGATGACCGTCGTCGCCCAACTGACTAGGCGACCCGCGCCCTCCCTGCAGTGGCGGGCTCACAGTGCCCTGTCCCGTCTGGCCACCTCCACCATCACCCGCCAGGTCAAGGTGGCTCCACCGTTCCAAGCCCGCCCGGCGCGCGCTGCCGCTGCTCGACATCTCCCGTCGCCGCCGCCGCCGCCGTGAAGAACTCGCCGTGGCTGAGTCCCGCGTACAGGCAGGGCCGACTCGGCATGCCTTGCACCAGGGCGACGCTGGCACATCATCAGTAAACTCTGTGATTGTGTTAACTTTATGGTAAAGACATGTCATGACATGGTGCCCTGTTCAATCTTTTTTAAAAAGATTGCGTTGAAATTCAGAAAACACCGCGTGGTCGGCGGATTCCGCAGCATGCGCGATGTTGCGGATGCCCAGCGCTCGCAGACGACGGTCGTCAGCAGACTGCTCGACTTCTCACGGGGTCGGAGCCCACCCGGCATCATGCAGAATTCGATCGAGTCAGAGTGGTATTGATTCCCCGAAATAGTTGAGTCGCAGTCCAAGCTGATGGGGTTGTGCTGGTCAAAACCATTATCGAGTTAACTTGATCATTCATGATTCATGAGATGCCACAGATTTTTAGGCTGTTAGGTATGCCACGGATTAAGATGGTCATTACTGATTGCACATCCAAATTACCCAGAATAATTAAACTCTCAATGTCATAAATGAAATAAAATAGATAAAACACTGAAATTACAAAGACTTATGCTTCCAGCAGGCTTGCTAGTTTTTTTAACGTCCTGATAACACGAACCAGCATGCCACTTTATACACAAGGTGCAAAAAGACAGAAACGTGAGGTCGGATGCAAATGTTTACGTCAACTTTAGCACCGTCAAATTAATCACGTTAGGTGATGAAAAGGATGGGATGGTGTTCACAAACCAGAATATATAATTTTCTTGTCACTTTCATACTTGTGTGCGCGGTCTGCAGGCGACAGATGATGATGTTAACTGCAACATGTAAAGCCGTCACTGAGGTAACTTCTGTAAGTTACGTGCAGCTAGTGCACGTGAAAATTGCACGGACTGCTCTTTTTCAAATGGAGTATTAGTCAAACAAGCCATAAAACAATTGTTTGTGATGATCAAATGCACTGGACTTTTGTAGCTGGCTACGTATTTGATATATATATATATATATATATATATATATATATATATATATATATATATATATGTGTGTGTGTGTGTTGTGTGTGTGTGTGTTTTGAGAACATAAATGCCAGATATTCACCTGTTCGCTGATAACACCGCCATTTTTTTGAAGCCCTTGGCACCAGATTATGGCATAATGTAACATCTTGATTTCCAAAGCGCTTATGCCTATAACTGTTACGCTTAGCCACTATCTTTTTCTATGCATTTCAGTGATCGCGTTCTGTGTAATTACTGTAACCTTGCCTGATGTAAGTGACACATGTTAAATGACTCAACATAGTAGTGACCAGTTGAAGATCAACATTAGCACTTTACCATCATCCTAAATTTTCCCCTAATGAATGCATCGAATGTCTTGAATGAATGTCCTTGCATTCCATCCAAGTGTTGTGAAGAAGATGTGTTTATTAAAATTGTGCGAAATTATTTTATTTTTACTGCATGATCCTACCGATCTTTTAATAGCATTTTTTAAACGCTTTTGCTCAAAGACATCATTATTTATTTATCAGGTACGTGCTCGTAAGTTCCTATACTATTCTGGCATGCTGACTAGTTCTGTGGCTGTACGCTGTGACATCTGTTTAAAATAATGAAAATCCATTGAATCAACTGGGGAGATTTCAATCATTTGCAATTGCAGCCAGAATTAAAAGCAACTATAAACAAACAGAAAACGAATTGGAGGGCGGGTCAAAAACAACATCGGGTTAAACTTTCAAAGATTGTTTGTAGGTTGGATTCGGTGTCAACAACTTTATTGTGCATCGGAGTAGGAGGCAGTCTTTTACCAGCTGAGAGAAGCGCAGGCTACTCCCCGGTGCCGCCAGGCGAACGCTGGGCAAATGAGTAGTTGAAGGGTACCCTCCGGCTGAGTGTAGCTCTCTTATGCAGCCATAACATCACCTGCCGTCTATTCCCGGAATCTATTTCCATGATCCTGAATTCATATGAGTCACTTAAATCTACTTAATACCTCTCCTCAAAGACGCTAGATTTCACGCTTTGAAATCTGCAGCTTATCTCACATTGACTGCCGACGTAGCAAAATGCAAGGAATTTCTGCAACTTGCCGATCTAAATCCTCTCTGAGGCTATCATTGACTACATTATGGTGTTCATTTTTAACAGAAATTTAACCCAGACGTTCCATAAGGACGGCTTTTTGATCGGAAACCCTTACCAGGCGCAACCGGGTGCAAAGAACCTCTCTCTCTCTCTCTCTCTCTCTCTCTCTCTCTCTCTCTCTCTCTCTCTCTCTCTCTCTCTCTCTCTCTCTTCTTTCCGTCTCTCTCTGGAAAATAGCTGCGAGTAGCCTAGTAGCAAGTTTGTAGCGTGAAAACTTTCAAACGGAGTACAGTAAGCAATACCTTGCTTGTAACCTGTTACTAACAAGCTCTCTCAAGTCTCAGCTCTAGGCTTGCTCATTCTGCCTGGCAACAATGACTCAGACCCATTAGCTATGTAGCATGCAATGTGGACTAGCCTGCACTAAACCTGACAGTTGATAATCTGCACCTGCCAAATGCCAGTCAGGGGCATTGGCATGGCATTGGCGTTGGCAATGGTTGCACGTCAGCAATCTTACTTCGTGCTCTAGTTCTTGCGACAGCGATTAGCTAGCATAAGTTACAAAGATATTATGAACTTATCTTACTTAAGTAAGAAACATCACGAATTACAAGCGCATTTCCAACAAACAAGCCCAATAAAAAATCCACTTCCCTTCGACTCGTGCGGCCAGCAGAGAACTACACTGAACTGAACTGCACTGAATAACTGAACTAGAGATAAGCTAAGTAGGCGCTGGCTGTCGTTTCCGCCAGGATATCTTAAACTCATCTCATCATGTCATTCTATGATAACTTAAGAATCAATGCAGGCCCCCGCGCTGCGTAGAGAGTGTACTGATGTACTCCACTTTACCGGCATTCCAAGACTACGAAATTTGGAGACGAAATTATCACTTGCAGGTTGCGTATTGTGTGGGCATGCAACACGCAATTTCAATTTGAGACGAGACAACCTTTCCACCACTGCTCTTTATTGTTATATTATATTCATATCGCATAGTAGTGGTGCATGAAGGGTCAGGTATGGGTTAGTTCATTGCTGTGACAATTGACAATGAAAAATATGACCAGCCCTTGGATGGTAAAGGTAGCAGAATTCTGTCACTGATTTCAGCATAGGATATAGGAATATAGGATATCTGTACCATGTAATATCCTCTGGTCCCAGGTTGAGACTTGGTAAACTCTAGTTCACGATCAGCAATGTTGTGTTTGCTGCTGAGAACTTGCAAAAGCAAACTTACTGCTTATTCCCCAAAACGCTTATAACTAATTATGCATGCTGCTCATTTTAACGCTCCGAAATAGTCTGTGATTTGTCTGAGGCGTGCTTTGTTTCCTAACGTTACCACTTTCATTTCACCCATATGAAACTGGCACAGCATTGGTAGAAATAATTGGCTTACGATTAAGATGATGATCATGAATAGGCTTTGATCAGGAATCAGGATTCGGCTCGAGCTAAACACAGGGCTACTCCTAACGCCCAATGTTGTTGTGCATTGGGCGTTGGGGGATTGCGCTTGCACGTGTGCGTTCTAGCCAAAATTCATCAGTCCGCTTTGGAGAAGCGCAAACCTGCCTGCATCATATCAAACGATGTCTGCTTTGAAGCATCATATGTTTCAGGCCTTAGAACAACACTCCTGGAAAACCACGTGCACTATGAGATCGCTAATATATTAACCACTGGAAGAGACACGTCGCATGTCCAAGGCCAATTCTGTCTTCAACATTCGAGAAACCGACGAGCATTGTTTCTATGATGGCTCCCTGGAGCGCGCACGTGATACCACTGCACTGCAACAGATGCATCGTCATGAACATAGCAAACTAGCCAATTGGTTAGCTGTCAAGTGACAAAGGGAGCACACGCCACGTGATCATCATCGTACGTGGATGCTGCTCGAATGCTCATCCACGCGGTAACGAAAACTATAAAGCATCATAATCACGACAACCCGGACACGACAAATGCCTGCGTCTAAAGAACCTGCAAGGTTTTGTAAAATCTATGCTTTAACTAAAGGGGCAAGGATACTATGTGATGTAGTACAGGTATTTGGGACGCATGCCGCCCCACGAATGCACGGGAATGAAAAAGGTCGCCACCTTTGACAGCGTCATGCCGTATTACATATCATTGAGGTTGATAATACAGTTGGCACATATGTTGGTCCTGGCACTCTAGGAGTACACACATTTCACATTATTTCACACACGTCACAATTGATGTTCTCATTTGGCATCGAAGCAATATACAACACAGTAACCCGGCGCACAGTAGGTACAATCCGTCTAGGTCTCGCCATGTCCTCACAAAACGATGGTGGCATGCACACTCGTTATTCGTGTAATGCAACTGAGCCTGCGAGTGATGTATTTTGACCGGCAACTCGAAGATAAATATGCGAATTAATGTGGTCAACGATGGATTACATAACTACAATGAGAGACACCGCAGGCAGACGGAAACGAATGCCGTGTACATTTTTAGTTCTGAAAAATGCGTCATTACTGGCCCTTTTCTGCGGGGCCAGAAAGCCTTCTGGGTCAGAGTCTCCCAGCGGTTGAGTCGTTTTCCGGACGAGGGCCACAATCTTTCACGTCCACCAGTCATTTGCCACAGGGACACAGGCGGTAGATCCCAAACAGCAAAGACAGACGTCATCGCTGGACGTGTCCTGTCCTGAGTCCAAAAGAGGAGCGACACGGCAGAGATGACTCGGCTGCTCACAGAAGCGGACGAGAGCTTGGACGAAGTCGCAAGTCTTTCGGCGGGAACGGGGCGCGCCGCCGCAGTGTGCTGCGGCTCAGAACAGACCGAGACCACGCTGCTTGAGTTGCTGGTGATTGTAGCCATTGGCGGGGAACTGGCCGCCGTAGTGAGAGGGCATGAGGAAGTCGCTGCTGGACGCCATGCTGTAAAACGGAAGAGCTGTGAGCACATTCGAAAAGGCAAAGCAGTAATCAGCACAAACTTCGGTGCCTTGGTATTAAGAATCTAGTTGTCAAGCAAACACGTTGCACTCTTTGCTCGCTCGTGCTATTTCAAATTGCTTATGATGTAGTTATCCGTAATTTTCATTTATGCCTCTTGTTGACCAAGTAGTTAAATCGTAGATGCGGGCATAAAGAGTCATGTGTTAAGACCAGATTAAGGAGTGTGGCATGGCTTCAGCGTGTCAAGGCGCCCGGCTTGTTTCAAAAGCACGTCATTTGTCAATACATTCGGACAAATTTGGGCTGGCTTCGGTTATTGACACAGCTGAGACCACATTGGAATGTGTTGATGCCAAGCTAGTGTACTGGAGTACGAAACAGGTGCAGATTTGTTAATTCAATCGAACCAGTGCTCAGAGTAACTAGTCAGCTAGAACAAATGTCCAACGCAGGAATGCACATTTCCGAAAAGGTAAATAATACATCTACGATCGATTCAGCTTGCTGAGGTTGCTAACGATAGGGGGTAAGTACCTGCAAATATTCTGGCACCAGATACCAATTTATTAATTACAATTTGATTCGAATACTGTTCGTCTTCACAAGACAAAGTCTACCAATTTTAAAACCCACATCTGGTCCAAATCAATCCATCAAACTACTCTGCTCATCCGATATATATGTAATCCCTTTGACTGGATCGGAAATCGTAAGATCCATCCGATCGGTCGGACCAGCTTCGTCTCCCGCAACACTCGCACCACAACGCTGAAGGCCTACGGCTCGAGGCGCTCAAACAGCGTCAGTTCGCGCCCGTCCCGCGCGGAGGCCTCACTTGTAGTTGTCGGCGCCGGTGAAGGAGTGGTTCCAGGCCGCGGGCGTGGAGCTGGCGGCGCCGGACGTCTGAGACGTGGCCGACTCCTTCCCGTGGAAGTTCCAGCCGGCCGACCCGGACATGGGCTGCAACGGACGGCCGCCGGTCAGGCCAGCGACCAACGGGAGCCGAGCGCAGGCCAACTAGCGCATCCCAGGCAGACGATGGCACGAGGTCAGGCGGAGAGACCAGAGGTCAGCCTGCGCTGCAGCGCTCGCCTCCGGGCAGAGCAGGCCTCGAGGCACCAATAAGGCCGCGGGCAGCATACTCGACCGATGACTTGGGAAGAAACGGGACAAGCGGGGGAGGTAAAGGGTATTTTGGATCAGGTACTGAAGTGATCAAGAATGCATGCAGCATGATTATGAAAGGGCAAAACGCGACAATTTGCGTTCTGAAGGTAACTACGCGTGTCGCCAAATTCGCCGAAAAAGAGAGCATAGGGTTTTGTTTGCACTAGCATCAAGCTCCAAGTGACTAATTTACAAGATGTTGGCGTCAAGCGGGAGCTTGTTTCTTCCTTTTGATAATTATTGCGAAAACTTTAGCAATCTTCGTTAAAAACCGGTTCCCCTCCCGTAACGTCATTCCTGCTTCCACCCAAAAATAAAAATGTATAAACTGTCTGTAACTTTAGTTCGGAAGGCCAACGCCTTTAACAATCACACAATTGTATGTAAGCCTGCATACTAGCCCAATGTGGAGGTCTAGGTGGCAATGTCCCGACACCCTCAGTGTGAGACTCCACGCGAGGTGCAGCGCCACACCAGCCCACTCCGTCGGCTGCTGTTCTCGCGAGCCGCCGCGCGTGCCACCCACCTGCGCCGTCTGCTGCGCGCCGCTGTAGCCGGCGGCCGTGGCGCCGGCCACGCCGGCCGAGCCGAGCAGACTGGCCATCTGCGTCTGCAGCGCCGCCTGCGTCTGCAGACTGTGCACGCCCGAGCCGTCCGGGAACGCCTGGAAGCCGGCGCACGACTGCTGCTGCAGCAGCGCCGGGCTGTAGCCGGCCGACCGACTCCAGGCGGACGGGTCTGCGGCGCGCGACAGGCGCACACTCAGTACCGGAGCGCCGACCGGCACGGCGCTCGGCCGCGGGCGCCAGGCGCGAGCGCGAGCAGCGCGACGGCGCTGAGCGACAGGACACTGGCACTCGCCGCGTGGAGCCGCTGACCGCCACCACACCGGCGACCACAGCACGGAGCTACACAGCGACAGACCATGGACAGAGGCGGCGCGGCGCTGGTCACCGACCGAACACGGACGGCAGCAGAGCATGCGGGCGTCAGCTGCACGGAGACGCTCATCATCAGAACAGCGCTATCGTCAGATCATCAGAGCAGCGCAATCATCAGATCATCAGAACAGCGCTATCATCAGATCTTCAGAACAGCGTTATTATCAGATCATCAGAACAGCGCTATCATCAGATCATCGGAACAGCGCTATCATCAGACCTTCAGAACAGCGCTATCGTCAGGTCATCGGAACAGCGCTATCATCAGATCATCAGAACAGCGCCATCACAGTGCGGCGCCGATGGGCACGAGAACGCGATCGATGCTGCAGTGCAGCGGCGCTCGACACTGGGGCAGAGTCACTGCACATCACTGGTCATTACTAGGACCCGCGCAATGCTGCACTCCTACCGAGGCTACCGGACCCTGCTGAGGCTCCTGCCAAGGCTACTGGACCCTGCTGGGGCTCCTACCGAGGCCACAGGACCCTGTTGGGACTCCTACCGTGGTGCTGGATGCTGGACTTACCGTGGTGCTGCATGCCGGACTCGGTGAGACCGCCGTATTGGCCGGCAGGGTAGGAGACGGGGAACGCCAGAGAGCCGAACGAGCCGGCTTGCTGGTTCCCCATCTGCTTTCTCCATCGCGCTCGTCGGTTGCTGAACCACACCTGCGGCAGAGTCGAGGCGGGCTCTGAATCATGAATCTTACAGATTCAAAACCGACCCTGGCTCAAATGTATCACCGGTTAAAAACGACGGGGTCTAAACACTTTTGGCAGGTCAAACAAAAAACTTTTGGCCTCGTTGCTGCAAAGTCAAAGTGGGTTCCGAGCCCCCCCCCCCCCCCCCCTCCCACCAACACCACCAACACACACACCGAAGTTAGCCGGCAACAATGAAGTCTCACGGCACACAATTCCGACCAGCATACCGTTCATGGGTTGAAAACTATGATTTTCCGAGAGCTTTAGATCAGATTTGATTTGATTTGATTTGATTTCGTCAAAGTTCGATGAGTTTGACAGATCTTCCATCATGTCGTATTGAGACGAACCATCCTCCCACGTTACATAGGTCCAAGATTTCGTGTTGTGCGTACGACGTGAATCTTCCGACTTTCGAGCTGCTTCAAGCGGTATAGATGGCACAGAGGGTACGCGCGGAGCCCATAATGGGGGCCGTTTCGCTCGTTCGAGCCCCGCCGGCCCAAAGCCGTGCTATTAGTGTCTATGGAAGTCAAAAAGATGTTCTCCTGATTAACAAATTATGTATAATGATGAATGGAAATGATAAAAATGTTGGTAGATTATCTATGTCACCTATCTTCACTATATTCATTTTCCTGAAAGTGACCTACAGAACTCAGCTGACAACATTCAACTAAACCCGAAATAGATTTACTACCAAGGTGTCTGCGTCTCGTTGTTGCACTTTCAGTCTATCAGATGCGTGATGGAAGCTGAAATCCTACCGTGCAATTGTAACTGTAGCTG
>NW_023597034.1:39408087-39440803 GCF_011947565.3 Pollicipes pollicipes | reverse complement strand
TGCGAGCGGCGGCATTAGCTGGTCCCGCCGACCCCCTCCCGCAGCTGCGATTTACGGCCGCTTCTGTCGGCCGTCGAGCGGCGGTGGGCGGCGCAACGCCCTGGCGCGTGCCCCCCCCCCCTCCCCTCCCCTCTCCTCCCCGGTCCGGACGGCGGCCGCCGCTCTGTGGGCGGCAGATGTGCCCTACCGGAGCTTAAAGGCGCTGTGTTGCAAAACACGTTGAAATAAGTCCAGAGCACCGTTTCGTGGCATTGCTGATGAGTGCGCTTGAGGCTGGAGACGATCCAGGACACGTCCCTGACACGACACGAAGGATTCTAGACAGTTTAGAAACCAGGCACTGGAGCCACCAGTAGTCACTGGCTAGCCTGTGGCCGGTCACTGGACAGTCTGAGGTCGGTTACTGACCAGTCTGAGGCTGGTCATTGACCAGTCTGTAGCCGGTCACCGGCCAGTCTGTGGCCGGTTACTGGCTAGTCTGCGGCCGGTCACCGGACAGTCTGTGGCCGGTGACTGGCCAATCTGTGGCCGGTCACTGGCCAGGCGCGGCGAGCCATCTCTGGCCGGCAGGAACAGCCCAGCACTAGACTGCGGCGGCTGCCCAACGCTGGCCACTCACAGTCATGACTCACCGGTGAGTCACTGGGGAATGACCAGATTGGCTAGTCACGGTAGTTCAACGCTTCCCAGTCACGGTGACTGAACCCCGGTCAAACACGGTTATGCGCCTAGGCTTACAGCTGGCCAAGCAGTGTTTCATCACCAACAAGTCAAAGATGCACGCCGTATTGACTGCAGCCACCCAAGCAGTCAGGAAGGGAAGCGGGCACCGGAACTTTTGCCACATTAATGACCCCTTTTTCTGCAGCGGGGACAAAATTGTATTCCCTAAAAGCTGAGCTGTTCAGTCCAGCCAGCGCAATCACAGCGGTCAGATTGCCTTCTGCGCTAATGTGGCCTTGGGCCAAAACACCGTCACACCATGTTCTGAATAGCACTCAACAGTGTCCGTCAGCAGTGCACGCCTTGCCATACAGAGAACGCTGGAGTCAAACTGACAAAAATAACGCAAGAGTAAGAGCAAACGGCTCACCCGAACAGGTGCATGCCATATGAATGAAGAGGGGATAACAAAACTTCTGACGCATTTGTATAGGTCAAGAACATTTTTTTGACAGACTCAATCCCTTTATAGGAAGATTTCAGAGCTTGCCCATTGGACTTGGCGGTGGAAACATCGTCCTCTCGGGCGGCGGGAGGCGGTGGCCGTGAGTTGCCACTGAGGTGATCCCGCTATCCGCGCAAGCAGGGAAGGCACGCGACATGGACGGCCGTGTCGTGGCCTTGAATGATACTATACACTTCCGTTAGTGCCAGTTGGCCAGCTCGCTCGATAATTATCTAGATTCTTGCGATGAATAAGGCACTTTGGTCTCCCGGCGATGTACGCACTTAAGCAATCTGTGTTTAGACAAAATATGCGCTCCAAGGCATCCCCGAAGATTAGCCAAACCGGCATACTTATAAGAGAAAATGATTGTCCTTCTTCGGCCCACTGTGATAAGCATATAATAATACCATCTCAGTAAAATCTTTGTGATTTCCTATGCGGTAGTTTCAAGAACCTAATTTGAATTATAAAACAAGATGCCCGCGTTTAAGTCAGAAAATGTGTAGCGTTATGCGTACCAGCCCAACATCCGATGTTCCTCCGCGCGTAGCCGAGCCTCAGCACTGCACGTCTGCGAGCGCTGGGTGGCGTTTTGGCAGCGGCCTCGGCGCCCTTTCACTGCCCGCTCTCCAATGGTCGGAATTCGCGGCGGGAGGCTGCCGGGAATGTGAAAAATCAGCTGCCGGTCCGTTCAGAAGTCAGCCGCCACCCAGGCACCTAATTAGATTACACCTCGCCGGGCCGGGCCGGGCACGACGCGGCGTTTTTGCCGCGCGGCGCCGTCCCGGCCGCGCGGCGCGCGCCACCGCCGCCGCCCCGACTGGTAATTAATATCCGGTGTGCGCGCGCGCGCGCGGCGCGCCGCATAGCCCGGTCAGCGGGGAGCGCTCATTACAAACGGGCGGTGCACATGACCGGACTGGGGATGGGCGGTTGCGGCGGCGGCGGCGGCGGCGGCGGCGGCGGCGGCGGCCGGGTCGGCGGGGTCACTACGGGCGCCGGGCACGGCCGCGGCGCGCGCCGCTGCAGCCGGCTGCCGACGCCGCACCAGTGGTTTATCACCCGGTGTCTTGTCTTGTTAGCCGCGCGGCCTAATGCGGGCGGCAGGCGCGCGATGTGTTACCGGCCCCGACATCGGCTCCCGTCGGCAGGCTGGCCCGGCTGCTCAGTGGGGGCCGGCTGCTGGAGCCGGCTGCGCCGGCCGCATGTGGCCGCCAGAGCTGGCTGCTCTCAAAGCGCGAGCAGCTCGGGTCAAACGCGCGCTGCGTCAGTTATCGGGCGAACATGATTACGCTACGGTTAATGCATGTTGCGATAAATTGGCGGTAACAGGTACAGAGTCATCCAAGAAAGCCCGTAATGGGTACAGGTGAAAGAACTCGACACGGCTAATGTTAACATTTTGTAAGCACTCAAGCTGCGTCTGTGATACTTTTGACAACACTGATAAAAAGCTCCTTCATTCCCACACGTGTGGCGTCCAGAAAGGAAGCGCACGTGTGGCATCACCTGTGACCTCGTGCGACCTCGCGCTGGGAGGCGTCTGCTCACCTGCCGACTCGCCGAGGATGCCGTCGATGCTGTGGTCCTTCCTGAGCTCGTCGCCCGCCGGGCCACCGCGCAGGATGCGTGAGATGGAGCTGACAGAGGGCGCCGAGTTACGGTCGCACAGGCCCTCCTGAAACAGCGCCGGCTCTTCGTCACAGAGACCCTCCTGAAACAGCGGCGCGTCCCCCGTCACAACGGCCAGCGCGTCCTTCCGTCACAACGGCCAGCGAGGTCTCCGTGACGTCCCAGACGTCAGAGCCTCCTTGCCCCCCCCCCCCCCCTAAACCAGCCTCCACCTCCCGACGCACCGTGACCGGCACGCTTCTAAAACAGCACAGCAACGTCGAAAGTCTCAAAGACTGTCGATGAACAGTGCGGACCGTTATAAAGACCGTCCTGAAGCAGCCTCTCGAAGACTGCCTTGAAACAACGTTACTAAGGGCGTGGTTTAGCAAATGGGTGCGGGTGATGAACAGTGAAAATTAACACCTTCTTGAAAATATCCAACCAAACGAGTTTTTTCCATGGATTTGGTCCACCGTTTGCAAAGTTGGGGAGCTAGAGCCCAAGTTGGAGAGTAGGAGTTCACATTGGGGAGGCGGGGAATTGGAGCCCCCGCAACTGAATAGGAAGCTACACCCCTGAGCTGTGCTCTCACAAAGGTAATGGCAGCGGCACAAATCTCACAAAGGCGACCTGTGAACAGCAAGCCTCTCTCAGACCGTGCTAAAACTATGGTCACAGTGATGCCCTTTTGAAAAACGCATAGCTTCCTAGCAGCCAGACACATTTTCCACGTGGGAGAACAGCGTATCTAACTGCGACTCACTACCCACTACTATAAGTGTATCTAACTACTCACAGCGATGCCTGAATTAAAATCCCAGGGCCCAGTTACTACAGGCCCTCATAAACAGTAGAATAACGTCGCTGACTTCCCTCGTTTAGCATAGGACAGCTCCTACGCCATCCATGCAGGACATGAAGACATCAGCACTCCACTCCACACCGCGTTCCAGACGATACCAACGTCATGGGAGGCGTAACAAAGCAGATGAGGCGATCGAAACACTCAGTGTGCGCATCTAAGTGATTGCAGAGTGAGTGCATTGCTTCTATCATTTCTTCAGACTTAGGGGAGCAGAGAGCTTCTATCAAATCCCTTCCATTGTGCCAGTATCGGCTTAACCGGCTCAGCCGTTTTACATGCAAACGAGCATATCGTGCGTTGTTGTTTGTGCTCATTTCCTGAGTTTCCTATTTGTAGATATGCATAATTCTTATTTTGTCTTTCCAACCAATTAGTCTGTTGAAGGGAGTGCTCCACACTTATATCAGTTTTTGAGCTGAAATAGCCATCTTGAAGATCTTTCGGTGCAGGTTCACAGCCCAGCCCTCCTTAAGCCGTAAGTCCCCATGGTTTCTGAGCTACACGCCCGCGAAAATGGGAAGAGCATTTCAAGGTAACCTTGGCATTCACGTCATATAACGTTCTTCGAATCCTGTCATTTCATAAGCCGTGCGGCGATCAAGGCCGAGAAGTTGTCTAATGGTCGAGTCGTTCATATCTGGGGTTCGTGAGCATGATTTCCAGATATAACGACCGTCAATTAGCTCTCAATCAATATTGTGCAAGGTACAATAACGCAGCCAAACAGTGGCGTATCGAGGAGCATGTTCACTAAACAGAGAAATTGTGTCGTCAAGAGCAGTCTTTCCTAAATAAAAGTAAACCAAAAGTTATGATTAATATTGTTTCATCATATCTGAGCTTACCTCAACATTTTCAACTGCGAAATATTCCTTTTAAGTGCATGGGGATTGCGCGTGATATGGCTGGAGAGTGACGTGCTTGTGTGGACATTCGCCTGCGAGCAGAGTCTACGCGGTATTTCCCCAGCATTCAGATCAGGGGCTCGCAATGCGTATACGCACCCGAATATGAGCCCCTTAAACAATGTCGGGAATGTTGTTGGGAATGTCGAAGAAGTTGAAATTGGTGAATGTTATAAGGCCACGTCTCAAAAACATAGGAATAAAGAGATCGGAATCTGATACGAAATGAGGGTACGGGTAACGAGTCTGGTCTGTCCAGTCCGGTTTCGCCAGGGCTAACACCCGAAAAACCTCAATACACGACCCACCTGCATTCGCCGGAGCTATGGGGGGGGGGGGGGGGGGCATCTGTGCTGTTCCTACACTCAGGAATGCCTGATACCCGTGAGATACGCTACTGGAGAAAAGTTCGGCGAACATTAGAAGAGTTTTAATGCGTTCTTCCTTGCGCGCCAAGTTTGCGTGACGTTAGATTGCGCAAGGTTGGGTGCTTGTTTCTTTACCGCACTCTGTCGGAGCCAGGTGATGTTACGCTGGTGGCAAACTCCTTTGAAAGTGAAAGGCGAACCCATGGCCATAAGTGGTGAGCATCATCCGTAGGCGTCGTAACATATCAGCGAGTGGTATTGGTCACAACAGCTACATGGAGAGAAAACGGGTCATGGTAGTAAATACTCAACCTTCAGATAACGCTGCGTCTGACATCAGCCGCTAACGAGGAGCTTCAACTAACGAGTGTTTTCGCTCTCGTTCTGAGTTGTGTTGGATTCTGACACCTTCCACGACTGCATAGACGACAGTTGATATTGTCAGTTACAGGCGATGTGTTTGCGTCAAGAACGGCGTGCTTTCACCAGTGCGGGTGTTGACGAGTCTATGTGTGCAGTGAGGCCTAATTATGATCACTTCAAAAATGGAGGCGCTGGACGCAAGCCCTTCACTTTCACCCATCAGTACCCATACTTGGCAGAGCGTGACGAGCATGAAGCTAATAACATAGATTGGCTAACGCAACCAAAAACGTCCGTTCAGAGACCCCAGCAGGATCAACACGCCCGGTTATGACCCCGCCGGCACCCGGGGACTAACCTTGATCAATCGGTCTCGGATCTCCCAGCTGAAGACGCCCGGGTTCTCCTTCTTGTACTCCTCGATCTTGGTCTCGATCTCGGGCGTGGCGACGCGCGGCTTGCTGCCGCCGATGACGCCCGGCCGGATGCTGCCCGTCTCCTGGTACCGGTTCAGGATCTTGGAGACGCAGCCGTGCGAGACGCGCAGCTGCCGCGATATCATGCACGGTCGCACCCCCGCCGACGCCATCTCCACGATCTTCAGACGGATGTGGTTGGGCAGCGGCCGGCCGTTGATGAACACGCCGCCCAGCTGGTTGACCCGGCCCTGACCTGGACGGAGAGAAGCGGAGAGCCTCAGGGCACAAAGGCGCACGAACGCGCATACGCAGTGGCGAGAAGCTGGACAGCTGACGGTGGGATGGAACGGACGCCGGCTGGTTCAAGAGCACTGAGCAGTTGGCTTCAAGACGTTGGCTTCAGCCGGCAGAGCTCAGGCCTGCCTCTTCATCTGCTTGGACCGCGGGGCATTCTAGCAGACGAGGAATGTGGTGCGCTATGAATCCCTGACCCGAACTCAGGAGAATCTTTCTTGTCTCAAGCAAGTAGTCCTAGGATGCCCGGAATATGTCAAATCAAGGTTACTTTCAGTGACTCCCGTCAACATTTGGACTGTATTACACTGCAGCTACCAGTGGAATCTGTAAATATATAATTAAAGCGTTGAAATTATAGCAAAAACTGTGCCCGCGGTTAAATGAATAAAAAATCAGAAGGATGCCACGTTTATAATTTGAGCGAACACCGGAAGACTGTTTAGAGAATTTCGCACTTGCGAAATATCGGAGCATTGCGGGAATCGTTTGGTGTGTGGCCTTCAGCATTTCTCCAGCTACCAAACACGTTCAGACGCGGAACTACACCACGACAGTCTTTTCTGTAGCTCGCGATGCTCATTGAATAAGTGATATGCTCGTATGTATATAAAACCAATAGCTTGTAACTTCGTAAACCAAAACACCGTTTGCAATGATCCATTCCTTCCAACACCCCTCAGGATACAGCAACGACTGGACATCAATTCTCTAAAAAATTATTGTGCATGTAAAGAGCACTGGCACGAGGGACAAAACTCCATTTCAAGAATGTTTGGTTCTTCCACTTTCACATGAGATCAATTTTAACCACACGGATCCGACGAAAACTGTATCGGAGTAAAAACTGACCCGTAAGAGTTAAGACAACTGAACTAATTATGAGAGTAGCCGACGACCAGGTTTCCCCAAAAATGGATAGTATTTCTGACCGTTTTGGTGTTTTAGTGACTTTTTGGTCGTTTGGCCGTTTGGTCATTTTGGCCCCACGTGGTCCATTCGATCAGAATCAGGCCAGCTGGCCCACTGGGTCGGTGGACTTTCATGGTGAGGCCCATTCCCGGCATAAGCGTTTCCTGCGCTTCAGAGTCGGAGTCAGAGTCATTTAGAGTCGTGGACGCTGACCGACGGCTGTCCGCTAAGCTCGGCTGACTCGGCGGCTGTGACGTACGAAGCCTACTCTATCAGGGCCAGATCACTACTCTATGATTGCCAGACGTGCACCTAGAGTCAGAACCTGTTAGGAACGGTAGCAGACATGCAGGTACGTCTCCTTCATACCACTGAAACCTGACAACCTGGGACGAATGTTTTTGTCGGGTCGAATTGGGTGGTAGTACAATGTCGATCGACGGGCTGGATGCTTAGCGAGGCCTCTGATCACGACGTCACTCGAGCAAACAGTTTACGCGAGTATGTGTACAAAGCAACTTCCTTCTTGCAGCTTAAGACACTTCCATGCGATGGCGCAAAGAAGGGGAGCTGGTTATTGGTCATTGTAATATTGATCAAAGACGGTGCCATGCCAGTGTGAAGGACTTGTCGCGGTTTACAAAATGTCGATAAATGACCACTAAATTATAGGATTTTTATTCTATTTTTTGTTTGTAATCGTTAGTCACCCATGGAGAGCACCAAGTGAAGAGAAAAGGAGATCAGAAAAAGCAAAGAAGATGACTCAAAAAGCAGCACGCGAGGGCAAAAAAGGAAAGCGGTGACTTGTTTACCCGCAAAATGTCTAAAAATCCCATCTAAACCGAAAAATTCGCGGTTGGGGGTACGTTGCTAGAACGATCACACTGCAAATCCTAAAGCACTGCATGGGTAAAAACTATTTTTGCACCGCCTGTTGGCGAAAGTACATACCGCGATACCTCCAGGGGTGTGCATTTGCCAAGAATTTAAAACAACGCCGGGGGAGCGGCGATATCGATCACACCGTGACGCGTCACCGGGGCCTGACACCGAGACGCGTCACCGGGGCCTGACACCGTGACGCGTCACCGGGGCCTGACACCGAGACGCGTCACAGGGGCCTGACACCGAGACGCGTCACCGGGGCCTGACACCGAGACGCGTCACCGGGGCCTGACACCGTGACGCGCCACCGGGGCCTGACACCGTGACGCGTCACCGGGGCCTGACACCGTGACGCGTCACGCCTCAGTCACACGCTGACAAAATGGCTTTCTAGAACGCTCGTACGTCGGGAAGCGATTTTCGTGCGACCACGAGTTATGAAACTTTCTTAGTCGTTACGAAGCATAGGCATGCCGATGTGTGCTTTCCCAGAGCGTTTTTTTCCTGAAAGCTTAAACATTAGCTCCATGGAGGTGCCTAACAAATGGCTTGGAAATAGGCCGCATAAGATTGTCTAGCATGACTCCTGTAATCAGCCGAAAGTTTAGAAAAATATTACATGCACTCCATACAATAAAACGTGATGCGTGCATCGAAATAAACAAACATGCACCGACTTGAAAAAACCTGTGTTTGACATTGAGAAGCAGCGTGTTGGTAACACGGCCACAACAGACGTGCGCTGCGAACGGTGGGCTCCGCCTGGCTGAGAGCCAGAGCACTGGCTTTCTCCCCACGGACCATGGTGTCTAAAGCTCGTGAGAGGTCGGGCCGGCGATAAAAACCCCGGTCATTATACCCACGCCCTCTCATCTCAAGGCATCGCGTTTGAAGGCTGGTAAAATGCATGACAAAACGCGGGTTAAATGGTGTACACTAATTCGATTGTCTTTGAACAGATGGGAGGCGCGCCAAATCAGACGCTGAGCAAGCCAATGTGTACGGACCGCGCCCAAAGAAAGTTCGACATGGATTTTCTTCCATCTTTGCGTTCATTTTTGTTCAAGCGTAACACCGACTGGTCTCAAAATTGACTGAGGCCCGGATGGAGAGTCGGGCAGTCGTTGCTCCCTGACCCGCAACCCCACCCTATTCAACTTAACACGAAAGTGCAGCTCTCTTTCTCTCCGCGAATGTCCCGATGTCGTCATCGAGACGTAAACGTATTTTGTTAAAGGAATGCCTTTGTGCTGTGGAATCCAATAAGGGTCTGAAACTGGCAAATGCTTATAAAGGTGGGTGCGAGGAGGAGATGAAGAGCGTTGCGCATGTTATTGCCGCGGGCTCATCAGGAGTGGTTTGTGTGATTGCTATGGATCCTAAAATTAAAATTCGTGTTGCAAGCACTGCTAATTTGTCTCTGGCTCCATTGTGGCCGCTGACAGATGGGACACGTCGGCAATGAACGTGTGTGCTGGAGTGCAGCTTACGCAAAATAAGTTGGAGGGCTGAGCGTTGAGTGATGCCTAAATCTATCACCAAAATACGTTAATTCTCCCGGATTTGGCCCACTTTCCTCCGAAACTAAAGAGGCTGGACCCCCCCCCCCCCCCCAACTGAATGGGAAAATACATCCTGGCATGTGTGTCACATGTGTTGACAATGGTTCCGATCGATATGATTATGCCAGGTCGACGCGTCCTGTGCCCCTAACATTGGACAATGGGATGCGTTTTCGTCACCGAATGCTTTCATCCCCAAGTCACGGGCGCTCCCGGAGCCTGCGCCGATTGCCTGCCTGGAGCCTGGAGATGCGCCGACTGCCTGCTTGGGGCCGCGGATGCGCCGATTGCCTGCCTGTAAACTGAAGATGCGCCGATTGCCTGCATGGAGCCTGGAGATGCGCCGACTGCCTGCATGGAGCCTAAGATGCGCCGATTGCCTGTTTGAAGCCCGGAGATGCACCGATTGTCTGCTTGGAGCCTGGAGATGCGCCGATTGTCTGCCTGGAGCCCGGAGGTGCGGCGATTGTCTGCCTGGAGCCTGGAGATTGCTAGCAAACGCCGGTTGCCTGCCTAGAGCCTGCTAGCATGCGCCAATTCACGACACCGCCGTCCCAATGTCGCTGAATCACCACTGTTTAAAAAGTCACGCCTAAAAAAGAGGGTTATGGGTTGTTGTCGCCGCCCACCAACGCAATGTCTTGAAAGGATGCCGTGAGTTACTGGTCTGCTCTTGTGATCCCCAGGCTGGCCTGGCGCCTGCACGCACGACCCCTTCAGGTGGGCGCCTCTGTGTGCAGATTGTTCCGTATGAGCACGTGTGCAAAAAGCTGGCGTCGGGGGTTCGGTTCATGTCGCCCAGCTGCCCGAGTAAGCGTCAATTAACGCAGACCAGCCGCGGCCAAAATTCATGGCCGGGAAGTAAGGAACACGGGCGGGCCATTATCATTCCCGCGTCTTTTATGCAGGCTTGATGCTGTAATCCATGGTTGTGCCACGGGCAGGGTGGGGCGGAACGTCTTCCACATGTTCCCACACAACAGACAGTTGACATTGCTGCGGTTCAGGTTACATCATTACATCCAGAAGATTTCTTCCCAAGCCGAAGATCGCTGGAAGTCTTTAAGAAATGGCCTTTCCTGTTACCCTTTATTCATACGGAAGACCGTCAGTTATCAGTTTGGCTCGTGTCTCTCTGAGACTCGGCTCAGAGGCAGCTTCTTCACTTTGACCTGTGGCAAAATTGGCACTAGCTGTGTATCATTCCGCGTCAAGCGAATGCTCTGGTATGTAACATTTAACGCGTCCGTTCATGTTTGGAATGCCCATATGCTACCGTTACCACCAAGCAACACACGGAATATCCTCACAAGAAGTGTTAAGAAACTGAGGGGAGCTTTCAGTCATCGGGATTTCTGTCATTTTTTTTCATATATCCGCGGGGCTGTACTACAATTGGCACTAAATTACTCTGTCGTATTGCCCACTGCAATGTGACGACCCTAGTTGGAAAAGCTTGCTACATCCTTTTAATAGAACGGCTCAAGGCCTTTCTGTGTTCTCAGGCGTAGCACTTTTTGTGCGACGGATTCATATTTAAAGACGAAGGCAGGATTCGATATGCAATAGAACCAAATACCCGTCAAAATAATCACCATTCTAAAAGGTAGACGCATGTTACCAGTAGCAAATACGTTGCCGCGCGCATCAAAGTTAAAGGCATTCTACCATTGCCAGTTGCCCATGCAGTTATAATAAGGCACGTCAGATGCCAGCAGCTAAAACCAGCAAACCGCTCCTACGGCAGATGCACAAGCCCGCACGTGCGCCACACATGATACACCACCGCGCTCGTCGATCAGCGCGCTGAACTGCGAGAACGGTCAGCGGATGACCCACACGCGCTTTTAAGCGCATCAAATCTGTGTTAAATTTGATGCGCGTTGACCTAATGATCAGGTAGCTAGTGGGGTAATTACCGAAATTATTACGTACGGCCCACCCTGGATTTGTCTTCAAGGCTGCACGGGCCATCGGTAACGCCTCGTCACGAGGCGGGGGCGCTGTGACGCGTCACGCCCCGCTCGGGCCGCGGCCGGCCGGCCAGGTGGGCCCGTCGCGTGTCACACACTATCAGAGCATCAGCCAGAGAGGAGCACGCATGAAATCGGATTTAATCGTCCAGGCCTGGACCGCGCTATCATGGAAGTCCGTGCCATGGCCTTGATAAATGGGTGACAGTCGGGATTATAGGCCTTTGCAGAAACGAGAACGTGTGCCATGAATGGACGGAATTGAATAGTCACTCTGCAGGGCTAAATATCAGCACATGTGTGAGAGTATGCATGAGATATATGTATGTATGATGTGTATGTATGATGTATGCATGATGTGTATGTATATGTATGTATGATGTATGTATGAGATGTGCCGTGAACTGATTTTTCCTAGCTTTGTCACATGGCTAACATGCAGACTCAAGCTCGGTGCAGGCGGGCGTGAAGCCCTTCAGGGCCTGCGTCTGCTCACCAACGACTACCTTATCTGAGCCCCGCCTGGTCTGGGTCACCTCAGAGAGCGGCTCTGAGCGGTGTCAGAGCGAGCACGACAGCGCGTGTCGTGCTCCCGCTCTCCCGGGATGCCCGACTGCCGGGATCGGCGGCAGCAAGGCCATTTGTCTCCGCCTTTCTCGAGAGGCCCAGTTTTTCTGTGAGGATGTCGTGGTCGTCATTTCCGGTTCCCCAGGCCGCCAAAAAGCCAACTGCATCAAAGATGGTCTGCTCCCTACATGCATGGAGTTAACATTGCAGTGGTATGGAGAGGGGCCCTCCCCCAGACTTTTTAGCTTTAACATGGGCCTGCGGCCTCGTGCTTGACCAAAATTATGCTCTACGTCATTGCGGATAGGATTGCTTTATGATGTAAAACCCTTAACAATAACTCATTTTAGGGCAGTGAATATGATATCCCATTTTGCGCGACGCGCGATGGATTTTTCTGACGATTTCCAGGAATTTCCGCCGCATGCTCCGGGTGCCGTGCTCCGGGCCACCGGCGGGTGCCGTGCTCCGGGCCACCGGCGGGTGCCGTGCTCCCCTCTCTGGACCTCCCTGCCGGAGGACGCGGCCGGTCCGTCGCCCGGGTACGCCGCCGGCGCGTCCGGACCGTCCCGACTGCTGGCGCCGCCCGACCGGCGGCCGGCCCGAGCCGCGGCCGGCCCGCGCGGCAGCCCGGGCGGAGCGGCCGGCCGGCGCCGCACCGGGCCCGCTCCGTACTGATCCCGGGCCCGCCCGCAGGACACGGACACCAGACGAAAATCCGAAATGAATCACTCCCAGGCAAGGTGTCAATAACAGAAAGGATTAGTGAAAAGCAGCCGAGAAGGGAAATTTCTTTCGACAGTCAAAATTATATCGGAGAAGGCAAATGCATTGAGCCGAGCAGTGCAGTGAGAACGGCTGTGCGAGTTGGTTGGTGGGAGTCGCCCTGCTTTTGGGTTAAATGCATCGCCAGTGCCGGGTGGTGCATTGCTGTCATCGATCGCACACCGCAAGCTTCTGGGCTTTCCACCGCGTAGTTCAATGTGGGCTGAGCAGTCCGTAAAGGCACCCACTGGCGTGTTTTCTATTATTCCCTTTCACTCCACTATACTGCTCAACGAATAGTATTGCCGAGTTCGTTTGACATTACAGGATTGGTTCATGTTCTGCCAGGACAAAATGCAAGGAGCACGTCGCGTGTTTGGTCCGCGGAGAACACGTGCGGCTACGGCGTGAAGCTCATCGAAAGGACGCACTCGCACGCAAATCCTGCAGTCAGACTTTTGGATGCGAAGCACCTCGAGTATCAGCCACCTCAATACTGCTCAAACAGTACACGACATTTCCGCTGCTGTCCTCCAGCACCAGCGCGCCACGTCGGTAGCACGTGCTGCTGCTGCGCTGCTGCTGGCAGTCGGCAGCCGCCGGCCGCGGCGGGCTCACCTTGGAACGGGTATCCGGAGAAGATGGGCCTCATGTTGGAGATGGCCAGCGAGGTGGACACGGCCATGGCGTCGGCGGCCGGCCACTCCAGCTCGGCGCGCTGCAGCGTGGCTGGCGGACCGGCGCCTGGCCCCACGGCTGCCGCCAGCTCCTGTCGCCTCGCGCGCCGCGTCCTGTGCGGTCCCTTTGGTGGCCGCCGCCGCCCGCTGATTGGCCGGCCGGGCGCGAAGGGGGCGGGGCCACCACGGACCTAATGACGGTGGAAAATGACAGGAAAATAAAAGGTATGAATGATTTTCATACGATTCGGAATGTTTTAAATTCCAGTGAGCTCGATTCAGGGGAGGATGCTGAGGGACGCGCCATCTTGCCGGCCGGACTTCCCGGCGCAGGGGCGCGGTGACATTAGCATGTGAATTATGTGGCCGGCAGGGCGGGCGGCCGGCGGCCGGCACCGTTAGCAGACGCGCCACCCCAGCGCCACGGCCAGCCACCCCGACGCGACGCGCGACAGCTCGCGCCGCCGATGTTTCCGGCCGCCGGTCACGAATAAGACGTCAAGTCGCCTGGTGGTCCGGCCGGGCGCACTGCTGCGCGTTTACCTGGAAAATTATCGCGGCGGGCGCGGCCGGCGGCGGTCGGGACGCTGACGAGTCGGAATTTTATCGACTGGTGAAAAGGCCTGAAATCAAGGCGAGGTGTCGGCGCGCCGGCGGCCGGCTGGCGTGGCTTTGTCGCCAGTGACGGGCGCTCGTCGCTGCGCCTGGGAGGGCCCCGATGTGTGGTCCCCCACTCGGCGGGAGCTTCACAGACCCGGCTCCGGCTCGCCTGCGTGCGCTGTGGCAGACCACTGACTGTCGCAGTGCTGCGTGCACGCGGCAAGTGGAGGTTTGCTCGTATTTACGCCGCGTCATGCGCACCAGTTTTTGCTGTCGCCACGTCATCTGGTTTCTTTAAGCTCTTATTTGGTAGTTGGCTTTAAGTTTTTCATCGCCCTATTATATGTGAGAGAGCCCCGGATAAAACGAGGCATGTTCGTACGTATAAGTAAGTGAGTGAGTGAGAGTGGCACAGCGCCAGTCTCAGAGACAGAAACGGAGCTGAGACAAAGACAGGAACGCTTGCAGAGATGGGGAACTAGAGGCAGAGGAACTCACAAAAATGCCGATACAGAGACAGAGATACACAAGAAATACTGGCAGTTTGCAAACTTTCGGGTTGCAGATAAGATTGTTGTTGACAGTACGTAATACGGCTGCCTCGCAACCCAGTGTATTTAACAGTCAACGCATTTCAGGCTGTTGAATTAGTTAATGGCATCTAGTGAATGCTGACTTTAAACAATCCAACGAACTCAAAAGATGGACGAATTGAATGACTCGATTTAAACCAATATCTAAAATTACTGACCAATTTAAAACTCTTAAACGGGAAACATCTGTGCAAAAAGTGAAAGAGAACACGTCTAAGGAGGGAGGGAGCGGGCCAGCGCTCCCTCCCCTGGGCTCCTGCGATTGTGGTCGTCACTTGTCATTGTCAGCATCGACACACCGCCGAGATGGAAAAACCGGGGACGGCTAGTCACAAGGACCGTTCTGGCCACACTCGTGACTCGGTCATGTCACCCGCTGGTCGGGACTTGCGTGCTGGACCAGGGACCGGACCAGCCCAGGAGCCGCCAGGGGGAGGGTCTGTCCAGAGCCATGTCCGCAGCATCGGTGGGCAGCACAAGCGTCCCTCTCGTGGGGGAGGGTGCAAAGCCCAGTTGATCATGTTTGGGGTTTCGGGGGCACTTCGACGTCGGCGGCCGTTTTGAGCAAGCTCCAAGCGGTGACGCTGAGCCCTGGTGGCAAGAAACCGCGGCTGGGTTACGCGTGGGCACAAGATAGTGTTGTAATTCACGGGGCATTACACGCGTGGATGCAATCAGTGACTAAAGATATGGGAGGGAAGCTTCCTCCTCTATCCTCTGATCTGATCCTCCTATATTCTCCGATCCTCTAAAGATATGGGAGGTAAGCTTTCCCCCCATCCTTCCATCATTACATTTACTTGCAGGAGCAAAGGACTGAGCCAACTGGATTTTGGAGACGGGACCTGCTGCCTCTTTTAACCCTCCCGTTTCAGCCATTTCATGATATGATTTCTCAGAATTTAGTTTCGTTCGCATTATTATCCTTGTCGCTTTCCCAACCAGCACACATGTTATTGTCTGCATTATCTATGAGAGTTCTTCACAGATTGCGTAAATATTTATATTCATGGCTCATCCATGGATTCGAGTAGGCTGTAGCGCGGAAACTAAACCTGAGCTTGATATGAGCCAGAAAGATCCGCAGCCCCTGATTTCAGGTGCTTTAAAGTATTGTGTGTTGCAAATAACCGACCTCCAGTACAGCAGGAGATACTGGTTTGCAAACATTGATGCATATCATGAAAAGACTCGACCTTCCGAAGCAGTGCTCGTGGACGCGTGCCACCATGCGCTCTGCTTCGAAGCGTCAATCTTTCTTACAAAAGATACCAATGCTTGCTTGCCTGCTTGCCAGTAAAGGCCGTTTTATACCATCACTTAAGCGGTGCCTCGTGCTATACTAAACATTCATTAGGAAAATTCATTGCTTAACGTGTGAGCTAGTTTTACGTTTGACGTTCTATGTTTTGAAATATGGAACCTGATGGATGAATGTGGATTACGCGCGGAATATTTTCGCTGTGACATCCCAACGAATCGGGTTTGTACTTTCCATCAAAAGCGCTGGTGAGTGAATTTCAAATGAGCGTGAGTGATCTTCAAATTCTGTTGTTCGTTGTGAGTTCCATTTTTGTTTCATTGTGAGTTTTAATGTTTAAAATGACCGGTCCCTTAATATGTGCTAGTAGATGCTGGTTAAACCATGTTATCAAAGAGACAAATCTTATACATTGGGAAAGCTCGACGTTCGAGGCAGTGCTCAGGGTCACAAAGATGAGGCGACAATTAGTATTAAAAAATGTAACGGACATAGAAGATAGAAAATATTCCGAGTCTGAACACACTCACAACAAACATACCAAAATAGGATTTGCACTGTCTGAAGTTGTTTGCTTAAAAGCAGCGCTGAGCAAAAACGGCTGGTACGTTGCGGAATGAATTTCATTTCAAGTGAGTAATTTCTTCTGGATTAGGTTCTACAAATGCAGGCCATAAAAAATGTTTATCATGAGAGAGAGCATGTAAGTTTCTATAGCCAATGAAGTGATTCGAATACCCGAATAGAGCCTGAAAGTATGCTGGCGTTCGTAATGTGTGGCTTCAAAATATCATATCGAGCCTGCAAATCCCTTTTTATCAATCATGCTGCACTTCACCAACACAGAACGGGTGAATCTAAGTGCTGAATTTAAAAACGGCAGGAACAATGTCGCCTGTCATATTATACAGCGGTGGCAGCATCTGGCTCGTGGCCGATACGCTAGACCCGCTCTGACGGCACGCCAAGCGCAACACAGCACACATGAAATTGAACAGGGACATTTCCTGCCCGTTAGCGACGCCCTCGCTCCGGCGCCGTTGACAAATGACCGCTGTTCATTTCAAATCCCTCGATTCGTGTGGCCAGCCAACCCACAAAGCCGTATAAAAGGCAGCTCAGACAAAAAGCATTTGGAGAATTTCCCCCACTTCCCGTCGTCACCATGAAATACAGTGGAATTCTGCATCGATAAAGCGCGGCTCCCCGTATGCGTTACCGTCAATCCATCATCATCGATTCCGGCCCGCGGCAGGCATTTTTCCATTTGCCGTAGCCATTTGGTACGGCTAATGTGTCACTCTTGTTTTGAGAGGGGCTCTCCCGCGGCGGCCGGCGGCCGGGCCGGCCGGGCGGCCCGTGACGTCACGCCGACCGGACGTGACCCGACGGGGCGCGGCCGGGTCACGCTCCGGACGGGGCCGAGCCTCGGGGCAGGCCGCACCCGACCACGCAGGAGGGAGCGGGCCGCTGTGACCAGCACACGGACATCAGGACACCGCATCAGGGCACCGCGCACAGACTGAATTTTTCACTGGCCTTGTAGAAGTGTATGGTGTCTTATGCAGTGGGTTCGCGACCATAGACGGAACTTATCGTTACTTTAAGAGTGAATTTGTCGCGCTATGTTCTGTCGTTCACCACAATATGATGTTCAAACCAGAGAAAAGCTTGCCAATTACACTAACAATAATTCCGAGTTCTTTCAGCAATCACGCCGCTCCCAGCCAACTTTAACAGAATTCGTCCCTGACCTGGTTTGGTCTCGGCTGCCTTTCAGCTGTGCCCTCCTTTCACCATGCTAGGGGAGAGGCTTCTCAACTTTAGGAACGAAGCCACAACCATGGCCAATCCGCAGATCTTCTAGCTTCGGTCAAGGTTTGAAGTTAGCGTTTGGCCATGCAACCATGATCAGAACGTCAGCTTATTTTTGGAAAACAGCCTTGTGGCCTTATTATAACAACGGGCCGGATAGGTTTCAAAGCTAAAGGTCATGTCGGCTTGAAAGTTGGGGTCTACAGCTCACGCAACATAGGCTCAAGCTCACGCTCTAACTTTTAGAAGAAAGTGAGCCAAATCCGGGAAGCACGTTTGTTGAAGTATTTTGAGGAAGGTTGCACCATTTTTCATTTGTCAGCCTCTATCGCCTCTCCCCGGGTCGTCGAAATCCTGTTTTTGCCAGCTAGACTATATACTAGCGACCTATCACGTTGTCTCGTAACGCATATGTTCAAACGTCCACCAATATACTTCTCGCGAAATAGCTGGCGCCGCCCGCTGTGCCAATCACAAACAGCCATTCGTCCATTCCCACTGACGTCATGCATGCCCAGAAATGGCGAAGCATACTCTTGCCCTAACACTTCAGCTGTGCCAATGTCCTGATGGGTAATGTTCGTAGGCAGCATTTCCGTCTATCATGCCAATTTGCATGCCGATTTTGAACATCAACGCCAAATTCCCGCGCACAGTTTACGATGAATGTCTCACTTGAATGTCTGGAATGCTCGAAGATCGTCCATTACAGAAATCAAATCTGAGACAACAAAGAGAGGAAAAGTATGTGGTTGTGCCGAAGCGCTGAATGCGTCGACCTCCGAATGATTAAAATTATCTGAGTTAAAGTAGCTGGCTAACTATAGTGGCACTCTCCAATACTGTTATGAGACTGTACTGTTATGTTATGAGACAATACTGTAAGCTTCGTACATAATTGTGAGATCATTAACAAAGTGATAAGCGACGATGAAAATACTAAATATACAATATTATGCCCTGAAAACCAATGGAAAATTTATCCTTGGGACTGTCAGAAGGAAGCCCCGAAATCAGTGCACTCTTCAAACTCGTTAGGTGTTCAATGCCGACTTGCGGTTCAAAGCAGATTTAGGGTTCGAACACCGTCAGAAGTTTTTGCAAGGACCGTCCCTAATCCACTGCCGTTCATCGATAGTCCTCATGCCACTGGTGTGTAAATAGGAGCATTCATTAGTCACTAAAAATATATTGAGCGCCTGGAAGCAGACCGTGATGCTCGCAGTAATTCAGCACCATTCGGGAAAATCAAGACGCTTGGTAGATGTTAGGACCCTAAAATCCATGACTTGCAGAGAAAATGCTTAGAGCACCAAAAGCATTTCAAAGAAACGCCAACATGCTGGTACAAACGACGCCATGCCGAAAGTACAAGATGATTTCAACAATTGGAAATGCCCACTGGTGCGTTAGTGAGGTATAGTGACATGCGTCTGGAAGTCGTAACGCCCCATTGGGCCGAAGACCCCAGCGCACTTGTATGCCGTGCCATCATCATTGCGTAGCATTGGAGCCCAACGTGCAAGGAGAGTCCATGGGCTGTAAAAGCCACAGAAGCACAAAGGGCCCCGGATCCTCTGGCAAGTGCCTTGGATAGCTTGAGAGTAGTTTTTGAGTAGGTTAAATGTGACGGCCCTCAGGAACGTCCGTACGGATTACGCATGGAACTCTTCCAGGATAATTCTTTGAAGATGACTTGTGCACGTTCTATCCCCAGAAAGCCTCCAATTCTTCTTCTGATAGCTGAAAGTGGCCTCCGCGTTTGTTGGGCGATTCGATTGAGAAATATTCCACTCTTGTTGAAAACTTGCGCTAATGTATGTGATCACCATCAGCCTTCGGACCACAGCTTTTAACCATGTCCATTAAAAGGGCAAAGATTATCATGGATAGTAGGACAGCTCCTTCTCGACCAAATTTCTAGAGCAAAAACTGCGCTAGCACCCAAACCTACCGATCCCATTGACAAAGTCGGACTGTCCTGTTTCCAGCCCGGCTCCGGACACAGGGCGTCTGCCTGAGTGCAGCGAGCGTGCCGGGCGGCGGGCAGCGGGCGGCGGGCGGCGGCAGTCTGCGCCGATCAGGGCCGGGGCCCGCCGCGGCGTGACCGGCGCCGTCGCGGCCACCGGCGCGGCCGACCCGCCCCGGTTAGTCGTGCCTGTCGGCTCACATTAGCCCGCCTGATGGCTCACACATCATCGCGCCATAATTGGATCGGGCGCGCCACGAGCGGTCCCGGGCGGTCCGAGGCCCAATCAATCGACGGCGACGGCGCAGCGCCGGGCCGCGCCGGACGCCGCTGGGACGTGCCGGACGCCGCTGGGACGTGCCGGACGCCACTGGGACGCGCCGGACGCCGCTGGGACGTGCCGGACGCCGCTGGGACGTGCCAGACGCGGCCGGGATATGCCGATTGTCACGGGGACGCGCCGGCTGTCACGGGGACGTGCCAGCTGTCACTGGGACGCGCCAGCTGTCACTGGGACGCGCCGGATGTCACGGGGACGTGCCGGCTGTCACGGGGACGCGCCGGCTGTCACGGGGACGTGCCGGCTGTCACGGGGACGCGCCGGCTGTCACGGGGACGTGCCAGCTGTCACGGGGACGCGCCGGCTGTCATGGGGACGCGCCGGCTGTCACGGGGACGCGCCGGCTGTCACGGGGACGTGCCGGCTGTCACGGGGACGCGCCGGCTGTCACGGGGACGTGCCAGCTGTCACGGGGACGCGCCGGCTGTCATGGGGACGCGCCGGCTGTCACGGGGACGTGCCGGCTGTCACGGGGACGCGCCGGCTGTCACGGGGACGCGCCGGCTGTCACGGGGACGCGCCGGCTGTCACGAGGACGCGTCGGCTGTCACGGGGACGTGCCGGCTGTCACGGGGACGCGCCGGCTGTCACGGGGACGTGCCGGCTGTCACGGGGACGCGCCGGCTGTCACGAGGACGCGTCGGCTGTCACGGGGACGTGCCGGCCGTCCTCTGACGTCCTGGCTGCCACTGGGAGGAGCCCGGCGTCGGTCAGACTTGGAGGCCATCGTTGGGGCCTGCTGCCGCTGCTGGGGCACGCCAGGCGATACTGAGGCCTCTGGTCACGGAGCTGACCGTCACGGGAACAGGTCAGCTGCAACTGTGCACCTGGCCGTCACGCCTCATCTGACAATGTCGGGCGTCGCTGGATCTCGGGAAAGGTCAGGCGTGCCTCGACCATGACGCGTTTTGACGCTATGACCTGGTCTGGTACCTGGGGACCGATTCTGACCTTATACGAAGGAATGGCACCATGCCAAATCCGCGTCGCAGCATAACGGCTGTGGTAGACGCTTTGACTTAATATTTATCTGGAACCTGGATAGGCATTAAGTCAGAGCATTGATCAAGAGCAGACCCGTCATGCTGTAAAACTGTGGCATCAGATGAAGATCGGAAACCTAGATGAATATTGGCCGTCGGAGTGAGAACGCTCTACCCAATGACGTCACACTGCGTAAATAAGATTGAAGGCCTCCACCATGTAAAAAGTAACACACTGCAGCAGTCGTCGCGACAAGTTCTTGCCGACGTCAGTGGATAGCTTCCGGAGCCGCGCCGCAGCCTTGGGCGGCGAGCTGCTAGCGTCAGTGGACGACTTGTGGTGCTGCGCTGCAGCTTTGGCTGGCAAGCTGCTTCCGAAACATAACTGGCCTAACCGCCGTGTTCATCCGGTGCATTCTCAGCAAGCACTTCTCTGTCACCTCACCATTGGTGGTTCGTGGACATCGCTCCCACTGATTGGCTGGCTGTGTGTGTGTTCATGTATGACTTTTGTATTCGTGATTGTGGTATGTACTGTAGGGCTTGTTAGCCAATGCCGAATGACTTCAGTAGGAGTGCTGACTGCTGAAAAGCCAGCTCAAGAAGAGTTTGGAGAGCTAGTGCAGAGATCAACACACACAAGTGGGTAAATGCAAGTTACCTCACAAGAGAGTTAGTGCAAAAACGATCTGTCGCATACATTTGGTCGGAGGTCAGAAGACAGGGCGTCGGTATTTCAAAGGCTTGAGTTGGTTTCCTAGCAGAGTCCCGTCAACTATTACTTAACACTTTGGGAAGATGACGATTTAACTTACCCACCAACTCATCTCACAGATATGTAATGCTATTTTGATTCTCACCTTGTTTCTCTATTAGCTGTCGCTTCACCCCAACATAAGGTACTACGTAGCCCTGCTCTTACGCCATTTGCGCGCCTGAACTCTGACCGCAATGTCCGACGCCTGTTGGCAGGCCGACGAGTCGACTCAGCTGTGTGTTGCCTTGACCCGCCGCTGTTTCTGAACAGAGCGGAAGGAGGATGTGACGTCACGCCGTCGGCGGCCCCAGCTCAGACGCCGGCACCAGGGAGTCTACCGGCGCAGGGAGACTGCAGCGGCGCACAAAACACGCACCGCGTGCCACCGGCGCACAAGATGGCCGTGTCCCAGCCCAGTTTTAAGCTTTGTCTGACTTCTCATCGACGGTATGGCTACAAAAACGTCAAAATAAAAACAAAAACGTTACGAAAACGAAAAAAATGTCCGTCCCGGTGGCTCAGGAGGTTAGAGTGCCTCCCTTCCAATCCACCCACCCATGGCGGGATGGGTTCGAGTCGCCTAGGGTGCTCGCTATTTGTCCTTGACAGGTATGGCCTGCGGCCGGTGGCAGCGGTCGCGCTGAAGGTCAGTTGACGTCAGAGGGCAGGACGGACCGTGCCGAGCATTGCGGCACGTAAAGCTTTTGCCACCAAATTCTGCCGTTGGCATGGAATTGCGTGATTGGGTAGTAGGGGTTAGGGCTCACACAACAAGCACTGCTTAGCGTGAGCTCTGATCCCAGAAATCCATCCATGCAAAGGTTTCGGATTAAATCTTTAAAAATAAAAAACTACTTATGTGGTTGCAAATTGGCTCACTACATCCACATGCAGCCACTTGAACAGCTCACAGACACAGCACTGCAAAACAAAACTTGTCGGCCTCAAAGTTACTAGGCTTGCTAACTTTTAATGTGTCATACGTTATCTCTTGTGTCCTCACACTCATTCATACAAAGCCTCACACAGTCACCTATAGTCGGGATGCCGGGAGTCTCATCAAAACCGCTTTGGGCGCGGGTGACCGAGCGCTGCCGCCGCCGCCGCCGGACGGGCTTCTGACGGCGACCGACCTGACCCGGAGAGTGCTGCGGGACGACAGCGGCCGGATTTCGGTCCCGCTGGACGTGATGGGCAGGCCAGCACAGCCGAGCCGGGCTCGCATGGACAAACCTTTGCCTCCGGCTCCGCTGCGACAAGGCTGGAGCTGGAGGTGTGACATCCGTCCCCCGTTTAGTTCCGTCAGACGGAACTAAACGGTGTTGGGGCGCCGGCGGCGCGCTGCGCTCAGCACTCGCCCCCTTCCTTTCACAGGGGCTGAATCTGGGACAGCCACGCGTTCTCCGTAAGCGCTATACGCCCGGCGGCGGCACAATGACCGGCGTCGCGCCACTTCAAGTCCGCGCAGTAGTGACGTCACAGCACGGGCCCGCGTGAGTCTACGAAGAGCAATAGCACTGATCTTAAAAAGAGATTGAGCCTAATGAAGAATGTTTTTGAATTGGGTTTGCTGTTCGGCCGCTCAGATTCATTTGGTGATCCCCTTTGCTATCATTTTTTTTTTTTACGCGGTAAGGATTTCTAGACGCGCTTGCCATAGTATCGACCCAACGAAAGATGAATATCACATAGTGACGGGTAGCACCGTTCTAGTCGACTTGCGTCACGACCAAATGTATTCTCAAAAGTGACAACGTTTCTGGTGTTTTGGCTTCCTTCGCTTTGGAAATTGCTGTTAATGGTTTTGGGGAAATGATTTTTAGCTTGCCCCAGGAAAAGTAGCGTAAGCAGGCTTGTTTTGTCTGCCTCGAAAAGCTTGCGCGGCACGTGTATTTGCGCAACCTTGCGCGGAGCGTGGCGACGACAATGGTCACATTAACGCCCGACAGCTACAGGCGTGGCTGAGAATGAAATCGGACTTCCCACGTGGAAATCCGACACTCCCCGAGCGCGCGCCGTTTCATCGAAAATGGCCGGTCCGCGCCACTGCACGCTCCTCGTGACGTCAGAGCTCGCCTCTGCGTACGCGTGCGGAGGCGAACGCCATGATAGCCGTCGTGCGGCACTCCAGCCAGGTGAGGTCGCGGCACGAGGCTGCGTGAGGCGGCCGGGCACCACAATAGCCAGCGGCGGGCGGCGGGCGGCGGCCGCAGCTGGCCGTGGTGTGCCGGTGGTCCGCGACTTTTTCTAATTTTTTGTCAACACTCTCTCGGCGAGCGCGCCGGCTTTTTGTGGGCCGATTCTCTCCAGTCACGTGACCGGGCGGCGGCTCAAAGATCGCCGCCGTGTCCGCCCACCGCGGCACATTAGCGGCTGTCAACACGCGGCCGCGGCCGGCGCACAATGACGGACGCGCCGACACGGGTGGCGCGCGGCCCCCGCCGGGGCCGCTCATTCTCCGGCCGGACCGGCGCCATTGTCGCGCCATTGTCGACGCGCTCCAAAGGCGCGCCCGCCGCCACCGCCGCCGCTCTCGCGCCCGGCGCCGGGGCGGGTCCGACGGCACCGACGCCGCCCAGTCCGCGTCGGCATCGACGCATCGGTGCCACGGCGGGCGTTGGCGGGCGTCCTCTGGCGGCAGCGGCGACGGACCGAGGACGGCCGCCGCCTGGCCGCCGGTCTCGCCACGGTGTTTTGCCCACCTCGCTCGTACCTGCGATTGTTTGCCAATGGCGACGAGTGGCTGCTGACACCTGGAAGGCCCCTCTCCAAGGGGTTTAGTCTTGAGCGGCCGTCAAAGGAGCAATCAAGGACTTTCAGCGGCGGATTTACCCATTGTGTCCTTTCTGTGTCGTACCTCAAGGGAGCGCGGCTCTCGGCGCTCAAGAGCACTGTCTGTTGGGGTATCGATAGAGACAGGATTGGGTTAGATCCTAATTCACTGCCGCGCCTGTCTCGTGAACGGTTTGTGTTCAGGCGTGCTGCTATTGCCCGGCTTTGTTGGCTGAGCACTCGCTGATCCTCCCATACACATTGTGGCGCGCATTTGAGCATGGTAAAGCTCAGTAGAATAGAGCATAAGATTTACTTTATGCTCATGCCTTAAAGTGTTCGCTTGGCAATGAGATTGAATGCTAGGTATCTTTCAGACCAGGCCCGCATTCGGTATCAATGCTGCATACTGAGCTTGGATGAAATAAAGATGCATTTATCGTTTCACTGGTTTTTGAGCGTATGAATTATATTTCTAATCTTATGATAATTATTTCAATTTCATTTATCTTATGCACATGAGGTGAAGAGCATTTTTGTTCTGCATGCACAATGGTTTCCAAAGAAAAGCAAATGTCAGGTCATCTCTGTTAACAATTTATGCATCTTTCTCTTTCAAGCCTTGGTGAAAACTGCGGCTTGAGTGAGGCTCAGCAGCACAGACTGCTGCATTTAAGTTACAGTGCATGGATGCATACAACGAGAATTCATGGTTGTTTACCGATCGCTTCAGTATGCTAAACCCGATTGTAGATAAAGCATGATACAACGATCAATAATAAATAGCTATTTGTAACACGGTCATTGTCCGCCTAAAGATGACTGACAAGTAAACATGCATTCACAACCATGATCAATGATCTGGGATGCTTCCTGAGACGGTCGTGGTCGGTGTAAAGACGGCTGGCGAGCAAATAGTCTTTCACAAACATTGAGTATCTGAAATGTTTCCTATTCACGTAAAATGTTAGCATTCTGTTAAAAGCTAGGCTAGTGCAAAGACTTATTGACAAACTGATGGGGAAAATTCCGAAGATAATGGGTTTAAGCAGATACAAGTGAATGCAGTAATGTGACAGAAATAGGAATGACGCCAAGGTGTTGGAATACTGGAGCAGATGATATCATTGTGACGCGAGTTAGCATGGACAAAACGCAGAATGGGGAAATCAACAAATAAAAAGCCAAAATGTAGTGTTCAAGCAACATATCAACAGCAGCATATCAAAAGGAGTTGGAACAAGGAAATATAAAATATACCAATCATTATCATCCTACGTTCATCTCGCTTAAGTACAGTCGTACTTACATGAGAAGGCTATCGCATAACATTGTGTTGAAAGTGTCCCAGCTAAATCCAAAAAAGGCGGAGAAAATACCACTTATATGAATAGACGAATCTATCGTAAGTAATGACATACTGGTCTAGCTCGTTACATAAAACTCGCAAGAACCATACGGGCTTACGAAATTGATTATGTTCCTGATCTTTTTTTATTTTTGGCCTGCCCATCAAGAGCGCTTCGTGGCTGGTAACCGTCCGTGCATGGACACACATGCATGCACTGTACACGATAGAGGGCCTCATTTTTCGTCATCCCCATAACACAGTAATGACCACTGACGTGCCGTCACGCCTCCACCATAACGTATAGGCGAATAGGCCGGTCTTGCCCTGCTGCGCTGGCTCGGAGAATAGAAGATTGCTCTGTTCCCTCGATCCAAGGCGATGTCGTGACGCTGGTATGGGTCATCGGACCGAGGGGCTTTTTTTCGAAAGCAGGCCGTGCCGCCAAACTAGTTAGCTCGGCGCTAATCCTGCGATAAAATGGCTACTTTCTAGTTGCTAAGCACGCAGCAGCTAAAACCGCTATTTTGCGGTGTTGACAATGTTCACAAGCTGCATCCAACACCGTGATCATGTCACCGTGATCATGAGACGCAACCAAGGTGCAATTCGTCACAGCTAGTCGCTTTTTAACCTTTTTTCCTTCCGCTCCGCATCATTTTCGAACATTCACCCTATGACTTTCCTTCCAATGAAGTTTCTATCCATATCGACGTACCTTCCTTTCGTCCGCTTTACCTCTTACTCTTTGGCGTTAATGCACTACTCTGATGTTTATGTCAGAACATTGATATTTCGACCATTCCGCAACTGGACCTCATCAATCTTTTTTATATCTTTTTCCTTTTTGTCCTGTAAAGTTTTGTGCTATTAAAGTAAACTTCATGTGCATTTTCATCCATTTTGACGTCATGCCTTTAAACTTCTTGGTTTGAGTCTCTCTAGATGATTATTTGCTGGGCATCCTTTTTTTGTCCAACAATGCAAATTCTCCTATGTTGCAATTTTTGCTCAAAAAAGTTTGCCAGAATCTCCATCGCCATAGGAATAGCAAGACACGTTCACAAAGTTGTCGCCCATTAACGGGAATGTTTCACAGGCCCGCTGGGATGCGTGACGTCACGCGTACTGACAGAACGTTCGATGTTTGGGATGACGGGAAATATCTTTAGCTTCCCTTTTCCTTCTTCCCCCACCTTTTACTTCAGACCACACACTACCCACACCACAGACCACAAACTACCCACTTCAGACCACACCGCCGACCATGATACACTACCCATAAAGTGGTGTTTGGAAGTGTGTCATCTGGTCTGGTAGCAGCAGCATCTATTCCATCCGTGTGTTGAGTGCTTCTTCCCATTTCCAATTCGCTTTAATTTCTTCCCTCTCATTTTAAGTGTTCACATAACGCTATTAATTCACTGGGGAGCGCAATCGCACATCATACCAATCACTGCCACTTGCCTTTTCATGGCTACTTTTGGTATTTCAATTCCCTCTTTATCTATCTTACGTCGCATGTCCTCCAAATTAGGGACAAGCGCCCCCCCCCCCCCCCCCCCAGGCCACCTTACGTACTCGCCGACTCAAGGGCTACCAGATCAAACTCCCGCTTCCTTGTCACAGTGATTTGTCTAATCTGGTAGCGCCTACTCCTCATGCTGACAGGCTGACCAAAAATTATGGTATCATCGTGAGCCGGCGCGTGAAGTCACAGGCCACGTGATTTTCAAATCACGTGACGTGACGAGGGGCGAATACTGAGCCGTGATTGGTGCTGGCAACCGTGCTGACGACAGATCGAACGCGGCCACAGTTGAAGATATCGAAACAAGCACCAGACATGATGGGACAAGCTTACTTGCAACTGTTATACTTTTTAGTAGGAAATACTACTCTGGACGACAAAATTTCTCTGTTTAGTAAATGTGTTAGTACATACGTCATTGTTTGATTACGTCGCCGTACCTTGCACAGCATTCATTGAGAGCCGATTGACTGCCGTTTTGTCTGGAAATCGTGCTCACGAACGCCAGATATGAATGATTCGGCCATTATATTTTCTTGGCCTTGGTCACCTTGATCCTTGATTTCTTATTAAATGGCACAATTGAAATGATTTGTATTTGAAGTCCATTTGAGGCTTGTAACGAGGATAATTCAACAAAGTTATTGTCCTATCCATATGTGTTGCGTCCCATCCATCGGCTGTGCGCGTTGTGCGGGTGCGAACATAGCCCTTTTAGCAGAAGATTGGCACCCATCAACGGGACGGAAAGGACCGGCGCGCACTACAACTAATGACTCATCCGAGACTAATTAAAACAACACAGACAACAACGCTTCCACAATCCGCTAACCAAAGCGTTACTTACGATGTGAAAGGCCGTTGCTTTACGATGTGAAAGGCCGGCCGGCGCCAAATTTTTCGTCTTCACCGGCGACAAATAACATCACATAGCATCACAGTGACAAGGCAAATAATGACGCACCGACGCGTTCCCCTTTTATAAGAAAGACGCGACAGCGTAAAATTTTCCCTCATTATGAGCAAAAAAACCTCAAGACCTCTTATCTGTTTAGACTTGGACGATTAGATACCAGTTGCGAGACCTTATTCAGAACTAGCGGCGTAAAGCGCAGCTGCAATTGGGCTACTGTGGAATGAGCCTTCATGAGAGTCAGATGTGTACCAGTGACAGGCTGACGACATGGAAATAATGGGGGACGTCAATACTTGTTTGATTAATTGGACATGGTGAAACTAGTAAAATGTCATTGCCGACTTATGCCTGTTGTCATTTGTGTCTATAAGTGAAGAACTAAGAATATGAAGCTGAACTGAGTCAATGAAATGCTGTTTAAGTTGTACTTCAGGTGTCGACCTTCAAAACCATCGTAAGATTATGTTGTTGACAACGCATTATTTGCATACATGTGCCGCTGCTTTAAGTTTATGGTTTATAATGCTTCTTCGGACTGTGACCATCTATTTTTGGCTTGGGCCTGGTTTCTGAGGCTTCACAAAATCAAACATTGGCTTACCACTAGCAGTGAATGATGATCAAAGAACTTACTGCGTACGGTCAAAATGCAAAGCCTTTCTTACAGATTGCATAACTCTTTTCATATCAAACATATCTATTGTCTTGAAATCAATATACATGTATATATATATATATATATATATATATATATATATATATACATTCCACTTTTATTCCATTAGGCTAATTTCGATCATTCTACGAATGTCGCAGATTGCTGTCACGAGCGTCTGGTATGATGCCATGATTTGCATTGATTTGTACTTTGACGCTAACGATGCGTTCGCGATGTGACTGGTGAATTAGTGATGATAAATGTTTGGGGTCAACGATAACTTGCAAAAATTTGAGGCAGTTGAAGTAGCTGGTCAGTGGAAGCCAATACGTGGAAGCAAAGAATATCAATTGATATAACTTGAAACTCTCAACAATCTTACGTGCACAACGGAAAATTCCACTTCTACAAGACACACTCCCCTGAAGGGAAAACACTGGCAAGACTCCTTAACGGGAGTACGTCACCTTTTTGTATCTTGCATCCATTGTTAGATCAGATGCGTACGGTTTGATCAGTTATGCCAGCTTTTTTGAAGTCCTTCCAAACAGCTCAGAATTTCGATTTAAAGGAGCCTCTTCCGCGAGAGAAATTTCGTTGGATTTGTTGCTTACTATTATGAAAGCAATACATTTAATTTGCCTTGCTTTTCCAGTGTGTATGTTCGGAAATGTTTGCAGCACACTAAATTGTCAAAATGTTTGCGTAATAAATGCTGCAAAAACTTGTTTAGTGCTTATTGTTTATTTAGGACATAAGCATTCCACAGGCAAAAGCCCAATTCCGGAAGCAGTCGAGTTTTAAAAAACAATAAATATACGATACACACTCGCGCAAAAAGCCTAACCAAACACACCCACACCCACACATGCACCCACACCCACACACACACACACACCTCCAACTCCCCCCCACACACACACACACATACGCACACAGACATACACACACACATTAGACAGTCGCACGTCATGTCATCAAGAGAATATTCCACGTGTGCCGGCGATCCCAAACAAATCAGATCGGAATGATGTTGTTGGATGAAAAAAGTAAGTGGAAGGAGAATGTTACAAAACGTGATTGCAAACAGCGGGTAGTCGTGTGACAAATTCATTTTTAACAGTGTTGACCCTTGCAAATGGCTCGTGAAAAAGGCGATATGCCGAGAACGCCGGACGGGGTAGCCAGACTGAACAGCGACGTCAAGTGAGCGCAATCAGGCCTGTGATGACAAACGTTGTAGAGAAATAAGATGTCAGACTGAGCAAAGCGTGCCTTGATAGATGCTGTTTTGAAGAAAGCGAGAAGATGCTCACAATCCAGTGGAGGACACCGGGACTGGCTACCCGAATCCAACCACGCGAGAAACCGGTGTTGTAGTCTACCGAACCGAGCGAGATGAGAAACGGCAGCACCGCTCCAAACAACGCTACCGTACTCTACCAATGATTTCAAATGAGCGTTGAAAGCACAAAGCAAGGACTTGTGATTGAACCGCGCTTGACGAGTACACGACAGCATTTGCACGCTTCGTATGAGAAGGCCTAGCATCCTGTTGGCTTTTGGGGTAGCTGAATCATGTGATTGGCAAAGGTGAGTTTAGTGTCCAGGAAGACGCCGAGATCGCGAATCTGCTGGCAGCTATCCAAGCGACGACCGTCTAGTGCGTATGAGTAGTGCACAGGTAACGTGCGAATGGTGAATGAGATAACATTGCGCTTAGCTGGGTTGAATTGCAGTCCCCAGTTTTTGGACCATTCACATAGGCGATCCAAATCTGCCTGAAGTGTAAGACAGTCTGCTACGTTGTCGATTCGGTGATAAATTTTGCACATCATCAGCGTACATAAGGCACTCACTCTCAGTTTGGTCAGGTACATCAGTCAGAGAACAAGCGAACAGTAACGGTCTCAGGACACTGCCTGCCGGGACACCAGATCGCACTGGAATTCAGTCAGACTGCTTGTCGCTCAGCACTGCGCGTTGTGAACGATGCTCAAGTACGACCCCAGCCAGCTGTGCGCACGGCCAGTGATGCAAAAAGAATAGCGAAGCTTGTGTAGCAGAAGAATATGATTCATGCTGGTGAATGCTGAAGAGTGATCAGTGTAAATTGCGTCTGTTTGTTTGTCTTTTGAGAAAGATGTCCCGCAGTTTTTAAGAAAACATGAAAGGTTTGTGATGCAAGAGCGCTTTGGAAGGAATCAGTGCTCAGAGTATGGGAGTGTATGATCAGTTTCACCAGAGTATGTGATGAGGGAAGGACGGGCAGATAATCCTGCAATAGGTCTTCGCTCACAATTTTCTCTAATATTTTCGTTGGGCGCAAAATGACCTTGCAGTCGACACGCCCGCAAACATCAATAAACAACAAAAACCTAATATTTTTGAACAGATAGGAAGCAAAGACACAGACCTGTAATTTGCAGGCAGCTCTTCGGATCCCTTCTTATGCACCGGCATCACATTCGCTTGGTTTCACATGGGGGGGGGGGGGGGGGAAGACGCCAGAGTTCAGATAAAGCTTGTATCTTACTTCTAACGGAACAGCTAGCTCCTCGGCACATTCCCTGAGAATCCGGGCACTGAGCCCGTCGGGACCGCGGACCCTTTGCGCGCTGAGATTGCGTAACAAACGTGCTATACGCCCAAGTGCTACGGTAAAGCTGTCCAGGCGCATCGAAAAGAAAGAACGGCAATCTTGAGACACTGTCCAGTCAAAAAGAAAGACAGACGTGAAGCTATTATCTCGCGAATTCAACGAAACGTTATACTATGACTCTGATTTCTCTCTTATGAACTTGTCCACGGAGGCTCTTTTGTGGCGCACTTTGGCGTTGAGAAGGAGAGTATGCATGGTCCATAGCGCCCTGGTTTAAACTTCAGTCAATGTGCTTCTCGGTAACAGGCTCTTGCCGCCCGCTGGGCCAATCACAAACGTTTTTTATTCGTACCAGTGGAGGCGCTTCGGTGCTGGTCATGACGACAGTGGTCGCGACCGCCGGGAACAAGTATAGTGCTGTTACAAAGCGTTGACAGCGTAACTTGGACTCGAAAATGATTGAGATTGATATCTTTATTGTGTCTTGATGATGTTGCAGTACCACTACCCAGTGCTTTTAGTAGATGTACCTGGTTCTGAGGTTTCACCATAGTACGTTTTTGAAATATGTGCCAACGGTGGGACAGTCCATTAAAATGTGCTGATTCTGGGGCCATTTTAATACCTTGCAGAGGGATGGTCCTGCAATCTATCAACCTCTGCCATGTCTGTTAACTATCATAAGCATGTGAAACATGTGTACAGAACTATCACTGTAGTCTGGTGGGAGCGGTCTCACGAGATTTGGAGTTTTGTCTGATAAGGAGCAACATCAACACGGACCGAACTATAGCAAAATCGCGGGCCAAATCGACTATCATAATTTGCGTCCACATCTTATCTAAATATCTAGCCGTTCCACGCGACGAAGGTCCATTTCTGGACAAGGCTTCTGAACTGAGCTCGGCTCGTTTGTTATGTCTCCATCTGATGAAGTTATGCAAAAGCTGCCACGAAGTACGGGGCTGGGTTGCCTAAATTCGGCGCGAAACGCATGGCAACGAGTCTATAGACGTGGAGGTGAATGTTGGAGAGCTCTACGGCATCGAGGCCAGATGCAGTGAAACACTCGGTAATTCCCCGTGTCCGCATAGCCTAGATCTCACAAGTTCCGAGAGATTTAAACCTCGGCCCTGCTATCGCAGTGGAAGGCTTGGGATTAGGTAAGATCTATCACTTTCAAAGCCCGAAGAGTCCCTTCACCTGTGTAATAGGTTGTGTGTGCTTT
>NW_023597034.1:39385389-39407705 GCF_011947565.3 Pollicipes pollicipes | reverse complement strand
AGAGAGAGAGAGAGAGAGAGAGAGAGAGAGAGAGAGAGAGAGAGAGAGAGAGAGAGAGAGAGATAGAGAGAGACGAGAGAGAGAGAGAGCGAGAGAGAGAGAGGAGAGAGAGAGAGAGAGAGAGAGAGAGAGAGAGATATTGTACTATGAAAACGGCAAGGCATTAGTCCTGCTCGCTGTGACAAATATCCAGTAAAAATGCTTGCATGTTTCCCAATACTACGATCGCGATCACCAAAGCTGTGAGACATTAGAAATCATTCGATATTGTCTATTAGAAATGGTCAAACAAGGCCATACCCGGGTCAAGCTAATTTCCGAGCCTTGCCAAAGTTTGGGATCTACGCAAGCAAGCCCAGATCACAAAACAGCTGCCCGCGAGCGTGCAGCATGAAAGTATCAAAACCATTCAAGCTAGGATAGCACGCGCGGTACTTGTCCATGCAAACCAGCATGATATAAACCCAGGTGATGATGAAATTCCCTTGATGTCGTGTAAAAGTGATTTTACGCTCCCCGACTGCGCTGCAATTCGCTGTCAACTTCTGAGACGCCACCGCGATGACGCAGCCTCGGCCCGAGCAGAAGGCAGCGTACGTGCATCGCGCGATACACGTGTTGCCAGTCAGCTGAAGCAAGCAGAAATGCAAACAGAGCAGAAACGCAGGCGGCACGCGGACATCTGACGGACACCGCGATCAAACCTCAGCGAAAAGGCTTCTGCCGGCGTGCACTTGTGACCAGGGAGCTTCCGTCGCCGGCGGTGTAAAAGCCGCGGCTGGCTGGCGTGTCGGCACCCCTGCCGTGTCTGACAATCCGTGTGGACGGCATGCGCGCTCTGACACTGTGTCTGCTGGCGGCCGCGCTGGCGTTGGCGGCCGGTCGCCGTCCGGGGCGGCCCCGTCCTCCCGGCCCCCGGCCTTCTCCGGGACCGCCGCCGTCCGGATCGATGTCCTCCGGATCGATCCGGCCTCCTCCTCCCGGACCTCCCGGACCGCTGCCATCCGGATCGATGTCCTCCGGATCGATTCGGCCTCCTCCTCCTGGACCTCCTCCTCCCGGACCTCCCGGACCGCTGCCATCCGGATCGATGTCCTCCGGATCGATTCGGCCTCCTCCTCCTGGACCGCCGCCACCGTCTGGCTCCATGCCCTCCGGTTCGGTGCGTCCTCCTCCTCCCCCTCCCGGTCCCCGTCCTCCCGGCCCCGGAGGTCGTCCGCGTCCTCCCGGAGGCCGTCCCGGAGGCGCTGGAGGCCGTCCTGGAGGCGCGGGAGGCCGCCCTGGAGGCGCTGGAGGTCGTCCTGGTGGCGCTGGAGGCCGTCCGCAGCGTCCCGGTCAATAGAGATTCGACGCAGGTTCTGAAGCACCGGCGTTCCCAGGTGACGACTACTGAAGCTGTCTGCTGCATCCACAGCTTCTCTTCTCCCCGGCTGGCTCTTGAGGGGTCGATCTCTCGAGCTTGGCTTTGACTTTGGTGCTCCAGGTGAAGCCGGCCGGCCCGCCCTCTTCAGCACGAACACCTCCACCCGGCGCCACCACCAGTGACGCTGCCGCCGTCGCCTGGAGAGCGCGCAGACGGCCAAACTCCTGGGCGAGGCGCTGGCCACCAGCAACCATGCAGCTGTAAAAGAGAACAGCCTGAAACTCCCGTCAGTGGCGGTTCTCAAGCGATATCTGCGTGGCGTCTGTGCAGCGTCACCTAACTCTGGCCACCGACCGCCACTGCAGTCGAGGTCCAGCTCAGCGGTGCATGCAGAAACGCTCGGTGGTCAAGTCGGATGGAGTGCATACGCTGCGTATCTTTTGTTTGGCAAACGGCATCACGTGAATAGACTTTCAGCTATTGGAACATTTGAGAGGGGCAATAGTGGAGACACGAAGAATGAGACACCGCTCGGAGGCACGAGATATGCCACGAGAAACGACGCACGGAGGTACGGTTCCGGTATGTGACACGACACACGGCACAGGGCACGAGACACCGCGCCAGCGGTGGACGTACAATGCACTGCATGGGGACACATAGTGCCGTCGCACGGCACGCGGAAACATCGCGTGGCAAAAGGCAGCCAATGGCTTGGAGTCCAGTCGTCGACTGATACACGCAGGATGCAGGAGTACGTTATCTTCTTCAACTGAAGTCGACCGTTCAGTCCGTTTCTTTCCGTTCGCGAATACCGGCCCGGGCTGGCTGCCCAGCGAGGATAGCTGCCCGGCGGGGGTGGCTGTTCCGCTAGGGGTGGCTGCCCGGCGGGAGGAGCTGCCCGGCGGGGGTGGCTGCCCCGCTAGAGGCGGCTGCCCGGCGGGAGTGGCTGGCCGGCGAGGGTGGCTGCTCCGCGAGGATGGTTGCTGGCTGCTCAGCGGGGTGTTCGTCCGTTGGGGGCGGCCGCTCGGCGAGGGTGTCTGCCTGACGAGGATGCCCGCCCCGCGAGAGTGGCTGCCCGCGGGGGGTGGGGTGGCTGCCCCGCCAGCGCCGCCCGACAGCCACGTCCGGCCGGCCGGCATGTCGCCCCTGACGGCCTAATCGTCGCCGTCGCATGCGACACCGGTCGCGGCGGCACAAAGGCTCGGCGCGACGCGGCCGCCGTTTTTCCCCCGCAGCGGCGGTAATTGTGACGGCGGCGGTGTCACCGAGCGCTGTGATTACGGCCCAGCAGGGACGATGACCGCCGCTGACGCAGGCGGCGCGGCGCGGCCGGCGGCTGCCACGGCCAGACCCGGCCGCGTCAGGAGGGCGATACAAGAGCCGTGACGACACGGCCGGCAGGCGGCCGGTCCGACTCGACCGCGCCAGGACGAACACCGGGAGCTCCCCACAACAGGCACGGCGGCGCGCGTCAAAGCTTGAAGTCTGTTCCGACTGCAGGGAGAGGGGCCCGAGAGGGATTCACCGTCGGTGTTGAAGGAAATCGGCAGCATCTTGCTTGGAGCCTGTTCGTCTGCTGTGACCTGACCTGTTGGACAATCAAAGCCAGTGCGCCCTCAGCAGATAGTAACCATCCGGGCCTTCGATTTCGCTGGCGAAGTTTTACCGCTGGCGATGCCTTCACCAGCGAGAGGAAACGTTACTTAAAGCTGCATCTCCGAAGGGACAAACAAAAACTCAGCTTGCACAGCTGCAAGACAGCTGTGTCTGCGATCCAAGTTCCCTCTGGGCCAGACAGCGTCAGTGTGCCCTGGTAGTCAGACAGTGTTTGTGTGATCTGGTGGTGAGACAGTGGCTGCGTGTCCTGGTGGTCAGACCTTGTCTGTGTGTTCCAGTGGTCAAACAGTGTCTGTGTGTTCTGGTGGTCAGACAGTGCCTGTGTGCCCTGGTGATCAGACAGCGCCTGTGTTTCCGGTGGTCAGACGGTGTCATTGTGCTCTGGTGGTCAGACAGCATCTGTGTGCTCTGGTGCTCAGACCGTGTCTGTGTATTCTGGTGGTCACACCGTGTCTGTGTGATCCGGCGGTCAGACAGTGTCTGTGTGTTCTGGTGGTCAGACAGTATCTGTGTGTTCTGGTAGTCAGACAGTGCATGTGTCTTCCGGTGGTCAGACAGTGTCTGTGTGTTCTGATGTTCAGACAGTGTCTGTGTGTTCTGGTGTTCAGACGGTGTCTATGCGTTCCGGGGGTCAGACAGTGTGTTTGTGTCTTCTGGTGGTCAGACAGTGTCTGTGTGTTCTGATGGTCAGACAGTGTCTGTGTGTTCTGGTGTTCAGACAGCGTCTGTGCGTTCCGGGGGTCAGACAGTGTCCGTGTGTTCTGGTGGTCAGACAGCGCCTGTGTGTTCTGGTAGTCAGACAGTGTCTGTGTGTTCTGAGGGTCAGACTTAACGGGGCAGACCGTCTGTTCCATAGATCACAGCGGCATAAGGCCGGCACTTAAACAGGGGACAATTACATGTCATGTCAGTTACTCACTCATGCACGAATATTTCGTTCCGGAACGTGTCAGAACTGCAATTGTGATGAAGAGCTTGATATCAAGACATACATATATAAGCTCCATGCAACTGTCGCTACCCATTGTCTTCAGCATCGCCATCAGCATCTTCAGCATTTTTCTCCCTATACAAATTGACCAACTTCAGTCTGGGTGTATAAAATGATCCGGTGTGACGTTTTCTATAGCTGAGAAGTGAAATTTTGCAACAGTTCGGCCAAGCTGTCACCACGGTGGTGGAGTGCTTGGTACACCAGCATCATCTCCACACCCAACTGCGCGACACCCAACAGCGGCTTCAAGTTTCCCGACAGCGGATGTGGGGGGGGGGGGGCACCTTGAAGCGGCCGTGGTGCTGCACTGTTGTATGACGTCATGCATATATCTTATTGCTATTGGATGGTGGCATGCTGCTGAAGGATTGTCCCATAGCTCGGATCACTACGCCATGGTGGTAAGCTCAGTGTCCGCGCAATCAGCTGCACAACTGGCACGGACGCCGCACTGGCGTCAGCCTGAAAGCTTGCAAACACGCCTAGAGCCGATAGGTTGGCTGGTAGTGGAGCTGGAGCAGCTGTTGGTGCATCCAGTACGAGTCAGCATCTTCCGGTGCCGGCATATCCCCGCATTAACAGCTCAGGCACCACTTTATCAGTTGATTATGCCGACATTTTAAATCTGCACTTCATGTCAATCAGTTCGACTAAAACCAAATAAATCAACTATGATTTATGTTAATCAACACTCGAAATTAGCACGGACGCTTACGCAAATACGACAATATCAGCTTCAGTTTATTCGAATCGAAATGATATGCCAACGGTCCATGGCTGCTTAAAATAAAGTGGCCGCGAAAATGCTTATCATTACGGGGGGAAGGGCGTTGTTATCGCTCGGACAATTCATCCCCTCTCTAGCGCCGGAACATCTGGGTCCGGGCCTGGCCTTGTCAGCACCAGCACCGCTGCCACCGGCTGCAGGCCGCACAGGCAGCTGCCAAATGCTGCCAAACTCCCGTCTGATATCACACAATTTTCACGCCCATCACCCAGTCTTTACCCCAATGAAAAATGCGCGCTGCCCCGGCGCATTGGAGCCGAGGGGAGCCGGCCGAGCGGCTGCTTATGGCAGCGACGCGGCGCGCTCTTTGGTCTCCATTGGTTCCGGGCACCGACTGTAAAGGCGGCGCCCTGCTTTGTCTGCCACGAGCGCGGCCGCCATCGCCGGCGGTGCCGAGGGGCCGCGCTGCCCGGCCCCTTCCCGGGGCAGCGCCGCCGCAGCTGCCGGCTAAATGAGGCCGCCATGAATAGTGTAATGGCGACTGGCGCACGTCCCCGGTTGGCGGGCACATGGTAGGTGGCCGTGCAACTACGGCTCCGCGCGGGGCCGTAGTTTCCGGGAAACGCTAGATTTCCGGTTTTAACGTCAGATGCTTGGTGAGATGAGGTGGTTGCCAAAGTAGCGGTGCAGCGCTAGCAGAACAACATTTTAGGACTGTGGGCGTTCAACTTTTTTCGAAATCACGTCGATGCAAGGTAGCGTATATGAGCAGCATGGTTAACAGCGAAACTTAAGGTCTAAACGCCGCTGACAAACTTTGTTATGTTGAAGGTCATGCCACGATGGGCTTAAAATCGTCTGATATGGCTGAGAAAAACACGCCAACGTTTTTAGACTACGACGAATAACATGAAGCGCTAAGAGATCGATGTGTACGCAGGGGCCCATTGATTATGCTTATCGTCTTTCGATGCCAGCTTCCTTCCTCATCAACCACATTGCCGTACATAGCGTAAAGCCCAAGTAATGAAATGGCAGTGCGTCATTACGATGTCACCATTATGGTGTCGCCAGTTGACATGCGCGCGATGTCGAAGGCTCGGCGATGAAAACAAATCGGGACACAACAGTAAGAAAAGCCCGTTCGTATTGGTACTACGCCATATAACGTTACGAAAAGTGATTTAACCATAGTTATTATATCTGACGAGTGGCGTGCGTTTTCCCGCTGGTGCTGAAAATCACCAATCGTGTCAAAAAAGACACCTGAATACATACAACATGAGTATCGCAAACAAAATCTATGTCGCCCATTTGACTGCCTAAGTTGAGTGACATCCTGCGCTAAGGTGATTAGGCGGTGCATTTTTTCTCAAACTGATCCTTTCCAAAATGTGCTAGAAATTTGTGATTCTCAAGGCAGGCTTCTAACTCTGAAGAGTAGAAAGCACTCGTGGGCTTGCACATTTCTCAATGACGGTTTCTGCTCACTGCGCCCTAGCGCTTGCCAGGGGCACCATGCGTCGTGATGTGGTCGTCACTAAGAGCTTGCCATGCGTCCTTAAGTCATCACTAAGAGCTCGTCATGCGTCGTTGAGTCATCCCTAAAAGCTTGTCATGCGTCGCAATGTCATCACTCAGAGCTTGTCCTGCGTCGTGATGTCACCACTTTGGTTACAACAGCCATCACTTTGGTTACAAGAACCAGTGGTACACGGCCAGTGGAGTGTCATTTATCCATGCGGTCAATGAGGAAACAAAACTATCCGAAAACATTGCACTATCACGTCCGATCGACCATGAACACGGAAGATAACTACACGCATCACGAGAAGTTGCCGAAACTTTGGATGTTTAAATAGATCAGCTGGTAAGTAAAGTAGCACATCTGAAAGATACTTTTTGGACATGCCCGTACTCCTGAAGATGTCGAGCTCCTTGCCCACCTTGGATAGCTAATCATTCAGGCGGACTGCGGACATCTTACGGCGCACTGATCAGCGTAACACGTTGATTTGTAGGTAAATAAGACGATACTGATAGTCTTATTCCGCGTAGAGTAGCCAGAAGAATGGAGAGATGCTTGCATTAGTATCTATAGCACATCTTTCTCTCCATTCTCCTTGCTATTCTACAAGGAATCGGGCTATTAGTACTGTCTTATTGATGTGCATAATGTTCTCCGCAAATGCACACAACTTGGGAGGTTTTGGTTTTAATTCTGAAAATGGTGACGGTTTCGACATGCAGCGCAGACGACCAGTACAGCGTAAGAGCTCTCGACGAGCGCAGCATTGGGCTGTGGAGGGGCAGACAGCCTGCGAGCGGGATGCGCTGGCCGAATAATTATGGGGCCCGTGCGCCACTATGAAATTGATTGTCTTTCTCTCAGCAGATCATTTGCAGGATGCGTGCTTCACCGAAGCTAGATTAGATCGCAGGCCGGCGCTGTTGGAATTCAGCCATGAACAGCCCCGGTTTCCCGCCCCACCTGAGCAGCGACGGTGCCCGTATACACCACGGTACGGCTTCCGTAGGGATGAGGCTTGGTGGTCGCGGTTTGGAGATGTTGACTTTTGTGCTACCACATTTGTAACAACTCACTGTACCCCATAGTTGCGTGTAAAGCTTCACAACTGTAGGCTGGATGTGATAGCTTCTCTGAAGATTTTGGTCTTTTGGTTTGGGGCTTTTCATAGTTTTGATCTCTCGTTTGTCAATAGATTAAATTTCTGTCGATCTCGTATGGCTTTAGTAAAGACATTTTTGTCTTCATCGCAAGTTCTGCTGAAGTTATTTTGACGCTCTCTCATAACTCCGAAATGGCCGTAGCGGGACAAACGTGCCAGACATGCGCATCAAACGGGCGTGATAACTCGAATGACCACGATCATTCTACAGCTAATACAGACGCAGGACGAGGCACATGAGGTTGACGACAGGGCTCCATCATTCAGTCCCAATCACCGGCACTATAATGACAAACAGTATAGACTTTGCCCAGTGTGCAAACCGCCTTACGCTTGCTTCTGTGCTATAAAATGTGACGGAAGCCACGCGGCGGTGGTCAAGGACACTGCCCTAACCGTCTGGATTCCACCTTGGACCGCACGTGCCGGCAGCAGTCCCGACACAGACAACTGGTAACCCATGATATAGCACGCTGTTAATACCGTTAATGAGCAGCGGTGTTATATGGTAATGACGCCGGGTTGAGTACAGCGTAAAACGAGTGTCAGAGCCGGCCGTGTCAGACAGACAAGCGTGTCCTCAACGGAGGCGGGAATGGCCACCTGACACCCAGCGAGGACGGGCCGGGTGTCAGGCTGAACATGCATCGTCCCGACTGGTCATCAAGAGCGAAGCGGTCGCGGTGGCCGCAGGCGGGAGCTCGAGTTGTTGTCGCACACGGCCATGCTCCAGCCCCTGGTCACGGCAAGGACACACGCCTGCGGCTCCGCGAGTCCCGCGGGTCTGCCACGGCTCATCCGAGGCGCCGCACCGCGCCGCACCGCGCCGAGCAGAGGCTCGACATGTGCCCTGGCACGCTTCAACGCTGGTCAGCTGGATTACGTCATTTTAGATGGTCTCCTACAATTCAACCGGCAGGTCGGGTGGCATTATGTCAGACCATGTTTTTGTCTTCCCTGCCTTGGTCTTCATACGCTCGCAGAGTCAAATTGGTTCATGGCAAAAATGGCATTTGCATTTAGAAGTAATGTGCGGTCATCTGAAATTACCCCATGACAGTGCACTTGAACATAGGCAATCTTGCGCGCGCAATCTTCATATAACTGCCATGATGACATTGGTGTGCTGTAAAATGTCTACTAACATTACGGGAGATTTCCAGGATTCCATATAAAGATTCGTTGGTCATGAATAATCTTGACATCATTACTCGCACATGTCAGTGGTTTTGACTGCCATGCAACGAGCTTATGGGGCAAGTTAATATGAACGGTAGTAATTGATCTCATGTGACATGGAACGCAAATGATCTTTTGCAAAGTTATGCGCAATAATGACGCTCGTGACATTATAACTTTGGATCTTTACAACTACTTGAAAAAGCCCTGCACACGCAACGCGAAATTAACGTTATGAATTGCACAATTTTTACATCTTACCCGTGCGGACTTCCGAAAACATGCTAAAGCACGGTGTTATGGTAGCGTACTTAACATTAAGGACATGTCTTAACAGGCTCAAATTTCAGTCGAATTTAAATATGCTTTATCTAAGTTCGGGAACGATCACAAGCAGCTAGTAAGGGCCCACCGACCTCTCCTATGATGGCGGAGGCTATACTTATCCGCGGCTGGCGCAAGGTGATGAACTGTTTGTAATTGGCAATGTGCCGAAGCTGAGGGCATGCTTCGGTTATCAAACTTTTCTGCTCATCATGATTAAGTCACAGAATCGGTGGGATGAAAGCACAGAGATGCACACTATACTGTATTCATACGAGAATGGCACATTTTGCGTCCGGGCTCACCGACAAGCGAAACAAGGATTCCCTAAAGCCTACAAAATATCCTCAAAGAGGGGTCAGAGGCTAACTAAAATCAGACCATGGCAACAAGAAATGGTGAGGCCACCAGGGGCACGGCATCGATCCACGGTAGCACTTCACGGTCGGCGAGATATGATCAGACCGCACATCTAGGGGAAAGGTGCAGCGCCAAGAGTGGTATAGATCAATAGAAAACCATTCGGGAAATCTGGAAAAGTCGTAAGGTTGATATTGTATCGATGGCGATGAGGCAATCTGAAACCGAGCACAGAGCAATGGCTGCAATGCTAAGGCAAAATAGCAGGCGAGCGACGTGATGGTTCAGTTTAATGTCACTTAACAGTCCAATTTTTTGTGCCCGATAATGATTGGTATTATAGAGTGCGCTAGCTACCTGGGCCATTTCGCTCTTTTTGTACTCAGTTACAAGTCTGAGTGTCAAATTCGCCAACGCTGGAGATGCAGCATACACAAATAAATTGAATAGTCCACATTAGCATTCCAGGCAAGTATTGTCACACACGGTAGAAAACACAAATCTCCCCAAAGTTTCACTGCAATTAGAAATTACTACGATACTAGTCAGACATGACAGACGTTGTCTTAGACGCAATACATTTTGCCATTCTCACAAGAACATAACGAAACCAAACATTTTCCATCTACACACGACATAACTTAGCAGGGATACTTCGAAAACATAAAATAGAAGGCAATGTACGACAACCACGAAAGCAATGCATACCGGTTTACCTCACCCACAAACTCGCACGGGGTTCTCAAACAAGGTGATCCAAAGCGAACAGATCCTTGCAAGACCGTCATGTCAAGTACCACACAATATCTTCGGCACAGGCCACGCGAATATCCAGCGGGCCGCAGCTCGCGGGAGTTGGCACACAGGTATTGCCACGGCGGCCATGAAGGATCCCGCGGAGGGTCGGCCCACCCGCCGCCCGCGCCGTGCGCCGGCGGTCCGCCCTGCCGCCGGCACCGAGCCGGCGCTCCGTGGCCTGCGCGGTGCGCCGGCGGCCCCGGGCTCCCACAGCCTCTCCTCGAGCTCAGACAGCGCGCCGGCAGCTGGCGGGTCACGGGCCGCGGGCGCTGACGGCCGGTCGCCAGATCGATGCCCGCTAGTGCGCGTGTCCGAGCCAGCCGAGCCGCCTGCTTCACGAGTACGGGTGGAAGCCGGCCGGCTTGCCCTCCGGGAAGTGTGCCTGCATGCCGTAGCTGCCGGGGTACCCCATGCTTGTCGCCGAGCCGGTGAAAAAGCTGAAAACGGACGGCATCGTCAGTGGGAAGTCGCTTTTCTTTTGTAATTATGCTACGAACCATATGCAATAGTGTTTGTGATTCTCACCAAATGATTCTGCAAACCAAAAACGCGTATTTAAAGTTAGCACACAACTCAACAACACTTTCGCCCTTATTGCCCTCAATCCCTCACCCCTTTCTCTTACTTTTTACCCTCTCTATCTTTCCCTCTCTCTTTCTCACCATCCCTCTCTCCCCGTCTCTCCCTTCCCCTCTCTCTCTCTCTCTCTCTCCCTCTGTCCGTCGGTCACCTGTTGTCGGAAGAGAAGCCTGGCCAGCCGGCCACTGAGCCCGGGTGCATGCCGCCAGCAAATGACGTCATCCCGGCGTACTGGTTCACTGATGACGTCATCTGGGAGGTGGAGCCCTGCAGGTACTCAGGGTAGCTCAGCGAGCTGGCCTGGGCCCAGGACTGGCCTGGAAGATATAAATACCTTGCGTTAGATGCGGCAGTGACCCTGTGACATTTTGAGACACGGATTGGATTGGGTGTCTGCGGCAAGGTCACCGGTACTTGGCGTACATATGTAGTGCCTGCGTGTACCCATGCATCGTGTCTGCGTCACCACCTCCATATGAGCTCGATCAACTGTAGCATTTCCTTGTGAGCTGCGGTGCATCTCGGGCCGTCCCGGTACTACCCCCTTCCCCCCTCCCCAGACGCCGACATGGCACGGGAGATGATTAGCGTCACGAGGTCTGCGCTATCGCGTTGCACGTCGCCCGACCTATCCCACTTTCGCCGTTCACGTTGCGCGCGAAGCGCACGCAGGCGGGCCACGCACCGCGGCGCGGTGGCCGATCTATGCCGGTGCTGAGGTGCTGGGTGACGGGATGCCGGGATGCCGGGGTGCCGGGGTGTCCGGGTGACAGGATGCCAGGATGCCGGGGTGCCAGGGTGCTGTCGGGCTAATCCCACAGCCACCGGTCCGCACTGCCGGCTGGCGTCGCCGGGCTCAGGCGGGCTGAACCGACGGCGGACAGCAGCAGTGTCGGACAGCGGTCCGGGCACGACGCAGCTCGTCGGCTCGCTCCACGGTCCGGCAGACGGAAGACCGTTCTCATTGTTCACGCAGCACTGTTTACGAACGCCCGGACGAACGCATTCGACCCGTTTCGACATGTCAGAAATAACGCGACTGTCGATCACGTTCGTGGAAGTCTGGCATCGCGGTAAGTCTGTGTGACGCGCCCGGCAATAAATTGCCTGCGGTTGGCCGACGCGTGCCATCGTCTCTACCTCCGTCCCTTTGCAGGACGAGTCCACGCTCGCGCCAGCGATGAACACTCCGGCACGGCGGTAGACGAAGACGCATGGGTAAGGTGACGCTCTGAGTTGGCTGTCGCGATCAAGGTGCCCTGTTCGCGCAGATTTCAAGGATTCGGCCTTCGTCTCACCACCGGAGCCAGCACCAGCGGGCTCACCTCTTGTGGAGAATGCGGGTGCCGTGATCACACGCTCATCTGTTCTGTCCGTGGTGGGTGGGTATGTCCGCAGCGGCCCTTCAGAGACGGCGGCTAGCTGGGCGGATGCGGTGTGGCAGTGTGGCACCGTCGAGGGTTCCTACCGCGGCCGTGCGCGGAGTGGAGGTCGGTTTATGGGTGCGCGGCGTTCCTGTCCTGGTCGTTAACGCCTTGACACGGACAGCCGGCGTTATTTACGGCAAATTCGTCCGCCGCTTTATGAGTTGCACGGAGAATTGGAAGAGCGCGCCGCCTTGTGCTGTGCATCAGGAAATGAAACTAATTACATGGAGACATCTGCACAGACCGCGCGGCCGTGACGCGGCCGCCCCGGGCCTGCGCGGGCCAGTGGTCTGGCGCGGCCGACGGCTGGGCTCACATAGGGCCGGATGAGTGACGAGCTGATGAGGTGTTCGCAGGCTAAATTTGCACGCAGGCAGCCGTGTGTGTACATATTTGTTTGTGGAAGTTTTAATAGTAGCTTTAGCGTCCTTACATGCTTGTGCGTGCTTTGGACGGCGTATTGGTCCGCTCATTATGTCATTGTAGCACGCTAAGCGTTGGAAGTTTACGCTAAACGCGACGCGATGGTCACCTATAGGACATTGTGTGTGAATTAAAAAAAATATTATTCTCCAGTAAAGATCAATGTTTCACTTTGATACAGCACAGACTGTTTTATTGTTCTGTAACAAAAACTTGATCGAAATATTAGCCTTGCTTGTGGCTGGTTTAATGGTTGGTTCGAATCGATTTTGGTAAAAAAGGTGTACTAAAAATAGATAACGTGTTGACACCACTAGTTGGAAGCCATTTTTGTGTTTCCTTTCGTGCTCCGCCCACGGCGCCGTCATAAAATGCTGCCGAACTGGGAAAGCAAGTGAGTGGAGGTCGCTTACCCTGCACTTGCCCACCCCTCTCCCCCCCCCCCCCCCTGAGCCACGATATTCACCGTGCCGAGTTTGAACGGCGTGGGAGAGCCCTGGGTATGCCTCTGGCGCTGCCGAGTCGGTGGGGCGGGGAACGCCGCTGAGGCTGCACCGCTGACCGCGCCGAGTTTGTGGCGGGATCAGGGGGGGGGGGGGGGACGCCCTCCAGCCATCCTCACCGTACTGGGCGGCGGGCGCGCCGGCGTCGGGCAGGTAACCGCCGTACGGGGCCGAGCTGGCCGGGCCGGCCGCCGGCGAGGCGCCGCTCGGCGACACGTGGTGCTGCGCGTTCAGCTGCTTGCGGAGCCGCGCGCGCCGGTTGCTGAACCACACCTGTACCCGGGCCTCCGTCAGGGTGGTCCTGTGGCGGACGCGGCGCGGTCACGTGACGCTCTGGGCGTGACGTCATGCTGCTCGAGTGGCTGGACCGCAGGCGTGAAGGATTGCTCGCACCTACGAGGTCTTGCCCAATATTTTAGCACAGTCAAGGCCGAATGCTCACTTATACGGCATGACATAGCCAAAATGACCCAAGTGATTAACCAAGCGCCAACCACAGGAGATTTAGTGTGATTTGTCTATGTTTCATCCTGAAGCATTAGTCACATTCAAGCAAACGTCCGATCAGTCATGTCCGTGGCACGCCATATGGATGTCGCCAGCAACATCCGGAGGAAACCTTGCAACACACACACCACCGTGCCCAGTCGCTGTGGCTGCTGGTTCCAGTAAGCCCTCCCTCCCTGCCAGTGCTTGCCCCTCCCCCACGTCCCGCAACAGACGCACACGCGGCGCCCGGTACTGACTTGAGGGCCAGCTTCTCCCTGGTGTACACGTCCGGGTACTGGGTGATGTCGAAGGCCTTCTCCAGCTCCTCCAGCTGCTCGGCCGAGAACGTGGTGCGCGAGCGGCGCTGCTTTCGGCTCAGCTTGATGCCTGGCTCGCTCTCCTCGTCACTGCCGCTCGTCTCGCCGCCTGCCGGGGAGCCCTCGTCAGACTTCACCCGGGGAAGACGGGTCGGACTTCATTAGGGAGGGCCGCTGAGGCCTCGCCCTTCGGGTGACTGGTGAAGCTTCGCCCGGGGGAAGGTCGGTGAGACTTCACCCGGGGAAGACCGGTCGGACTTCACTAGGAAGGGTCGGTGAGGTCTCACCCTTCGGGTGGCTCGTGAGGCTTCACCCGGGGGGGGGGGGGGGCGTCAGGCTTCATTAGGGAGGCTGAGTTCTCACCCTTCGGGTGACTGGTGAGGCTTCGCCCAGGGGAGGGTCGGTGAGACTTCACCCGGGGAAGACGGGTCGGACTTCATTAGGGAGGGCCGCTGAGTTCTCACCCTGGGTGACTGGTGAGGCTTCGCCCGGGGGAAGGTCGGTGAGACTTCACCCGGGGAAGACCGGTCGGACTTCACTAGGAAGGGTCGGTGAGGTCTCACCCTTCGGGTGGCTCGTGAGGCTTCACCCGGGGGTGGGGGGGACCGTCAGACTTCATTAGGGAGGCTGAGTTCTCACCCTTCGGGTGACTGGTGAAGCTTCGCCCGGGGGAAGGTCGGTGAGACTTCACCCGGGGAAGACCGGTCGGACTTCACTAGGAAGGGTCGGTGAGGTCTCACCCTTCGGGTAGCTCGTGAGGCTTCACCCGGGGGGGGGGGGGCGATGAGACTTCACCCGGGGTGGGACCGTCAGACTTCATTAGGGAGGGCCGCTGAGGTCTCGCCCTTCGGGTGACTGGTGAGGCTTCACCCAGGGGAAGGTCGGTGAGACTTCACCCGGGGAAGACCGGTCGGACTTCACTAGGAAGGGCCGCTGAGATCTCAACCGGGGTGGAACGGTCAGACTTCGGTCAGGCAGGGTCGGCCGCGCTTCACCCAGTGGCCAAGTCCAATGCTAGTCAGCTATTGTCCGGTCACCAAACGCGGTCGATTATCCAAACAGCAGAGATTATCGGCAGGACAGCCTGGATGGGGGAACGGATTTGGTGTCGGATCTGATAGGAACTCCTTCAACGGGTGCAGACCTTTCGCGAATGGGGACGACACCTACGGAGAGAGTTCAAAGATAGCCAGGCGCTGCCTCCCGACCTAGGTAAGAGCGACCGGAGACGTAACGTGGTCGGGCACAGTCTCTGACGTCGAGGGTCGGGAGACCATTCCCAAACACTGATACAGTGATCAACGACTGACAAGAGTTTGTGACGGACGTGGTTCAAGTCAAGGTAACGTGGGAGGGGGAGGGGGCCGACATAGGAACTTGCTGAGTAGGTGCCATGAACAAATGCGCAGTAACTCATTGGGATAACCTGCAATGTGCCTGCTTGGAGTAGAGGATTCGTGAGCTTTAGTTTTGAGCTTCAGCTTAACGCTGGTGTGGACAGAGTTGGGGCTCAAGGCGTAGTCGTTTGTAATATTTGTATCATACGCCGCCATACGCGTAGAATGCCAAAGACCGTTTCTAAGTTTAAAAAACCGCTCGTAGGTCCGGGACTGTCTGTGGTGAAGGTGACGGTGGATTAAGCATCAGAGCATGTCATCACTCATCACCACATGTTCCTTCTATCCACTGGGGGCATCTCGCTCCGACGGATGAACAAGGCACACAGACTGATGCCTTCGGGCTGGAAATGGGAAATGCCGCTACAGGTGAAGTTCATGCACGAGAAAAACATAAAACCGCACGCGAGCAACATTTATGGGTGGTATTTTATCCGAACACTCCACCTGTAGATTTTCAATCGGAAAAACCATCCGAAACCGCTCTATCACCATTTTAAAAGCCAGCACAATTCACCAAATCAGTGCGACCATTAACCACACAGGGCTGGAACTTTTACACGGCACTAACCACCAATCAGCCTTTTTGTGGCGGCCGGCCTGACCAATGGCGTCGCTCACGCGGTCGTGTGGCCTCTGACCCGCGCGCACAGCTCGGCCCCCGCCCGCCGCGGCCGCCTGCGCCGCCACAAAAAGCCTTGCATGCCACGCCAGCGTTACTATCAGGAGAATTAGGCCGCGATTAGGTGGCCGGCCGCCGACGCCGGTGGTCCGCCCGCGCCGGGCAGGTGCTCCGGTCACGTGACACGCGGGCGGCCATCAGCCCGGCGTCACGTGACGCGGCCGCGCGAGGTGAGAAGTCCCGCAGAAAGAGCTCTCGGGGAAGGGAGCGGGCTGGTGCACAATGGGAGCAGTGTAACAGGACGGGCCGGTGTGAGGAGGAGCCGGAAGGAGAGGGGAGGGCTGGCGGGGAAAAGGGACGGCAAGGGCCGGGGACAACGTGGGAAGGAACAGAGAAGTGACTAGCTGGGCAACGATGGTTATAAAAACGCCGACGAAGGAATGGCCATACATTTGAGCCGACAGACGTATAAAAGAAACGGTAGCCGCTCGGTGTGGCCCTGGCAAGTATTAGGCGTGCCTAATCTGCGTCTGGGCAGATGTTCGACCTTAATTACGGCCACCCTGACTGGGCATTATGGCGCCCCCCCCCCCCCCCCCGGGTGACCTTGACATCGGCTCCAGCGCCGGGGATCGGCTGCATTTCAGGAAGCTCTGCTATGATCCGGGCCGGAGCTTCTCCGTTTGCTCTCTTGCTCCTCTGCACCCAGCGTTCTCCTATATTATGCGTTTGAGAAATCGGATTGCCGTGAATAGCAAGCCCGGCGACCGTCACTCGCAACAGATCTCCCATCGTTTCCAATGCTCAACAGCGCCTTTCGGCACGTTTGACGCGGCCTTCAGTGCAGTTTTCCAGCGCTGTTTCACGTGACTGTGCGGCTGTCTAATCGCTCGAAGGTAAACATACCGTGTGGTCTGCGACGTCCCTTATTTCGATGCGGTTTCTCTATTGCTACCGTCCGGAAACAAATTTCCCCCTATCTTTTAAACGCTGTTTTACCCCATATCAGTTGGAACTGGCCTTAAAACTGAGCACCACAGCTTGTGGCGGCAGCTCTGCGCTCCCGAGCTGCCACCTGCACGTCTCCTATCCCCAGCGACGCTGGTCGCCCAGCCGCTGCGCCACCCCGGTGTCGGACCGATGACCCATCCCCAGTCGAGTCAGCCGGGCCGGGCCGGGCCGGGCCGGCGGCCGCGGCGGCGCGCGAGGTGTGTGGCCGCCCCAGCCGTGATTAATAATTGGCGGCTGGGGCGGCGCGGCGGGCGCGTGCAGCGCGCGAGAGCGGCCGACATTCCGGGTGGGCCGCCCCGTGGCTGCCGGGTCACACCTGCCGGCCGGGCCGCCCCCGCCGCGGCGGGCCCCGCACCGGCGGCGTGGCTGCCCGGCCGACGGCTGCGGTCAGGCTGGGAGAGCTGCTCAGAACACAGGGACTGCCGGGTCACACCTGCCGGCCGGGCCGCCCCCGCCGCGGCGTGCCCCGCACCGGCGGCGTGGCTGCCCGGCCGACAGCGCGGTCAGGCTGGGAGAGCTGCTCAGAACACAGGGACTGCCGGGTCACACCTGCCGGCCGGGCCGCCCCCGCCGCGGCGGGACCCCGCACCGGCGGCGTGGCTGCCCGGCCGGCGGTGCGGTCAGGATGGGAGAGCTGCTCAGAACACAGGGACTGCCGGGTCACACCTGCCGGCCGGGCCGCCCCCGCCGCGGCGGGCCCCGCACCGGCGGCGTGGCTGCCCGGCCGGCGGCGCGGTCAGGCTGGGAGAGCTGCTCAGAACACAGAGACTGCCCCAGACGAGGCGGGGTGCGTCCAGTCATACTCCTCCCCCCCCCCCCCTGCGCTCACGGGGAATGGTGTCGCCGCGCGGCACTGGAGCCACCCCTAACAAAGTCCCTTCAGCATGGCTTGTCTGGAGGGTCGCGTGCTGTTTCACAGCGGAAGTCCAGGCCTGAGAGCAGGTCCTAGACGGCGGTGCGGAAGAGACCCCACCTCCCGCCACGAGCCCGCCGCCGAAGGGTGCGCCCCACCCAGGCTGCCTCGCTCGAACGGACACCGTCGGAGAGCCCCACGGGAGTGGTTCTGACAGGTGCGATTTTAGCAGGTGCGGCTGCAGCGCGTCGCATGTGGGAGAGAGGACTCCAGCGAGCGAGTGGGTGCCAGTGAAAGAGTTCGTCTAGGGGCAGAGCGAGTCCCAGCGAAGAGCACGTCCCGCCGAAAGAGCACGGGACCAGTAAGAGAGCCAGTCCCAGTGAGTCTGTGGGTCGCAGTGAAGGACTGCATCCCAATAATAAATGAGCCGATCTCAGTGATAGAAAAGGTCCCACTCAGGGGACAGGTCCCAGAGAGAGCAGGTCCCAGTGACAGGGCCGGTCCCGGCCAGCGAACCCCGTCGATCCCAGCTCGCGCACCGAGCGCGCGGCGGCGGCGGCCTGCGGGGCTGCAGGCGGTGGAATGCGCCTGCCGACCCCGGCGGGGCGCCGCTCTAAAGTGACAGACCCACTGGGCTCCCCGGCGCGGCACGCCGCCGCTGAAATACGGTACAAGATCGGCTATCGGCGGCCGTGTAGCGGCCCGCGTGGGCCGACGGGGCGTGGGCTGACAGCGGGCGTGGGCCGACGTCCCCTGTCAGAGACCCCCCCCCCCTCTGTCGGCTGATGTCTCAGAGGGGGCCCCGAGTCAGGAGGGGGAGGTCCAGCTCCCTCCAGTACGTGACGAATGCCAGTATGCAAGTAAGAGAAAGACGTCATGCAAACCCAGTGCAGTGTGTGTCTTCGGAGGATTTGTATAGAAATCGCGGCGCGCCAGGCCTGAGTAAATTCGCGATCAAAGTCACACGAATAGTATAAATTGGGCAAATCGTATTTGTCATACTTCACCTTCCTTTATTTAATGCCGTGGTTTCTAACCCTGCCGGAAAGATGACGACATGCCTTGCGCGAACGTCGCGGGAAAACGACTGTGACCCGTTCCTGTCATTAACACCATCAAATGACTCTTCTTTATCTGGCTGGGCCAGCTTCCTCGCGTCAACCCAAGTCCTCTGTGGACCAATTCTCTCCTTTGTGGCGGTCCAGCGTCTCGCTCCTTGCTGGTCTAGACCCAACGCCGTCCGTCTGGGCTCCGCCCGCGTCTCGGGCCGTCTCTCAGTGCCGTCTGTTTGGCCTCGGTCGGCGCCGGCGCCGCCGCCGCCCGCTCCCGGCCGGGCGGCCGTCCGTCAGCGGCCGGCGGCGGCCGTGCATCAGAACCGACACGGCAGCTGACGGCCGACACGCATTAGCGCCGTGTCAGCCGGCGGGGGACGGCAGCCGCGTGCGGCGGGCGGCCGCCGTCCGTCACCGCCGAACGAACGGCCAAGGTGACCGGACGAGCGCGGCCGCCGCTGCCGCCCCCGCCGCCGCTCTGAGGGCACCGGCGCCCAGTCCAGACCGCCTGACCTGACCTGACACCGGCGCCGTACAGTGTGACAGATGAGACCGTCGGCACGTGTGCCCTGGCCGTGTCCCCCTGTTAGCGGTGTCTTTCTGTGCCAGGCGTGGCTATTGGAAGGGGTAGCTGGAGCATCCCGCGCCGTCTCGTACCGCCCCGAGCCACGTGCTCTGCCGCTCAACAATGCGCCACAGAGGGAAGGGGACGAGAGGCGCGCACGCGCCCGTGAAACATCACCTCGAGCAATACTGCAAGGTCGGTCAGTGTCGGAGGTGCCTGTCATGGTGACGTCACCGGCGCCAGAGGCGTCCCCAGGCGGCGCGCCTCGGGCCGTCCCTCTCGTCACCGTCCGCGGGCGCTCACCCAGCAGGCGCCCGGGACCTACATCAGATATTATGTAAAACAACACCGAACCTGTATGCTAATCGTCACCCGAGCCGCTTACAAATCGTAGGAAATAATTCACAAATTACCTCATCTATAATTTAGCGGCGGCCCGGGCGTCAAAAGTCGAGCGTGCCGCTTGGTAGCCCAGTGTCGTAACTGACTGTGCCGGTAAAGGCGAACCGTCCGCGCGGCAGCGCGCGCCGGCGGCCCTTACGGCGTGTGCAGTTGGTGGGCGGGATATTTTTTCTCTCGCTTCGCGGCTGGAGCGCACTTTTCACCTTGTGCTGACTGCGGGCGACGCCGGGACCCCGCGGGGCCGGCGCAGGGGGAGGCGGCCCGCGCGCGGTCGAGATACGTCCGCGCCCGTACGGCACGACGGCACGGCACGGCACGGCCGATGACACGGCGGCCGAGAACGCCGCGGCCCAGTGTCCGCCGGTGACGCGACGTCAAAAGATCTTCTGGTGTGGTGCCGTGTGAGGGGCACGTCACATCGCACAACGACCACTGATATGGCGATGCTTTGGTCACCAGTGCCGCGGGGACGCAGCAGCTGATCAGGTGACACATAATCAACCGTGACAAAATGACGCATCAACCACATATACGGTCACGCAGGGGGTGCCAGTGGCGCAGCGACGCACCAGCCTCCTATACGATGATGCCCTGCCCGCCAGTGATGACAGCATCACTGCCGTGGCAGATGACGAGCACGCCAGTGACTGACACGCGTACCGCAGCGGCACACTGGCACGGGACACGGTCGCCAGCAGCGACGCCTCGACACAGGGACGCGGCCGCCGCCAGCGCCGCCCCGCCACGTCAGCCCGCAGCGATACGATGACAGCGGCCATTGAGACGGCGCCACCGCCCTGCCATTGACACAGCGTGAAACAATGGTCCGTGACGCGGCAAACAGCGTGCTCCATTAGCGGACGTGACGCAAAACAGCGCCGAGGGACTCTCCGGACGACCTCACGCAGATGCTCGCATAAATCCATAGTGTGGGGTCGTTGGGTCGGCCTGTCCATCCGGCACACCGCAGCGTCCAGCCGTGAACGCGGCGCTCCGGCTCCGGCTCCGGCTCCGGCTACGGCTCCGGTTCCGGAGCGGCTCCGGGGCGGTTGCGGCGCGGCGGCTGCAGTCGGCGGCGACGAAAAACAGAATCCGCTCCCAGCCGCGGCCGACGCTGAATGGAGGCGGTGTTTTTGCGCGCGCCGCTCAGGTCGGTAAGCCGGCCGGCGGCGCGGGTGTGGCGGCTACATCAAAGCTGGCCGGAGCTGTGACTTACGTCACTTAGTGTCATCTTTGCGCCAGGCCCGGTCATCGCGGCAAAAACGGCGCGGATGCCGACGCGCCGCGACGGCCGAGGGCGGAGGCTAAGGTATGCCGAGCCTCCGACACAGGTGGCAACACGGCTGGGGAGGGCTGGACGTCAGACCCGGCTGGGGAGGTCTGGGGAGGATGGACCCGGGTGACGCAACGGCCTAGGAAGGCCAGACGGAAGACTCAGGATGAAAGGGCGTGTCCTTAGAAGGGGTACAACGACATAAGGTTTAAGTTTTCGGGATGAGGAATAAATGGGTACAGCATTTTGTTTCCGATTTGACAGTTAAAGAAATATCGATCATGCATTACCTGAGTCTTGAGACACGAAAGATGGCGCAGACGATGTGTCAGTTTTAAATGGGCCCTCTCAACCTGGTGTTAAAATATTTTTCAGTGAATGGGGAGTGCACCACGTCATACACTTTGGACGCACAACTGGCTATGGTTGTCTCGATTTGATTTTGTTGCAACATAATGCAGAAGTAGGCATGTGGAAATTCAATGAATCAATGAAAAGCAACGACGATTTACAGTCCCACTTACGCTATTCACTAGCGCGAACTTTTAACTGGCCGAGCTACCGTGAAGGTCGCTTCAGTCAGACGGGTTACGGAACCGCTTCATTTGTTGGCGCCGCCCCTCGTCAGTGATCTCGGACGTGACGTCCGTCAGAAATTCCATTAAGCGTGTCAGTTTTTCATTACGGATTCCCTAAACGGCCGCGTGTGTCGGGGCCCGGGCGTGAGAGCGTGGCGCGCGCGCCGGACGCCCCTCGTGCCCCGCTTCGTTCGGCACGGGTTGGCGCTGGGCCTTTGATGCGGCCGGGCCCGGCGGCGACGGCTCGGAAAGCTCGACTGAGCCGGGCCGGCGTCGCCCGGTCAGCCCAGGGCAGACTCGACTGACTCGGTCCGGCCGAGACTCGGAGGCTCTATCTAGTCAGGCTCAGCGGCTGTCGATTCGAGACGAACCTATGCCCAGCCACGGCTCTGAGTCTGTGTGGCTGCGGCCTTCAACGCTGGACGAATGAGACCCCCTCCGACTGCACCAAGCCCAGACACGTCCAGATCTCCCGGCAGAGACGTGCTTGCTTGCCCGTTTGAGAGTGAATGCTCAGAACACGGGGACTCTGCTCGACTGAAGGGAATAGCTCCTACGAGAGACCGGGTATCGATCGATAGCGAGCGATCATCTATCGCAGAGAGAAGAGAGAGCGCAGAGATCGCGGAGCGAGGTGGAGAGAGAGAGAGCTGAGGAGAAGCGAGAGAGAGAGCGAGAGAGAGAAGATGAGAAGAGAGAGAGAAGAGAGAGGAGAGAGAGAGAGGAGAGAGAGAGAGAGCTAGAGAGAAGAGCAGAGCGAGAGCAAGAGA
>NW_023597034.1:39347801-39384389 GCF_011947565.3 Pollicipes pollicipes | reverse complement strand
TAGCGGCGACGCGCGCGCCGGGCCGAGGAGGACGGGGGCGCCACACCCCGCCGGCTAGAGAAGGGTCACACCCTGGGCCTAGCCACGGGTGCGAGCGCCGGTCGGCCGGCTTATTCCCAGCCATCTGAGCTCAGAGCTAACCTCCTGAGGCAAGCAGGCTCAGAGGTGAGTGCTGATGGATGCTGATCACCAGCGACAGTAAGCCACCCACAGTGATCTCGGGCTTAAGGTGCTGATCGGATTAAGTCACCTGTTGTCGCCTAGGACTTTGTGCGAATAATGCAGGTTTATAGATAAATTATACCACCTTTAAACAGCACGTTCCTTACAATCAAGGTTCAAGACATGACACGGCGCCGACATCCCACGGCTATAATGTTTCGCGGATAATGCGGCGGGTGAGGCTGGTCGCGAAACTCCTCGTTTCATATTTCACGACCTGTCATTTGTAGTAATCACGATAAAGAGGCATGCCGTAACAAATCCACTAAGTGGGCGAACAAAATGAGACGTAACAACATCTACAAGCTCATTAGCCGTCCAGAATGCCGTGAAAAGCGCGGTGCACAGTCTTCAGAGAACGCTCCGCCGTCACGCTCCGCCTGTGACGCCGCCCCGCGTCGTGACGCTCCGTCAGCTCGCGGGGCGGCCGCGAGTCCCCTGTCGCAATCTCAGCTGAGATCGACTGCAGTGCAGCGGCACTGCCCCCTTGAAATTAAGATATTAATCATGGGAGGATCACTGGTCTCCTAAACTGATCATCATTCAGGTGCTTCCTCGTCCCTCGCAGGGTTCCCCGCGGCGTTCCATTGCCACCAACAAAGGCCCCCACTAATGGCGCGCTGTACCTTGGGGTAATACCTTAATTTTGATTACGCCGCGCGGCAGCCGACGACACAGGGCCGAAAAGATTGCCTGGCTGCGCTCAGACACATGGAGGACATTGTTAATGAGTTGTCGGGGCGCGCCGCCAAAATTAAACTCCACCGCCGGCCCGCGGGCCACATCAAACGCGCCGCGCCGCCGCTCCGATGGAGCGTGTGTGAAATTGGTGGCCCGGGGATAGCCGGGCCGTATCTGCGGAATCTGGCCCGATGCCTCACACGATGGTGTCCGGGGGATGATTGTAATTATCGAATGCAGGCACGGGACGGATCAAAGTCCGGCGGGCACCGCCGCTCATGAAGAGCGCGCACTCGCGGCGACGGTCGCGTCAAGACCGGTGGAACGGCCTGGATTATGGCGCTTTGGCGAAAGCAATTATGGAGGGAATGAGGAGAGACTGTCGGGTGCCTGGACAGAGGTACACAACATTGTGACGGCGTAATCACGTCGTCACAACACATCGGCGAAAACAACGTCTCCGCGCCTGACGTTTCAGAAACTTCCGCAGGCCACGGCGCAGACCAATACAGTAACCACATACCGCCAGCAGACGACAAAGTGCAATTCCTGCAGCCAGTCAAGAATAAAGCTTTCATGACCAATCAACGTGAGGTGATTTGCTGGTGCCCGGTGGCAATGCTAGTCACTGATTACCGCGGAATTTATTGAACAGGTAATTAGACAGTGCGATAAGAGCGCTCGCCTGCAGCTGAACATGCATGCTGGACCTGTGGCGGTGGGCTGCCGGCATGGGTGTCGGGGTCGGCTCACTCCCCGCATGGCAGGGGCGCCCGAGCCATAGGTCGCCGGGCTGTGCACGCGACCGATCCCGACCCGTAATGACACCTGTCGTCCGCAGCACCCTCTCCCTCCCCGAAACCCCTCCCGGGGGAGGGAGGGGGCTGGGGGCCGCACGCGCGGCTAAGCCAGCTCAAAGAGCCGAGCCGCACCGGGGGGGGGGGGGGGGAGCACCTTTCCGCTGACCTGAGGGGCAGAGCCGGCCCGCGTCTGCCAGCGAGCCTCGTGGGGCTCGGCTGGGATCAGGGCATAACAGGACTGGCCGACGTCCGCCAGCGAGCCTGGTGCGAGCCGCCGCCCGCCGGCCAGGTCTTGCCTGGCGCCGGTGATAATCCAGAGACTGGCAGCCGCGGCGGCAGCCTCAGAGCAATTTGTACCGCATAATCATTAACTCGTAATGGGGCGCGAAGATTATTATTGGCTAATGGAGCCCCCTTCGTTTGCAGTTAAGGCGTGGCCGGTAATTTGTTTCTGTTTGCAGCATCCGGGCTTAGGCGAAAAACGTTGCCTGACGTAACTGCACCATTGCAGACAATAAAACTGATTAAGTTGTGCAATTTAATGGTTCTTAGAATTGGTACTCCAACAAGAGATGGTGTGGGCGATAATTGCGCACGGTTTTAATTTTCCCCGTTTCGAGCCAACAGTGAGAGAGCATCTGGTGCGCGCATTCACTCTTGATAGCTTGAATGGGGTCACGGCTATGGGGAGTCCAACATTACTATTCACCGGGGTCTGATATAGTCTTTGCTCTGGGACACTGAACTAGCTGGCCGATGCACATTCGCTATCAATAAGGAAGCTGTGTTTTCCCAGGACTCGGAGCGACTTGGCATTACGGCAGGACCAGGAGCGGTGTGGCAAGGCGCGAGTTGACGTAGGCTGGCCCGAGTCCAACAGCATCTCAGTTAACACCCTTGCTATTGCCAACAGCGGTGCAACAGGCCAGTATCTCAACACTGGGAAAATCCCCTTGAGCACCCCGCTCCATTCGCCACGCCATCGAGGGGCTTCTGTCTGCAATGATGATGTCTGCACTGATGATTCGTGCAGTCTCCATCGCGATGAAGTACGAGTCCTTAAACAATCGCGCGCGCACGCTGTGAGGCACTTGCTTGCAAGCGCTTTGGCCAGGCGTGCATTTACTGCAGAAGTGCGATGTGCATGAGACATAGCCTTCCCCTCATATGATCCACATGGAAAACACATCTGTAAGCTGTGATGACACTGCACGACGCCGGTTAAAGTGGTCCCCAAATCGTGTCCGCTCCGGTGTACACCGACGCAAGACTAGCAGCGTTTGACAGGGCAGAGGGCGGGGTATCGTGAAGGCGACACTGTAGGTTGATGCGTGCAGCCGGTTACACGTGCGCGTGCGTGTACCTGTCGTGGATCCGCTTCGTTTTCGTGAAGGCGTTCTTCAAGCCCCAACGTCCAGGAGATAACAGCATTAAGCCAGCTGCATTTTGTAGGCCAATTGGTGGCCTACAAACCACTCGCGATTTTAACACTGACATGGGTACAACAATAATCACCAACACCAACCCAATGTCCCGTTTTTAGAAATCGTTCTCCAACATAACACGTTGCGGCCTAAACTAAGAGGGTTTGTATTATGAAAACTGCACAGGTGTGTGGTCCAATGTCTACCAAAGTATTTTCGTTTGATGTAATACTGTCACGAAATGCAGATGTGCCAGTGCTTTTATTAAACCCATTTGCACGTGTTGCCAAATATGTCTTACTCTACTACCACATTTTGTGTATTCTCTACATGATGTTAGTTGGCTATTTCTACGTATGCTATCATCTTGCTTGTCTATCCTACCCAAGTAATCCTACTGGTATCAAGAATGGGCACAACATGTCTTACAGTTACAGGCTGGGATATTGCTTGCGGTCAAAATAAGCCGTGCCCTTAATGTGGCGTCCCTAAGCAGTCACTACATGCAATCAGCAGCTCGATTGCATTAGACGTCCCTGAACAGGGTCATCTGTCACTGCCCGGACGGGGCAGCCCTCACGTGGTGGCGGCCTCCGCCACGCGCGCCTGTACCGGGAGACGGTCGTCGCACGCCCCGCCCCGTCTTTGTGCGGAGCTGGTCGGCGCGGCGCCACCCCCGACGGCGGACTCGGACCAGAGGCCGCTGCGCCGCACCGCCCTGTCTTTGTGCGGAGCTGGTCGGTGCGGCGCCACCCCCGACGGCTGACTCGGACCAGAGGCCGCTGCGCCGCACCGCCAGCCGAGTTGTAGGCGCGCGCGAGCTGGCCCAGGTGAGCCCGTCAGACGCCGGCGGGCCGCACACGGACCGCGAACGGCCGCCGCACAGGGACCGTGGACGGCCACCGCACACGGACCGCGGACGGCCGCTGCACACGGGCGGCGGACTGTCGCCGCGCACGGACCGCGGACGGCCGCCGCACACGGGCCGCGGACGGTCGCTGCACACAGGCCGCGGACGGCCGCCGCCTCGTGTTTTCTTTACACCAGCTTACAGCTTAACCACATACCACTGCTGCGGTGGTGGGATCCATATAGTGAATGAACAACCTGCGACCATCAACAACAACCTGCGACACATTATATTGACTACATGGACAGATGCTGCTTTGAACAAGGGGATGTTGACATGGAGGGATGAAAAAGTGTAGGAATGGTAAGGGCTCAGTTGTCTCCAGGGAGAGTCAAATCGCCTTGAACCATTTTTGAACATAACGCTTAGAAAGTTTCCACATCTCATGCTGAGCCGCATGATGTCGTTCCATTTGCCAGCTGTTCACTTCTACTCATCAATATTCCTGCAAAGATGCAACTTCATCATGGGTCCTATGGACGGTGGGCACCACGATGTGCCAGCATGGCAAAGCGAGTCATTGTTACGATACAGTGAGTTGAGCGTAGTAAGTACAGACATGAAGAGAGGTGCGCTATTTTCACTTGTTGAGATTGAAAAGCTTCTTGCCAAGGTTCGTTCTCGCCTAGATCTAGACAAAAATAAGAGTGAAAAACTTGTCGGTAGGCTTGTTCTTAGTGGTTCTTAAATGCCTCTAGTCCGTGACAGTAAAACTTCACGGCCAGTACGCCCTACCGCGTGGTGTCAGCGCTCAGCCGGGCTGCTGGCCCGGCTGGTCGCAGCGCGGTGCCTCACGTCCCGCTCCTGGCTGCTACGGGCCCGGCCGTCGGCCTGTGCCGGCCCTTCCGTGCGAAGGTGTGGCTGAGCCTCGGGCCTCCTCGGGCCTCTGGCCTCCTCGTCAGGTGGGGCGCGCCCAAGTGGAAGCCGGCCGACTCCCTCCCCCTAGCCGAAACCGCGCAAGGCCGCCATTTCCAGGCCCGCAGCTTTGATGCAACCAGCTCCACTCCACCACACGCGTTTCCACTCCAACTTCAATCCCAGCATTTCAGCAGACAGCCGTCGCACGCAGCCGTCAGCAGCGGAGCGCAGGCAGCCGCGCCGCCCAGCTCACCTTGACCAGCCGGTCCCGGATCTCCCAGCTGAAGATGCCGGGGTTCTCCTTGAAGTACTGGGCGATGGTGGTCTCGATCTCGGGCGTGGCGACGCGCGGCTTGCTGCCGCCGATGACGCCCGGCCGGATGCTGCCCGTCTCCTGGTACCGGTTCAGGATCTTGGAGACGCAGCCGTGCGAGACGCGCAGCGAGCGGGAGATGACGCACGGTCGCACCCCGGCCGCCGCCATCTGGATGATCTGCAGCCGCTTGTCGTTGGAGAGCGGCCGGCCGTTGATGAACACGCCGCCCAGCTGGTTGACCCGACCCTGACCTGGACGGAGAGACATGGGGCGTCAGTGGGAAGAGAGCGGACCTCAGCTGATCCGACCGGCCTCTCCGGTTGGAGCAGCTGCCCACGGCGTACGGCCTGACCGGCGCGCGCTGAGGAATATCTCAGCGGCCGGGCGGCGCGCCTCTCTCGCGCGCGGTGTCTCCCCATCCACCTCGTCGCCGGACCGTTGTCCGCTGCGCATCCTTCCGCCGATGGTCGGCGCGCACACCTGTGCGGCCGCGCGACCCGCCGGCCGGCCGGGTGTGAGTTTGCCCGGCGGCCTCGCATTCCCGGCTAATAAACACATTCCGCCGGCTAATAGATACATTTGGTGGCCGATGGCGCGCCATTACACGCGGCCGGCGCGCGGGCCGGCCGCTAATCGCCAGCTGATGGTCGGGTGTCGGCGCGGTCAGTGTCAATAAGCTGCGCCGAGCTCGCGCCGCGGCCGCCGGCGGTGCCGGCCCGCCGCGGCCGCCGCCCCTCGGCCGCGCCACACACGTCGATGACTGATCTGGTTTGTAGTCGGCCGCCAACAAACAAGCGCCGCAGCCGCCGCCGCCGCCGCCGCCGCCGCCGCCGCCCGACAGCTGTGGGAACGGAGGCCGGCCGGCGCGCGGGGGCGGGGGCGGGGGCGGGGGCGGGCCGGCCGCGCCGCGCCCGAGCCGGGCCTTTTAATTGGACGCCGCGCGCCGCTCCAGTTCGGGGAAGCGGGCGATGAACACGTCCGCCGCTGGACGGGCCGATTGCCTCAGAGCTGGTGGCCGCTGCTCTGACCTGCTCAGTGTCAGAGCCAGCTACGTGCTGACGGCTGATAAGCTGGCGGGCTTTGCGAATTTTCAATCTGATCACATCTACGCGTTCGTTCAAATGCTATTAGCGTCCCTCGTGCAGGGAGTGCCTCAGCTAATGCCCTTTTAGAAGGATCACCAGCACCAGCACCAGCACCACAAATCACCGCCTTCTCAGGCAGGAATAGAAAGCAGTCCGTGCATTCATTAGGGTTTCAGGACTTGTTCTTCATCCGCTCCTGTTTCCACAAGGCACAGTGAAGGTTGAGGAACATTTATTATCAATGTGTTGGTGAACTATGACTGAAGTGTTTGTCAAGTGGTAATACGCTGTGTGTTGCAAGTCACCGTGCAGTAGTTAAACTTTTAGAAATATTGTGGACATTTAGAGGTCTTGCAACGCTGTCTGCTTACCCACCACCATTTTTCTCTCAATTTACAGATGCTAGAAATGTCCACCAATTAGCGTCACGCAAGAACACTGAGCGGACGCTGGCAGAATCGATGTCTTAAATGCGGCCACTTAATTCACTTCACGCCTTGCAAAACTGATATACCCCGGAGTTCAAATCCGTAGTACAATCCAGTGAATACAATACATTGTACTTTAAGGTAAGTGGCTCACATTTGCATGAGGTCTTGAACTGAAATAACCATCTTGAAGATCATTCAGTGCAGTTTATAGTCCAGCCGTTTTTAAGACCTACAACCATCTTGTTTCTGAGCTAGACGCCGCCAATATGTGCAGATTTCTTTGGGGAGACTATTTTAAGGTCACCTAGGCATCTATGACGCCACAATAAGGTAATTAAAATCCTATCATTCCGTTAGCCATGCGGCAATCAAAGGCAAGACAAATATATAATTGTCGTGTCGTTCATACCTGGCGTTCGTGTGCACGATTTCCACATATAACGGTCGTCAATTGGCTCCCAATCAATGTTATGCAAGGTACGATGGCGTAATCAAGCAATGACGCATTGGGGAACATATTTACTAAATAAATTGTGTTGTCTAGAACAGTGTTTTAAACTTCAAGTATGCTTATGGGCGCAAGCGAGCTTAGTTCATCATATCTGATGCTTGTCTCTATAATTTTACATGGAAAACATATCCTTTAATTATTCCATGTAGTGATGTATGCAAAATCCACAAATGAACACATATGCATATGCTAGTACAGATTTTCCAAACACGATGTAGTCAGAAGGCCTGATTTTGACAACGCCCTCCTTGTTTAATTCAAGAGAGGCACAAACTTTTTGGATAATGCGTTGCACAGGAAGACTGACCAGCTATGACACTTCCTAAAAAGATCTTAGACATATGTGATATTAGTGGTTACATGCATATGTATATATACACATACTCATACACATATACACATACACATACACACATACACACATACATGTATATGTATGGGTATACACATACCCATGCATATCCACATACCCATATATATATATATATATATATATATATATATACATATATTTCGAACGCCAAGAATCGTTATCGTTAAAGCTTAACAGCACACAGTTTCATTGGCCTCTGAGATATTCGCCGCGGACGTTTTAACTCCGAAACCTGTATTTTGTTAAGAAGAGACGCCTTTTAAAAACACCACACCGTGTAGTTAAACCATTTGAAATGAGCTCGTCAGTACGCTATGACCAATACACACACACACCATATATATATATATATATATATATATATATATATATATATATATATATATACATGCATAAGAAGGCTGTAAGACGAAATTATTTGCTGACTCCTGCCGATGTTTTACGTGTAACCCAGGACGGATCGGTGCCGCAGCTGATCGGCCGTCGATAACCAACGAAGTTGTCGATAACGCGCGGGCGCGATAGCATTATTACATTCACAGAACCACCACATCATACTTGTCTTCTCAAAACACGGAAACACATATCAATACGTACGCTCAAGATTGCACAAGGAACATGCCCGCTCGTGCTCAATACTGCGGCATTGCATGGTTTTGTAATCATTGACTTGTAAAGCTGAGACTATGATTTTCGGGAACAGTGACATTTGACTTCGCATAGTGAGGTCCATTATTCTCCTAGCGGCACAAAGCTTGTTGCCTATGGTGAGATCTCGCTGGGACCGATCTGTTCAATCAAGACTCCTTCATCTAATTTGGAGATAGCAGGGGCGCATCGGCCTCCTTCCAGTTTGTGCTCTCCTTCCAGTTTGTGCTAAAAAAATCAGGAAATGCGGGCGAAGATCCATCGCAAATGCCTCAACCGGCACAAAAACTCCCTACATTTTTGATGATGGTTCTACGGGTATGAAAAGGCCCGTGATAAACGTTTATAAATGGCTGAAGATAATTTATGTGATGTCTTTGTACATACGAATAGTTGATATCAATGATAAAAGCTTCTTGCTTAGTGTATTGTGCTCAAAACCACACGCAAAGACGCATATAGAATTAAAATTATCGTGATCATTGCTGTCATTAATTCAGAGAGACAATTATTGACATTGTCGATCGTGATATGAGGCCGAAATATATTTGTGTCTTCCAAACGTCTTCCTACTGGGCTTAGCATTGTGTTCAGCTGCTGGTTTTGAAGAGAAAACGCGCATATTTCAAATACGTCTCATATTGTGCTTCATCATATCTTTCAGCTAGTGGATGGCGTTGGCTGTAAAAATGGCTCCAAGCCTGCTTGTAGCTTCCTGGAACCTCGTGTAACCTCACAGTTAGCAAAAACTGCAAACTTGTTACATATAAAAAGCCTAAAAACGTTAAACGTAGAAGAAATCCAGCACCAGAGTAACTTTTTGAAAAATATTTCCGTGACAAGCGGTTTGGGAAATACGTTTTACATCCAGTGAATAGCCCTCAATTTATGCATGAAAAGAGCCACGCAGCTATGAAAGATGGCGTGAAGAGGGGTTGCATAGTTCTACATGGGCCTTGAGTGTAATGGACCTTTTGGGTGCCTGGAGATATTCTTGCGTAGCAAAGGGCCAGTAAGCTTTAAAAAGGGCTGGCGAGTTTTTTCACCGTCCGTGATAGCTGCATATAGGGCCCCTGGTTTACAGGAAAGGCCAAAAGAAACTGAGCTGGACCTTTCTTCGATTTTCATTTCGAATTATTGAGACCTTTTCCAAACGTGGCTGCTGTGGTGCTTTCAATGCATGCAAGAAGCCACCCACGTAATAACGCATGAGACAACAAGGCACCTACTTGGTCTGAGAACATTCTGACGCACAGATATCATCCCCTGGATAACAGGAGCAGCTGAGAACAACATCGCAAATGTCATGACTTGTCGCGTCAGAGGGCAGTCTCTTACTTATGGTTGGAACTTTCCATGGCTTCAAAGGAAGTGCGCCACCCTCGTGGTCGGAGGGTGCCATCTATCAGGGGGCAGGCGCCCCTGGCTGAGACCCCCAATGCAAATGCTAGATCACCCCGAAAGTCGCTATTCAGTATTACAAGCACACAAAAGTTTGTGTGTTTCCAAAATGCGTTCTGCGATCCCCACACCGAGTTTTGTGGGGCTGCGCTTCTGTGCTGGAAAACCCGTCAAGTGGACCATAGACCCTGGCACCACTGAGACGCACAGAAAACGGTCGATACGTTACAGAAAGTACCTCTAGTCTGGAAAGGCATGCTAGGTAGAGAGGCAAGCAGACTCATGCCTCGCCCGTAGAAAAGGCGAGGTTCGGGCGTCGAGGAAGGACCTCAAACAAGAGCAATAAAAGCGATTTCATGCCGATCAATAATGTGCGAACCAAATAATCGTTGCTTAGGTTTATGGAAAACCATCACATAACATTAGTTCCTGCTCAGCCGTGCCTCCCCTCCCCAAAATAACACGAGGAGATATTTTGTGAATCAAAATTAACTAAAACTTGGTAGTGGAAGTCGCCACGTCTGAGAAAAGGATCAAGGTTTGTCCAAAAGATTAAGTATTCCTAGTGGAATGCGAATAAGTTGCAGCTTGCAAGGGGTCTGCCCAAGCGTTCCCAGTTGTCCAGGCGACCCCATTAGGCTGGCGGAAAAAAAGAAAACTGTGCAGGTGTCAAGGAAGCTCTTCTGAACAGTATTGTGTGTCTTGAACATGGCCCCTAGAGCAAAACCAGACGAATTTTGGCGGATGTTGTTGCATGACAGTTGCTTATTAGAAACGCTGCTGCACATTACTACAACATGGGCGGACAAGGAGCCAGCAATATGATGACGAAAACGCTGCGCCACAAAACACTTATTTTTGGACTGACATTTCATCACTGGCGTCTTTCATTACTCGATTCCGTCTTAGCCACTCATTCCACAAGAATGGATCTGACCCAGGTGTAACCATCGGTGATAATTGGGGGCGGGGGGAGGGGGGGTATGACAGTAGTCCGTGTGCGTTCCTGAAAGCAGAAATGCAAGGGCCTGAAACGCGGATGGTGTCACGTTGCTCGCTCCAGTGCGAGAAAGTGTAACATCAAGAGGCCCAAAATAAAACAAGAGCTCCATTATGAGGGCATATGAGAGCAAATGCCTGTTCCCTGCGGAGGCCCCGATGGGCTCCTGCCGAGGGCAGCCCAAGAGCGGGCCGTGCATTGCACGAATACCGCAGAAATGCGTGGGTAGGACACTATAAAGCATGCGCGAAGTAGGGTTTCCATCAAGGGGAGAGGGAAGGGGAGGGGGCAAGAGAGGATCACAGCCTGAGGGGATGCCATGGTTCCACTTAGGGCTCCTTACATTCGCTTTTCTTACCAGATATAGCTGGCTTTTCCACTGGGGTCTACTTCAGACCAGCAAAGACCTGTCAACCGATCCAGGGTTCTATCACGCTTCTGGAAACCTCTTGAAAAGCTCATTGATCGCTGTCGCACCCCAGCCAATCAAGAGAGATATTGATAAAATGCAAATTTGTACGCCTTTCAGACGCCTATAGGGGCATGCGGGCCGCCCTCGGACGAACCATGGGTCGAAACTAGGCGGAGGGGGGGGGGGATGGGGAAGGTCCACAACTTATCAAAAGGGGATGGACCTTTGGACCCTCGCGGCTACGTCCTTTGCCGCATTATTTTCACACTAACGTTTAAAAAGTTGCCATTTGTAAAATAAATCACGGTGGCTGAAACCAGCCGTCGTGAATATCACTATAACGTGCTTAAAATCCGGCTTCGAAACCCTGCATCGTCGACCGGAAGTCGACGCCCCAGGCAAATGCCTCCCTCAATCTGCAAGAGGCAAGGTCTTCCGGCCAAATCACAGCCGCACTCACGCGTTTCCGGGCTTTACTCAACCCCACTTGCATCCAATCACGGCGCTCGGTCGGCATTCCCGCGCGTCAGCACTGCTTGGCCAGCCGCTTGAGATCGTCGGCGGCGAGGCGGTCGGCAGCCATCGGGACCGATCTCCAACGCCGCGAGCCTCACCTTGGAACGGGTAGCCGGCGAAGAACGACGGTATACCCATGTCTGCAGCTCGGTCTGTCCTGCTGGGGATCCCGCGGGAGCGCGCTGTGGTCGGACGCGACACCGCCCGGCACCTGCACACTGCACCTGGCCGCGCCGGGCGGCGGCGGCCGGCGCACCGATGGTGGTCCGGGGGCGGGGCCGGCCGCGCGCCGCAAACGCTGATTGGTCGCCGACCGAACGCGGCCGGCCGCCGCGGCGGACGGGGGAGGGGCTTCGGCCGCAGCACCGCTGCACGGCCGGCAGCCGCAAAAACTTGTTTATTATAAATCCTTGCGGGATTACAGAGCTGCAGGGTGCAATTAAACGCTATTGTTGAGAGGAGTTTTGCAGTTTATGAGGAATTTATTGCGTGTCGGCGTCGGCAGCGTCATTCATGTGCCGAAACGGTTTCATCACGTGACAGTGCAGCCTGCTGGACCGTCCATTCCGTGGTTCTGGGAAACGACTCTCACCTGCCTCAGCACGGTGCGGATTTGGAACCCGTATGTTGGGGTGCGGTAATAGGACTGTGGGAAAGAGAGCGGATGTCGGTCTTTCCAATGGATCCACCGCCATTTTACTCATATTATGTACAGATTATTGTCATTCACTTCCTGCACTGCCGGCTTTATGATTACACGGAATATTTCACATTTAAAGATATTCAAGCAAGCATCAGATATGTTGAAATATATTTACGTATAACTTTTGGTATACTTGTTCAGTGGAAAAACACTGCCCTAGACAACACAAGTTCTTAAAATTATAAATATGCTCCTCAGTACGCCATTGCTTGATAGCGTCATGGAGCGTTTGTACGACGTTGGGGTACTGCCAAACTAGCCGTACGGAATTGCCACTAACTTGTAGCACTTCAAATTCGTCGAGAGGTGGCAGTACTGGCTGGACGTGTTCGCTGAGCCAAATACCCGTGATTGAAGCCTGCACAGCTCGCTCAACATCGTTTGAGGGCTAGTTGATCTCCACTTTATTTGGAAATCGGAATATGGTCACGGAAACCAGATCTGAACCACTAGACGATGACATTGTTCTTTGCCGCGAACGACGCCCGGCCTTGCGCGATGGGAAGATTTTAATGACGTCGCTATGACGTCATGCATACCTGAATGGTCCTGAAATAATTTGCACTAAATAGTCTGAAAATTTTTGCGGGCGTGTAGCTCAGAAACAACGGGGTTTTAAGTCTCAGGAAGGGAAGAGCTGTGAACCTCACCAAATGGTTTTCAAAATGGCAATTTGAACAAAAAATTCGATACAAAAGTGGAACACTACCTTGAATACTTTAACTTTCATGATATTTCAACTTCTTGAGGGGTACTTTCGTGCATCGAAGTTACGATCTATAGACACATGGCCTGACTAATTGATCCCGAAAAAAAATAATGACAGTTCTTCCGCAGTGGACGAATAGGTCAGTTACAGAATCACTCAGTAACTGCTTTCAAATGGAAAACTTATTCCATGGTATTAAGCTTACAATTCAAGGTATTTTGGGGTTGACGCTTGCGTTTGTCCTAGAGTCAATAGTCTATTTTCTCGTCTTGAAGTAAGGTTTCATGGTAATAAGTCCAACGGCGAAAAGTTTTCTACATACGGCCCCTTGGACCCTTGAACATCATGGCCATAATAACACTCTGTTTACGGGCATCGTTCTGACTTTGAGTTCATGAATAATTTGCAAGAGGTCTCCAAGACAGTAAAGAGGCCCCTCATAGATTGAGGGGATGCTCCTGGGAGTGGTTTTCCAAAAGGCTTCCTGAGCTTGGCCGAGAAAAGGACGAATGGATTCCCACAGCAACCTCTTGGTGCTCCCCAACGCTGCGTAAGCTGTATGCAATGCAGTTACATGGCTTAGTCCTTTCCCGTCCCTAGCTCGCCTTTCGGATAGTACTTTGGGGTCTAGGAAGGCAAAGAAAACCTTTTTAAGGATCACGGAGGGCAATACAAGCACAGGAGTTTTCGGTTCTTCAAAAACAAGTTCTTGTCCGATATGGTTATTTTCATTGATTACATACAGCACAGACATATATGTACCTGTGAACTATATACATTAAATGGATTGATCCGTGCTTTGATGTGTTTTTAGTAAATGTGAATGATGTTGAGTTTCGTAAATGAACCAGTGTCGCCACTGTCGCACGTGATTGGTAGATGTGTCGGCTGCCAACCGCAGCCCGCGTGGAAGGTGATTGCTGAGCAGTATTACTGAAAACGTCTCTTCTTCTAAGCCTGGATGCTAGAGGCACTTTTTATTTCGAAACACACGCAACCAGTGCCCGGGCATATAAATTTGGTGAGGTTACAAAATACCAAGGAGGCGCTCGCAAAAACTGTCGTAAGGGGTTGGGGCGGGGGGACATAACCTCTATCCTCATCCGGTTGAGGACTCAGATATGATAAAAATACGCTCAATTTTATCTGCTGCGTACCTTCGAGTGCAAACTACTGCTCTAGACAATGCAGAGTTACTATTTAGCAAATAATCTCCTCAATACGTCAACGTTAGTGCATTCCATAGAAACTTTACATGACGTAGGAGTCACTGTCAGATGTCAGATGGCCGTGTCAGAATTGCCACGGTAGGGGACGGGCTGACTCACTTGTAGTACTTCAACCTGCCGATAGGTGACGCGCGTGATGGCGCAAGTTTACGAAACCTTAATATTGATTTCTAATATTTAATCAGAACACTTGAATGGATGGATTTCTAGGAGTAGGATCTCACGCTAAGCAGTGCTTGTTGCGTGAGTCCTGATCCCTACTATCCGATCGCGCAATGCCAGGCAACGGCAGACCTTGTTGGCAAAAGTTAAACGTGCCGCAATGCTCGGCACGGCCCGTCCTGCCCTCTGAGGTCAGCTGACCCTTGGCGCAACCACTGCCACCATCCACAGCCCATAGCTGTCAATGACATTAGTGGGTGCCTAAAACGACTTGAACCCCAATAACAGCCCCCTTCCCCCCAATATCGTTATGTGCACGTCTTTTTACCCTTCTCGTGGTGTTCTTGTATACCGGTCCGTGATTTTATACTATTTACTCGCATTCACTCACTCGGCTATGGTGCTATTCTTAAGCTAATCGATTTCCAGTCTTGCTTCCATCATAACTCGTACCACTGCTAACATAACGATATCATTTGGCACAAAATGTAACTTTTGTTCAAAACTTGCACTCAATGCACCAAATTGGTCGAAGGCAAACTGATGATCGCAGACACCACAAATCCTTCTAACCCACGCCATACACGAATAATTCCTTGATCATAGTCGTTCTTGCCATTAAACACCACATTGCCAATGAGGTGGCAGTATTTACGTAGCGTGTGTATGGCACCATGAAGGCCTTGATGGCTTGAAATAGTCTGCACAAGTTCGCGCGTGTCAAGCTCCGAGACAACAGTGCCATGCCTTAAATGCCTTAAATCGGGCATGACCGTGAACTGCACTGAATGAACTTTAAAATAGCTTTCTCAGTTCAAAACCCGATACAAATGTGGAATACTACCTTTCAGACAGTCAAAGATCGCTCTGCACAACGGGTAGTTTCCCAATAAGTTGAGGAGCTCCAACCCCCTCCCACTCCACACGCACACCGCTTGGGCTCAAGTCTCACCAACTTTGAGATGAAATCGGCCCGAAGCGGCAGTGAATATCACTCTTGTTGGCGCATTTTGGGAGTAGGCGTCGTCACTTCGCACCGCTCAGGACCACTCATTTATGTTGCAAAATCATACCCGGCCTCCGCATGATAATTTTTTTCTCTGTGCTTGACCTACCTGTTTCGTTCGGTCCAGTGTCGGCGCCCTCAACGCTTTGGCACCAGCAATGATCGCATTTAAGGACAAATGATAGGGGCCATCTTAACACCAAAAACACGCTTAACGTGAAATAGTACCGGCATGCTCTCCTCCCACTGTTCCCTGCCATAGCGTCGTCCTTACATAGCCCTAAGTACGCCGCCAATGCCACATGGGGTCTATACAAAATTACTCTTTTAAGTTACCATTAGTTGTCGCTAATCGGTGCGCGTGCTTCATAGTTTTCAAGACGGGAGCGGTCGTTGATCTTAGATTCCCCCAAAATAGCTGTAAGACATCTTGATAAGGCGTTGAAGTCAGGATACACAAAACACTGCAGCATCACAACAGTCGACCGGGCGCTTCGGCACACGGAGCGCCGAGCGCGAGCGCTCAGGTGCTTAGGTGCCCAGTGTGTGGCACACGAACCGAAGACGCCGTCTGGTTCGCGCGCGCCCGACACGGCGCTAACCCTGGCATCCATCTCGTCAGGGCGTGTACCAAGATTGTTGTGACAGCGAAATGAGCTCGGGTGGAAGCTGGCCGTACAGAGCGCCCGGGTCCCGAACAGCACCGCAAGGCTCGGTTGCACGCTGGTGGTGGACCGGTTTGGTTCTGTTGTCAGCCTCGGTTATGGATCGCGGCAGGTGCAGCAACCGGTCCCGTCTCGTGCACAGTTTGTTTGGAGGCGGGCTCATCTCCCACGAGAATGGCGTGGGTCTGTTGTTCTATCGCTATCGTGCTATCTGGGAATCGAGGAATCTATCCAGCTATCCAGAACGCTCATAAAAATCCGTACGGGATTACACCAAAGCGCAATAATCTAACTCTTGGATGTTCCTTGGAGCCCCTAGATACGTCCCGTCAAGGATACCCCTGAATTGAACCCAGCAAAAAAAAAACAAACATGTTTTCGTGTATCTACGTAACCAACTGCAACTGCCCTCTGTTCGGCCGACGCTGGTAGCAAACTTTGTAGACAAATCATAAAGAATAGAGCGAATGGGTAGCAAAAAGGTACTAGAATGGAGAGGAGAAGCCACAATTTTCAACGCAACATGCAAGAACACATATTTTCATTGGCCATCCCATTATAAAGACACCTATATCTGTAAGACCGAATGGCATCGATGCATACACATATGCATCGATATATGGACAGTTTCGATATGTGTTCAGTTCGTGTTCCGGAGTTGGATACCTAAGGGTCAACAATTATATCTGAAAGGGGTGGTTCTCCTGTCGTGTTCTGACAATGCTTAATCCCCAGCTCATACGGTCGTTTGCAGATGACATGACTCATGACATTAGATGACAGTTACATGACAGTAGATTCATAGCGTAGATTCCTTCATCTGTTGCGCAATCTCGCCAAATTGCAAGGCACGTTTCGAAAACGCGTTTCTTATTTTGCTGCTTTCCGGGCGGGTAGCTTTTGGGAGCACTGCACTGATCCAGGTTCGTGCGCGACGCTGCAGCTGGGCGGCGGTCAACAGGTAACGAATGCGCCGATGACGTGCAGTGAGAATCACATTGCTACATTTGTCACATTGCTACGTTCAAGAATCACATTGCTACAACGCGCTCCGCTGGCGGTATTATGCTAAAAAGTAGCTTGTACCTATTTCATGCTTCTTTATTGCATGGCTCCTTAAACATTGGTTCGTAGCATTTTAAATTCCAGTTTTCGAGATAACAAACTTTCTTTGATCTCACCTAGTGGGGTAAGGTAATAACAAAGCAATACAGGACTCATAACCAATCACACAATTTTGGTTAGCCCAAGGCAATGAAACACTTGAATGAGACCAATTTCCTCGTATTTTCCCACGAGCCTCTATCACTTCAGTTAGGAAATGACATGTGGGACAGCCCCTCCTTCCTCAGTCAGCTCATGTTCTAAAAAACGCAGAATCTGGGCGAGGGCTAAGGGGAGTGCACGCCATTGGTGAAAAATGTAACGCCTTTAGGTTATAACTCAATAATACACTCTGTTCAAACCTACGGATCTCCAAAAACAGCACGGAGAAATGACAGTGTAGCACCACAAAAGTTACAAAGGTTGTTGAATCTTAACGCAATTAGATAAGACAGTACCGTCAGCCTTTCTCCTCGTCGGATAGCCGGGAGAAAGGAGGGATAGATGCATTAATGTTTCGGCTTCATGCCGTCATCAAAACGAATATGAGCCCCTAAAATCTCACATTCGTTTCCATAAAGGCATGGAGCCGAAATATGAATGCATTTACAACTCCTTTCTCTGAGTTATTTTGCAAGAAATAAGGATCACAGTGCTGTTCTAACTTTGCGTATAATATCCCCCGCAGCTGCTCTTATCAGCTTGCTTAGTGTAATTAGTTGGTTTGGCTTCCCTGTGCAAGATATATTTTAACGACTGCCCGAACATATATATATATATATATATATATATATATATATATATATATTTTAACGATTGCCCGAACATTTAGCACACGGAACACAGTATGCAACACCAGACGTCAAACATTTTCCTTTCAGTCGCGCTGAACACGCATTACACACTCGTCTACCATGCGGATGCTCAGGTTCAGCAAAGTCCTGATGAGCTAGTTGGTTTTTTAGCGTGTCTTGTAATGCTGCTCGCATGTTAAGCTTTGATTTTTGGGGCAGTATTTACTTTTACGCATCGGCGCAAGGAAGAATAAAAAAGAGGTGAAAATACCAGATCTAGACTGCCGCTCCGTTGGTAATGGGATGGTTGATGACGTTGGCGCGGCTTTACAGTAAATTCAGCATACAAGATGCTTGTCTTAGCCGTTTACCTGCCACAGATTCTGGATTTTGAAGCCATGAGGCCGTTCATCCGCACCAACATCATGAACCATGCCAACACCAGCGGCGCTAGCAGTCTGGATCTGGTGATTTTGACGGATTTTTTTACTTTTTAGCATGCTCAGGAGACCATGTGCGCAAAATTTAACTCTGTCTTTAAGTATCAAAGCTTAACATACGGGTGGCATGGCAAATCAAGCAGGCAGTGGAGGCCGACTCGCTTATTCAGCCAATTCTGAACATAAGTGCCCATCTGGAAGACGAGTGTGTAATGGGTGCGCAGCGAGGCACGGAGGAAAGCGTTTGACGTCTGGTGTTGTATATCGTGTTTCATGTGTTTTCTGCTTGAGCAAGGATGAAACGGTATTTTACGCAAGCCAGTCAAACCGACAAGATTAACTTTTGGCGTAAGAGCCTTAATAGATATCTGAATCACTATGCATTATTTAACTGAAACCTTTACATTGGGAAACGTTTCTTTATATGACGCATCTTGTAATCTGTAGTTTCTGAGCGTTGGCGCTCGCTCATTTATTTCTTTTTTCAATGAGCACGTCTAAGCTGGCGGGTTTTGGAGATATTTGTCGCGTGCGAATGTTGTGGCATATGCGTAATTGTTCCCTCTGGTGCATCTTTATGGCCTCATCGGACTTCGTCTCGGGCCTTGTTTTTGGTTTTGTATGCGTCCATGGCGGTGTCCGAAAATTGATACAAAACGGTGACAATGGTTCCAAAATTCTCAACGTTGTAAGACTTCTAAGCGTTTTTTATGACTGATTCATATGCCTTACATTTGCACTGTCCTGACCAGCCTAAAAAATCAAATGAATGAGAGGAAATTGAAAAATCCGAAACACAAATCTGAGCTATTCGGAATTATTTCGAGACTACTGGTATTGCACACTGCATACGCCTGAACTAAACTTCAGTGGTAAATACAAAAAGATAGCGTACTCAGATTAAGGGTTGTGGTGAATTCAATGACATATCATGGAAAACGTCTTAAGCTGCTAAGAAAGTCATTGTCACCTTGTGGTCAACAGCAGTGGTTGTGCAGTCGCTCATTTCAACTGTTTTTTGGAACATGACCCAGAGGTGGGATCAGAGGATGATCTCCTTTAAGGAGATGAAAAGAACCTGTGACAAGGTCTCTTTTTCAACGTCGGTGGGCTCACATACAACTTATGAAAATGCTGGTGGCGACCGCTATTGCTTCGAAGGGAGAATGCTGGGTTGCAGATTATTTCAAAATGATGATGATATTATCTTACCACTCAGTGCAGCTACCCACCTCACCACAATCACGATCCCAAATGATACTTGTACAGCGGAGAATGTTACTTTGATGGCCTGCTGCTTTATTTTGATGCATTAGTTTTCAAGTTTTCACAACGGAGACCATTCTCTTTAGAAGGCTATCGTTTCAATTACTCACGTTTTACTTGAATATTGGTGGGTTGCATCGGTTTTCACCAACTCAATATGCATCTTAATCGGGGAACAAGACACCGTACACTGGCGGTTATTCGTAGCTACATGTCCTGGACCACCAGCACTTGGAAACGCATGACATGTCGGCCGAAGACTATTAGATGATCATACATTTCAAGGACCCTCTGGAACTAGGATCATTTCAGACCGCCCTTTCTTATCGCGATGCCCTTTGCATGCATGGATCGAGACCATTTATCGGGCTAGGGCGCGCTACCGGGTCAATCATTGGTTATGAAATAATCTCTCGAAACATGCCGAACAGTTGACCAATTCCTTGGTGCCTCTTTGCCTCAGACAAGGTTCCTGTTGGATGTAATGTTTCATTAAGCTTTTGAGCTTCTTATGCAAGTTGAGAACCATCTTTGCGGCCCAACATGATCCCCTGGGGATACAATTTGATAAAATGCAAAAGCTGCTACCAGTTAGAGAACAGTTTAGGCGTACATGACTATTGGCAAAAATATGTTTACATTTGGTAACCGAGTGCAATCTCAGTCATATTTGCGCAGCAACCACTCAACTATTTTCGGTCATTTCTGAAATTGGTTTTCTTCATGCTAGGACCAAATCCCAAAATATCAACCTCTTCATGAAACCCATTAGTTCTTTGTAATCTGACATTCCTCTCCCTATATCCGAAACCTAGGCTCAGATCCCATCCTTAGATCGCGACACCAAGTGAACATTAATGCTAACCTTGTAAAAAAGCAACCATGTACCACTGCGCATTATCTTCATGAAGACAACGATGTCTATAAGCATACCTAGCGTGTATAAACATGATAAACACGTCTTTCCTTATCAAATGGCACCCTTTTTTGTATTGATATAGACTTTTTTCCAAACTCCGCCTAGGACCTGTTGGATGCGCGACCGGCTTATCTACTTTCAGAACAGATGTCTGCTTTGCATCTTCGAAGGTTCTTAAATGCTTTGGAATCCATTTGGGAACACAAGGGCATTATGAAGATCTGCGGCCACTTTTGTTAACTAGTAGCAGACCCTCGCAGCTCAGTGGGCCACTTCGTAGATGTCGATTTTACTTAACCCTGTCCCAGACTCACCGGTTTGCTATAACGCGAATGGATAGAAAATGGTGGGGGGGGGGGGGCGATAGGGGATATGTTAACCCTTGCTATTTCCAAACTATGGAGAATGCAGCTTTGCGGAAAAAACAGCATCGGATTGGCCGCAGCAAGACCTGGGGATTTCCCGCAGGATTTGCTGGGTCAAAAGGGTACACTCTTTGGTCGGGTCAGATGTTAATTTTTATCGAAAGGCAGACTTCTTCAGTCTTACATGCTAATGCTTATTAAATAGTACAATATACACACGTCAGGTGTCTTCTACAGGCATCCTTCTTATTTAATTTTGAGCAAGTACTTTAGTGATTTTGCGTGTTTTGGCCAAACAGTGATGATACAGGGTTCAGCATACGTAATATTGGTGTCGTCCCCGCCGCCCGTGATGGCAGATTCGTCGGCTGCCGGCCGCGGCCGCACCGGCTGGATGCTACTGCGCAGTGTTCCCCAAACGTTTTCACCCAGAAATCAGAAATGCCACAGCACCTTAGGGGCATATTAAAATTTTGGCGTGATTACATGAATTTTCAGGGGAGCACTGGTAAAAAGTCATCAGGCAGCTTGCATCGACCCCCCCCCCCCCCCCCCCCACACTCCTATCCGGGTGACGGCTAATACCCATACGGAAACGTGATGAAAAGCTGTCTGTTTAGTGCAGGCAAAGCGCACGTGGCGCGCCCCGTATCAGGCCGCCGCTGCCGCAAGCTGCATTATTTTTTTTCGGCGTGCGAGTACAACTTGTTTGTTGCGTTTGTCCCTGGTGCTCTCTCCGGACATCCGCACCAGGACGATCAAAAGAGGGCAGCCTTTAATGCGCCGAACGCGCCAGAGGGAAGCGTACATTCGTACAGACGTTCACACGGACATTCAGACATTCATGGTGTTGAAAACGTTATCGGCCAGGTGCACCGACGGCTGGGCGCTCTGTGATTACGCCGCTATAAAATGTGAGCCCGGCGGGGGAGCCACCGACCCTTTTCTGAGAAACCCGTCCATTTTCTATTTCCTTTTTTATTGGCTAACATTACGTTGCATTTAATGAAATGAAAAGGAAGAAACGTTTTGTAAGATTTCTTAGATTACCCGCTCACATTATTTCTGATCCGTTACATGTCATGTGCTCCTTTCGTGCTTGCATCGTGTTGTCCTAATAAGCGTACCTGAGTTACAAATGTGTGTTGTTAACCCGCGTGCCTACCCCTGCTTGGTGTTTCTGTACGTGTTCCAACAGTCTGTGGGAAAAAGGCGGATCTATGAATCATGTGCGGCCTCAGCTTGTGCTCGGTAATGCAGGACGCGTCGGGGTGAGGTCCATGTTTCTACGTCTATACCTTTATCTTGCGTAGTATTAGATATTGGACATATCTCGGCGGCGGCTGGAAATCCTCCACCAGTTCAAACGACTTGTTTCTCGTCACGTCCGGCTAAATGGGTCACAGATGCTTTACTCGATAACTCCTCGCATGTAACGTTGGAGGGAATCTTATGTGGTACTAAGGCAGTTGTCATAGGCGTGGATTGAGGGTTCCATTTCCCGCAGAAGTTGGGGAGTTGCCCGTCGACCTAGCTCTTAGCGCATCACAGACAGATGGGGTGCATTTTTACACGCCGCTGGTTACTGGTGAGAGTAGCAGTAGTACATGTCAGGTACCGTTGATGGATTCGCGACTCGCGGAAGGTGAGACTCGCTTCTCAGATGCTTTCCTGCGACTCCCAGGAGGTAGAGGTAGGAAGAGGTGTTGGCGATAACAGCGCCACACTTCGCGAAAACAGGGCAATTCGCGTTGTTTGACTCTTCCGATGGCGGATTATCCAGCAACCAGAGAAGGGAGATCTGTAGGATGAACATGAGTAAGTGACCCTTGGCACCGGCAGTAAATTCCATCGCTAAGGGTTCCGTTGTTAGAATCTCTGCAACGACTCCAAAAGGCAAAGTTCGCACATGCCAGTGAATTTTTCCGGCAGCTACGCATTTTAGCCGACGGAAGATTCCTGAGAGCCAAAAAGTGATTCCGGCACAGTTCAGTGGCGATAAGAAGTGGACGCTAAACCTTACACCGCGTGGCTTCCATTTACCGGGGACAAAGTCCGTGGCTTACGGGATGTATGGCTGTACTGTTCAGCTAACAGTTGAGGGGTCGAATAATTCCACTTAAGCTGCAGACTATGTGTAGCGACCACCTTGTAGGCCTCCCTGTCATATGGCAGAGAACCAAGCATGCATGAGAAGGCGTGAATGTGTGAATGCTAGTGGTGGAATCTCAGTAAAGTAACGTGTGCTTTCCAGCATGTTACGACGGAAGTATCTTTTTCAAAAAAGTTTATATATTTTCGGTGATCTAATGTTTTCGCCACTATTTGCAGTCGCTACCAGCATACCAATTAATGACAGGGAACTGACTCAATAATCATGGACTGCGTATCCATACAGCGAGCAAGCCAATCAACAGCCACTATTGCGATGACAAGTTAAATAAATATAATCAGTTATAACTATTGCTGTTAGACCCATTATATACAAACTCGTATTTTAGCATTCGTCTATGCATTTCGCAAATGGGAATGGATGTTTGAAATAAGTCGACGGATACTAAATCTTTCGCGTTAAAAACATGTGACAAAGCTTTATTAGTTCATAAGCTTGTCGATAGTAAAAAGGATAGTATAAAAGGCGGGGGAGAGGGGGACATGTTAGTCCCTGCCATTTCCAAATTATAAAGATGCAGCTTTGTGGAAAAACAACATTGGTTTGGCCTCAGCAAGATCTAGGGATTTCCTACAAGTTTGTTTTTGCTGAGTCAAAAATGTACTCTCTGCGGTCAGGTCAAAGGCTAATTTTTGGCAAAAAGCAGACTTCTTGAGTCTTGCTGCCAATTTTCACCACACCGTACAATATACAATCATCAGGTGTCTTATACAGGGGTCTTTCTGCTCTAATTTTCAGCAAGTACTTTAGTGATTTTGAGTGTTTTGAGCATCAGGGATGATACAGGGCTCCATAAATGTAATAGTAATGCAGTCCCCGCCCCCGTGATGGCGGATTCGTCGGCTGCCAGGAGCGGCCACGCCGGATGCACGCTACTGTGCAGTGTTCCTTAAACGTCTTTGCCCAAAAACCAACAATGCTAGCCTTAGACCCTAGAGGCCTTAGAGGCTTAACAGACCTTAGAGGCTTTCGAAAATTTTGGCGAGATTACTCGACCTTTCAGCGGGACACTGGTAAATAAATTATTAAGGCAGCTGTTATGGGCCCCTCCCCTATCTTGGGTGGGGGTTAGCAGCTATTTGGAAGACTTATGAAAATTTGCTGATTCAGTGCAGTAGAGCTCACGTCGCGCCTCGTATCTGTCCGCCGCTGGCCACACCCGTCACACCCACACCTGTCCGCCGCTGGCCACTCTCGCGTCGCAGGGAAACGTACATTTACACAGACATTCATACTGGCTTGCAAACATTTAGGGTATTGCAAGACCTTATCGGCCAGGCGCACGAACGGCTGGGCGCTCGGCGATTACGCCTCTGCAACATGCAAGCCCAGCGGAGGAGTCGCCGACCCTTTTCTGAGAAAGCCATCCGTTTTCTATTTGTTTATTCATTATTTAACATTGGGTTGAATTTAATTAAACGCAAAGAAAAACATCTGCAGGAGTTTTGAGATTACGTGTTTACACCTTATTTCTGATCCTTTATTTATCGTGTGTTCATTCCGCGCTTGCATCGTATTGCCCTAGCAAACATACGTAATATGCGATTGTGTCGCTAATGTGTGGTGCTCAGTCGCGTGCTGACCCTGCCTGATGTTCCTTTTCGTGTTCCGGTGACCGGCCGCTGGGAAAATAGCTGACCAATGGATAATGTTCGGCCTCAGTTTGTGGTTGTTAAAGGAAGACGCGTCGTAGTCAGCTCCATGCGTCTACATCTACACCTTTATCTTGTATATATTATATATTGCGCATATGGTAGGGGAGTCAGAAAATCTTCCACGGGTTCAAACGTTTTTTTTTTTTCGTTACGTCGGGTTAAATGGGCCACAGGTGCTTCACTTGATAACTCCTCGCGGGTAGCGTTGGAGAAAGTCCTCTGCGGTACTAAGGCAGCTGTCATAGCCGTGAGTTGAGGGTTCCACTTCCCGCCGAAGCTGGGGAGTTGTCCGTTGGCCGAGCTCCTAGCAGATCACAGATAGATGGGGCGCATTTTTACGCGCCGCTGGCTACTGGTGAGAGTAACAGTAACACGTGTGGGGTACCGTTGATAGATTCGGGACTCGCAGAAGGTGATATTTGCTTCTCATATGCTTTCCTGTGACTCCCAGAAGGTAAAGGTCGGAAAATATGTTGGTGATAACAGCGCCACATTTTGCGAAAGCAGGTCGATTCGCGTCGTTTGATGCTTCCATTGGCGGTTTATCCAGCGACCACAGAAGGGAGTTCTGTAGGATGAGCATGAGTTAGTGACCCTTGACATTGACAGTAAATTCCACCACTTAAGGTACCGTTGTTAGAATCTTTGCAACGACTACAGAAGGTAAGGTTAGCACATGCCGATGAATTATTTTGGCAGTTACGCATTTTAGCCGACGAAAGATTCCGGCGAGCTAAAAAGTGATTCCGACACAGTTCAGTGGCGATAGAGAGTGGACGCTAAGCATTACAACACGGTGCCGCGAAGAGCCTTACTCCACATGGTTTCCAATTACCGGAGACAAGGTCCATGGTTTACGGGGTGTATTGCTGTACTGTGCAGCTGTCAGTTGAGGGGTCGGATAATTCCACATAAGCTGGGGACTATGTGTAGTGACCACATTATAGGCCTGCCTTTCATATGGCAGAGATGCAAGCATGCATGAGAAGGCGTGAATGTGTGAATGCTAGTGGTGGAATCTCAGTGAAATAACGTTTGCTTCCCAACATGTTACGACGGAAGCATCTTTCTTAAAAAAGTCCATATATTGTCGGTGACCTAATGTTTACGCCACTACTTCAGACGCCACCAGCAAACCAGTTAATGACAGGGAATCGACTCAATAATCATGGACCGCGTATCCATACAGCGAGCAAGCCAATCAACAGCCACTATTACGATGACGAGTTCAATAAATCTAATCAGTCACAATTATTGCTGTAGACCCATTACTTCCAAACTTCTATTTTAACATTTGTCTATGCATTTCGCAAATGGGAATGAATGTTTGAAATCAGTTGACAAATATTAAATCTTTCGCGTTAAAGACACTTGACAAACCCTTATTGAAGTCAAAAGCTTGTCGATGGTAAAAAGGATAGCATAAAAGAGAACTAAGTTTAAAAGGTTTAAAATACAGCTTTACAATGCACGACGCTATGCAATTTAGTAGTTGATGTTTGTAAGACACAAAACAGCTTTGAAGGCAGGTTTTCAGGATAACCAATTTGGATCCCACCCACGATTTTAGAGATTGCGGGTAGAAAAACATAGAAAACCTATAAACTAATGATAAAACAAATTAGAACTTCAAGCATCCTTCACCCCACCAAAACTTACCAACAATTTGTTTAGACTGCAAAAGATGATTGCCTGAAAAGCGGCGATTAGCTGGCCTTAAAAAGCTGAATCACGTGACCGAGCTGTTTGAGTGTCGACTGGCTCACCGCTGGAGGGCTGGTGCGCTACCACGCTCTCATGCTCACGCGCATAGTGCTTCCTTTAGCATTTCGCGGGCGAGGTGCTCGCCCGCGAGTTCTTGATGGTGTCCGAGGCCCGAGGGCAAAACAAGAGGCAGGACGGTAACCCCCAAGTGAAGAGATCGCAAACCAGCATGTCAGAGCGGCGCCCCCAAAGTCGAGCCGCCGCGCCGTCCACTCTGCGCTGACACCGAAGCTGAGGGAACTCCAGGCCTGTGCCCTCAGACGGGCTTTAAAGCGCCACATGTGGTGGGATATTGCGATAACTTGGGTCGTGCGTTGTGTATGTGTAGACATGCAGTATGGCCCTGCATGTACATATGCCGTTAATTTGCATGCAGGCATCTCTCGCATTCATCTCCGTCCTTTTGCCGTGCGATTTTATCTTTTCACGATAGGCGGAATAGCCACGTGTGCAATGAGATCGCCCTTGTTTATGTCTGACGTCTAAAATCCAATTCACATAACAATGCTTGTTGTTGTACAAGCCAACAATGCCAGCAAACTTTTACCGCATTTAGCTGTGTATCCGACGCTTTGTCCTAGTCAAATTTGCGCGCAACGTATCCGTGCCTCCTTTTTAATCAACATTAGAGAAATCAACTTGCAAACCTCATACCCTCTACCCCCAAGACCTGCGCGCGATTGAGCAAACAGGGAGCAAAGCCTCGTGATCTCACGGGTTCTCAAAGCACATCCACTTGAGCCAAACAACTCCACACCTCCTGCGCGCGTCTGGCCGCAGGGGTGCGCGTCTCTGCTCGGCGCAGCGTCTCAGCGCGCCGCGGTTGTCGCCACCAAACATCCGGCGGCGCCCGCGGACTCCTTTGAGGCCGCGCCGTCTGGGCCGCCGCCGACCAGACCATTATGGTTTCGGTGTCGTTTGTCGACACCTGTCGGACCGGCCGTCGCTGGTGGTCGCGCGGTGCGCGGCGCGCGGCGGCCGGCCGCGCCACCGAGCTCTGTTTTCGCCGGCCGCCGACAGGGGCGCCCCGCCCGGCTCGGCGCGCCGGCCGCGGCGCCCTTTCATCCGGCGCAGCGGCCGCCCCAAAAATGCCGAGAATGCTATAAATTTTCCAGTGTCTTGCCTCCTTTCAGAGTGGCACAGTGGGCAATGATGACGGCAAAAGGCAAATTACCCGTATACCCTGTCATTGGGTATTGTGGCCGCGCTTCGAGGAGTGGCCACCTCGCCTGGCCGGCCGAGAGTCGGCCACTACATACGCGGCGCTTCGGACGCGACGGTCTGGCTGCTGCATGCCTGGCCTGGCAAGTTTGGAGCCTAATGGATTATGGGAATGCCGCGCATGGGGTGTGGGATGAGGACACAGGCGGGCGAACTGACACATGGGTACAGGTTTGCATCTCTTGTGGAAGGTATGGAGATGTTTATGGCTGATCCGCGATGTTTGTGTACCCAATCGGAGGCTAGATCCATGTTTGATTTATGAACTGTTCTCCACGAATTACATGGAAATCTGGCACTGCTGACCTGTTGATGCTATTTCCGATGAAGATGCGCCGCCGAAAATAAAAGCACAAGCAAAGTGCCCTTCGGGCGATGCCTCGGATGAAAGGAAAATGGCCACCAGCGTTCGTCATGTCTGGACTTAATTTTGCAAGGCTATCAACTCACCCGATACATCGCCAAATCAACAGCGTGCGAATGCATGGGTCATAATTCACCTTTCGATTCATAAGGTCTTGATACATAGGACGCGTTGGTAAGCCCCAGTCGTTTGCGTTGCACATGCCACCATTCGGCCATGCGACATACAAGTGTGCAGGTCCGCACCTTTGTTTTGTGAAGCTGGGCCCTAGCTCGGCACTCGTGTACCGGTACAGCCGTGGTGCCGAACTGCTGCTCAGTCCCGTTGCTTTGCTGTTCACTTGTCATCATGCTCTTCACTAGCCATGGGCGCTGTAAGGTCGCGCCAGTGCACCGCGCAGCCCCAGCAGCCCGCCGGACCAGTGGGACACCTTCGGCGAGGCGTGGTCCGTGCGAGCCGCGCTGTCGGGGCGATCGGCTCCGGCAGGGGGCGGGGCGCCCGGGTCGGCCCCGGCCGCCGGCTAATGAGGGGCTCACCCCGCCGGCCGGGCCACACAGGCGGGCCCGGGCGACGAAACACGTGTAATCGCCGCCGTCGCCGGACCGGCCGGACCGCTCCGGCCGCCGACCGATTTATGAACGCCCATTAGCCGTGTCACGTACGCATTAAAGCACCGGGCCGAAATCAGGACACCACTGGCGGCTTCTCGTCTTGCCAGGGAGCCGGCGAGAAACCGGAGAGACTGGTAATGACGCATGCTTGTCCGCAGATTCGGAGCTGGCCGTTTGGTTTTCAGGGTTACTATGGACGAGCTAAAGATACTTCGCTTGCCTCATCATGCTTGTTGGTGCAATGACACTAATCATGCAGCATTCTTGGAACCCCTACCTAAACATCGAAAACACATACTGATGTTGTAGAACTGATGCTGTACTTTTGAGCCGATTGGTAAGTCAGACATGTTCTGAACTTATAGCATAGCGATATTTGGCATGGTTTTTAAATCAGTATCCTTGGAGTCAGGAACGACGCCATAGGGGGGGGGGGGGCGTCCCCCTCTATCGTCGGATAGGGGGGGGGGGGGCAGTCTCCTATGCTGACAACCTTCTTGCGGGAAAATATACTTTTCACACAGATCTTCACTAACAGGCTACTCCCAATTTCCAGCATAATGAGAGTACGTAGTATCGGTAGGGTTAAATTGCTACTAAGCTAGTACGATGCTACTAGGGCCCAACAGATCGCTCTCCGATGCTACTAGGGCCCAACAGACCGCTCTCCGATGTTCCCTATATGGCCGACTACACTCAATGCCTCCCGTGCCTGGATTTCGAAGCCGGATTAGAATATGACTGGATCATTACGTATATGCAGGCTATGGATAGAAGACACTTTTTAAAGGGAAAAGTGAAAACCAATACCTAATTGTAGCGAACGTGCAACGATGTAACATTCCTAATACCCCAGGCACGGCAGATATTTTATACGCTCTTCGTCAATGACCATCACGCACTAAGATCACTTCCAGCATCATACTTTTCTACAAAGTTTAGAACGCCAACAGATGAACCCTGCAATTTGGTGTATGTTTTCTGTTCATTGCACGCCCGAAACATTTCGAATACCATTGCCGTCGTGATAGTGCCAGCATAAAATATTTTCTTTTCCCATAACCCTGCTCCAGGAACTACATTTTGTGACAATATTAATGAGCTTGGAGGTTAAACTTATATTCTAATCCAGTACCATTACATCTTTGTACAATCGTCGTTTGAGCAGCTTTGGTGCGATTAAGTTTTGATTCGAATAATTTGAGTTATTGCTTAGTAACGAGGGACTAGTTAAAGAGGATTGGTAGAGAGGGGTTCAGAAACGGGATAACTTTGCTGTAAGAGTAAGAATGATGGAAGAAGGGTGTGAGAGAATGAGAGAAAAAGAGAGAGTGAGCGAGAGAGAGATAGAGAGAGAGAGAGAGAAATAGAGAGAAAGAGAGAGAGAGAGAGAGAGAGAGAGAGAGAGAGAGAGAGAGAGAGAGAGAGAGAGAGAGGGAGAGAGAGAGAGAGAGAGAGAGAGAGAGAGAGAGAGAGAGAGAGAGAGAGAGAGAGAGAGAGGGAGAGAGAGAGAGGGGGAGGGGATGAGAAAGAAGGAGAAGAGAGGACTCACGGAAAGAGGGTGTCGCGCGCAACAGAAGTGGACGTGGTCGTGTGAGGCCATGTATTTGTCTGTACTCGTCCCCATGGGTCATTGTCGGCGGCGCACAGGTAGGTACAAAACGAGTCTATTGACTGGCAGTGAGTGCCTTTGAAATCGGCGCCTTTGAACGCCGCAGACGCTTCCCCGCGGGGGAGGGACAAAGGGTGCCTCTGCCAAGGAATGCCCCGGCCGGCAAATTAAGTCGAGCCAACTAAATCAGGAGAATAATGAGAGCCGGATTAGGCGGCGTTAATCGTCACTGATACGCCGGCGCTCGAGCGGCGACACTGTGGCCGGCCTGATTTATTGCAGGCTTTTTGTTGGCGGGGCTACCGCCGCACGCGGTCGGTTTTCTCACGCTCGGCTGCACCCCACACGACACGGCGGTCGGCCTCCACTGCAGCCGGCCGGGCCGGGCGGACGCGTCTGCGGCACATGCAGTGCGCCGTGTGGGGTCATCTCAGGTGGACGGGGTGCTTGTTCTGCTGTCACGGATGCGAAGACGAATGCAAAATGCAGTGTGAACCAGCGGTGTCACTTGCTAAAACCAGTTGGGATGGGGTTGGGGGTTGAGGGTTGGCTAGCCGAAAAGGTTGAGTTAACCTAACCGCAAGACCTGACTTCTCCCCACATTTCGTCCAGTTGAATTTGCCGATGTCCTTGATGACAATGACGCTAAAATAAAAATATTGAAAATATTTTGCAGATTCAAAATCGTTTTTCTGTGGAGGCGTGACATCCCGCCGCAAGCTAATATGATCGGCTTTTTTGTGAAAAGCTTAGCATGAGATGAAATCCACAGAAAAAACTTAAGTTGATCTTAGTAAGAGATCACTGATGCCTGCCGCCGCCGCTGATCGTGTTGCATGACCACAGCAACTCAGATTTTGCGGCAAATACACTTGGCACTGTCGGGGGAAACTTGCGTTAACTTTTGTGTGAGCCACGGTGTGCTTTCTAAGCGCCGCGCACCGCAGTCAAGTTATTCTTTATCCCAGTCCAGTCGTTCTCATCGTTATCGAAAACTTGTCATACGTTTGCAGACTGGCTTAACATGAGAAGGAATAAGCATGACACAAACATTAGATACCTACAGGATACTACTGGGTACAACATTAACATGACACTAATGGCGATGTTCTTATCTGTATTTATTTGGCCCAGCATTCCCTTCTTGCTCATGCGCACTGAGGGGCCAGAGGGGCAATCGGGGGGGGGGGGGGCTCAAGCTAGCATTTGAGTGGGGGGGGGCTGAGCCGACTCAGTCCCTGAGCCCCCTCAGCCCCTGAGCCCCCTTTAGGGAGGGCACCTGAGCCCCCTCCCCGCATGCATATGAAGTGACACCCTTGATGTGAACAGTGAGCTGTTGGATGGTAGCAGTGACGTGTCGCCTACCACTTATGGCTAGTTCTGTTTAATATATGGCATTTTGCTCCTACATTTTTACACATTTGCAATACATTTCGTTGTGACTTCAGAACTTTTACATACATGGCACTGCAAATCAGTGTGGGTGGGGGCATGCAGAGGCGTAAGCAGGAATTTGCAATGCGTGGGACACAGCTTAAAGGCGCTGAAAATCAGCAGCACTGAAAATCAGCACTGAAAATCAAGCTTAGTGCACCGCAGATGCGCAAATGTTCCTGCATGACGTCAGACAACATCTAATGTTCTCGATCTGCTCAATATGACTGTCGATCTCAAATTTTATTGCCAACATCCATGCACACGCTCATCAGTGCGTGCGATGCATTTGGTAAGCGGTGGGCACATTTCCCGGGGCCGCAAGGTGAATACGCGCCTGGGCTATATAGGAGTTAGGGGTAATCAGGAAAACTACAGATCCATTTTTCACAGCACCTTGCGCCTTCATTGCTTTTAAGAGGAACAACGCTTTAACATTCCTAAACATGTTTATGCTTAGAAACATAAGCCCAGTACATCAGTAAAGTAGCCAATGCACGCAACAATTGCAGATATCTGGAAACAGCTGTCGCGTGCAGGTTTCTGCCCAGTGGGTCGAATAGGACCGCGCATTGGATACAGATAGGCGTACGCGCTTCGCATTCATGGAAGCAAGAATAACGGTCCTATGATGCAAGGTATAAAATGCACTTAATGCACGCATTACGTGCGCAAACGCATACCTTTGTGCAATGGCGCCAAAAATATGCGCATGCTCGTTTTACAAGTAACCGATTTGGAATGATATGACAAAATAATGCGTCGGTTTATACTTTAACACAATTGAATCAATATGCGGCTCAGTATCATGAGTTCCACCAAGGATGCTATATGCAGGGACGTACTTTAAAAATGCCAGGGTTTAGGCCTTCCTATGGGCAGGTGCGTGTGGCACGGCTATGCCAGCGTCACCGGCATGCTGTTCTTGAACTGTGGTTGCCTCTGCTGTGGGTCTGAAGAAAAAAAAACACGCTGTGACAGCGTACACCGATTGCGTCTTGCATAAGAGAACCTCCTGAATCTGACACACAACACAACGCTGTCAGACAGCCGGAGGCGATATGGCCATGACGTCATGGCACGATCCAACTGGGTGTGGAACTCGCCTCCTGGCCAAGGAAAAGGGCCTAGGCGCCATCTTCGGAAGTGGGGTTGTTCATAGATATCTAACATCACCAGACCAGCAACTGCTATGCTCAAAGTGTGCTCGGGAAGTACGGATATTGGGTGACGCATTAAACCAAACCTACATGCATAAGCATTCCGGGTATGATTTAGCGATAACGTCTGCGGCGTCAGCAAATGAAGCGTTGATTTTGACTGATAAAAGCGTACGTTTCACAGAAAAGAACCATTACAAAAAACCGTTTGCACTGCACATTTATAAAACTCGGTGGCAGCAAAGACTGGAAAAACAGTGTTTAAAAGTTGATGCTCAGTGTGTAAAACTCGTTGGCCACGTTATGCGTTCCGTTAATGCAGATGATCATAGAGGCGCTTTTGAGCGATGCACGAGCTCCAACCATACCACGCTTACGTTTGGTTTTGCGCTCCGAGATAATTCGACCCAATGTTTTGCACTTTGCAAAGAACAGTCATGACTCAAAAACGTATGCTAGCATACCCAGCTGACTTAGAAAAATGATAATTCATACCGCATCCAACACAAGGGAATATAGCAGATACTTTCACGCAAAAATTTGACGATTTCGTGGTTGTGACGCTTATAAAAAAAGTCGAGACACAGCTGCAAAAAAACTGAAGGAACAACTGACAACATACCGTACCAGATCGCGCTAAATTAAAAGCGATTGCAAAGCGGTGTGGCGTGCGCCGCAGACGCGGTGTAACAACGTGACACATGTGGCGTACGCTGCAGACGCAGTGTAACAACGTGACACATGTGGCGTGCGCCGCAGACGCGGTGTAATAACGTGACACATGTGGCGTACACTGCAGACGCGGTGTAACAACGTGACACATGTGGCGTGTGCCGCAGGCGCGGTGTAACAACGTGACACATGTGGCGTGTGCCGCAGACGCGGTGTAACAACGTGACACATGTGGCGTACGCCGCAGACGCGGTGTAACAACGTGACACATGTGGCGTACGCCGCAGACGCGGTGTAACAACGTGACACATGTGGCGTACGCCGCAGACGCGGTGTAACAACGTGACACATGTGGCGTACGCCGCAGACGCAGTGTAACAACGTGACACATGTGGTGTGCGCCGCAGACGCGGTGTAACAACGTGACACATGTGGCGTACGCCGCAGACGCGGTGTAACAACGTGACACATGTGGCGTACGCCGCAGACGCGGTGTAACAACGTGACACATGTGGCGTGTGCCGCAGACGCGGTGTAACAACGTGACACACGTGGCGTACGCCGCAGACGCGGTGTAACAACGTGACACATGTGGCGTGCGCCGCAGACGCGGTGTAACAACGTGACACACGTGGCGTGCGCCACAGACGCGGTGTAACAACGTGACACATGTGGCGTGCGCCGCAGACGCGGTGTAACAACGTGACACACGTGGCGTGCGCCGCAGACGCGGTGTAACAACGTGACACATGTGGCGTGCGCCGCAGACGCGGTGTAACAACGTGACACACGTGGCGTGCGCCGCAGACGCGGTGTAACAACGTGACACACGTGGCGTGCGCCGCAGACGCGGTGTAACAACGTGACACATGTGGCGTGTGCCGCAGACGCGGTGTAACAACGTGACACATGTGGTGTGCGCCGCAGACGCGGTGTAACAACGTGACACATGTGGTGTGCGCCGCAGACGCGGTGTAACAACGTGACACATGCGGCGTGTGCCGCAGACGCGGTGTAGCAACGTGACACACGTGGCATACACTGCAGACGCGGTGTAACAACGTGACACACGTGGCGTTGCGCCGCAGACGTGTGTAACAACGTGAACACATGTGTGTGCGCCGCAGACGCGGTGTAACACGTGACATTGGTTGTGCGCCGCAAAACGCGGTGTAACAACGTGACACATGTGGTGTGCGCCGCAGACGACGGTGTAACAACGTGACACATTTGGTGTGCGTGCGCCGCAGACGCGGTGTAAACAACGTGACACATTGCGGCCGTGGTGCCGCGACGCGGTGTAGCACGTTACACACGTGGCATACACTGCAGACGCGGTGTAACAACACGTGACAAACCGTGGCATAAACTGCTAGAACGCGTGTAACACGTGACACATGTGTTTGCGCCGCAGACTCGGGGTGTAACACGTTACACCGTGGCATACACTGCAGACGCGGTGTAACAACGTGACACATGTGGTGTGCGCCGCAGACGCGGTGTAACAACGTGACACACGTGGCATACACTGCAGACGCGGTGTAACAACGTGACACATGTGGCGTGTGCCGCAGACGCGGTGTAACAACGTGACACATGTGGCATACACCGCAGACGCGGTGTAACAACGTGACACATGTGGCATACACTGCAGACGCGGTGTAACAACGTGACACATGTGGCATACACTGCAGACGCGGTGTAACAACGTGACACACGTGGCGTGTGCCGCAGACGCGGTGTAACAACGTGACACAAGCGGCGGATCGCGGCTCTCATCTTATTCATGTCTGCGTGCGCTCCGGCAACGGTAATCAGGGCCAAAGCGGAGCTTCGATCCAAGCCTGAAACGAGTTAGATGATACTGGGCAACGCCTGGGCTTACCAGCACCAGTATCGCTGGTACCATCGCACCCAGCTTATTCCCTAACTTCACTAGAGCCAGCGTGGTCGCCAATCCCATGAGATGCAGTGCATCAACCGGTCTGGCAGAAGCCAACGCAACAACCGGTCCCACCACTCACTCGCCTACCACGAGTCGTTGATGTAATTCGATACGGCAGGAAGACTGCGTCCTGTGATGTCAAGTAACCAAATAGGAAAAACTTGCGTGGAAATGTGTTCAAGTCTATTTTTAAAACACATAAGCATGCAAAATTCGCCGGAACCTAAGAATTTATCCCCTGAACAGTTCACCTGATGGCACCAAGGCCCTTTTGCCCTTGGGCGGCTAATATGTCCACTTAGAATCATCCTGTTTACAAGCTTGAGTCAAGTTTGAGTCTCTCTACACCCATGTTATGCAATGCGTGGGACATAATCACATGGGAAGACTGATACTACCTTAAGTCTTCACCAGTGGATTCGAGGGCTTGCACGGCCTTGGTGGCTAAAAAGTAAACTGCGAAGGGATGTCAGCAACTTTGTAGCATGCGTGCATACAGTGTTAACACGTGCCCGGGTGGGGTGGGTGGGTAGGGGGTCTATGGACCCCGTCCGACAGCTTCGTTGGAAAGGTTTTGGAACGGCGCAGCGTGGCGACGCCAAATTTTGCATAGCTGTAAACAATTGCACAGCGGATCTTGTGGCATCAAAAAATTAGATGCATCTGGTTGGGCCACTGTCCGGCGCGGTCAACTTCCGAACGGCACGGCATGGCTGCACAAAATTTTGCATAGCTGTAGACAATCACATGGCAGATCTTTTAGCAAGAAAAAAATAGAGGCATCTTGTAGGCTCACTGACCTACGGCAGGTCAAAGTCAGGCAATGGATTTCGTGGAGAGAATATCTAGGGATCGTTCAATATGATGCAACAGCGGAATATTAGACTAAACGATACATCTGTAAAATAGTCAAGAAAAATAAATGTAAAACACAAAGTCACTGACCTTAGATGGGCACCAGTGACCTTTTTGTCAGAACAGGTGTCTAGATTCTGGGGCCCTTTGGACACTTACCTGGAATTTGACC
>NW_023597034.1:39322276-39346801 GCF_011947565.3 Pollicipes pollicipes | reverse complement strand
AGCGCACAGCCGCCGCCCGCCGCCGCCGCCGCCGCCCGACAGCTGTGGGAACGGAGGCCGGCCGGCGCGCGGGGGCGGGGGCGGGGGCGGGGGCGGGCCGGCCGCGCCGCGCCCGAGCCGGGCCTTTTAATTGGACGCCGCGCGCCGCTCCAGTTCGGGGAAGCGGGCGATGAACACGTCCGCCGCTGGACGGGCCGATTGCCTCAGAGCTGGTGGCCGCTGCTCTGACCTGCTCCAGTGTCAGAGCCAGCTACGTGCTGACGGCTGATAAGCTGGCGGGCTTTGCGAATTTTCAATCTGATCACATCTACGCGTTCGTTCAAATGCTATTAGCGTCCCTCGTGCAGGGAGTGCCTCAGCTAATGCCCTTTTAGAAGGATCACCAGCACCAGCACCAGCACCACAAATCACCGCCTTCTCAGGCAGGAATAGAAAGCAGTCCGTGCATTCATTAGGGTTTCAGGACTTGTTCTTCATCCGCCCTGTTTCCACAAGGCACAGTGAAGGTTGAGGAACATTTATTATCAATGTGTTGGTGAACTATGACTGAAGTGTTTGTCAAGTGGTAATACGCTGTGTTGCAAGTCACCGTGCAGTATAGTTAAACTTTTAGAAATATTGTGGACATTTAGAGGTCTTGCAACGCTGTCTGCTTACCCACCACCATTTTTCTCTCAATTCACAGATGCTAGAAATGTCCACCAATTAGCGTCACGCAAGAACACTGAGCGGACGCTGGCAGAATCGATGTCTTAAATGCGGCCACTTAATTCACTTCACGCCTTGCAAAAACTGATATACCCCGGAGTTCAAATCCGTAGTACAATCCAGTGAATACAATACATTGTACTTTAAGGTAAGGCTCACATTTGCATGAGGTTTGAACTGAAATAACCATCTTGAAGATCATTCAGTGCAGTTTATAGTCCAGCCGTTTTTAAGACCTACAACCATCTTGTTTCTGAGCTAGACGCCGCTAATATGTGCAGATTTCCTTGGGGAGACTATTTTAAGGTCACCTAGGCATCTATGACGCCACAATAAGGTATTTAAAATCCTATCATTCCGTCAGCCATGCGGCAATCAAAGGCAAGACAAATATATAATTGTCGTGTCGTTCATACCTGGCGTTCGTGTGCACGATTTCCACATATAACGGCTGTCAATTGGCTCCCAATCAATGTTATGCAAGGTACGATGGCGTAATCAAGCAATGACGCATTGGGGAACATATTTATTAAATAAATTGTGTTGTCTAGAACAGTGTTTTAAACTTCAAGTATGCTTATGGGCGCAAGCGAGCTTAGTTCATCATATCTGATGCTTGTCTCTATAATTTTACATGGAAAACATATCCTTTAATTATTCCATGTAGTGATGTATGCAAAATCTCACAAATGAACACATATGCATATGCTAGTAAGATTTTCCAACACGATGTAGTCAGAAGGCCTGATTTTGACAACGCCCTCCTTTTAATTCAAGAGAGGCACAAACTTTTGGGATAATGCGTTGCACAGGAAGACTGACCAGCTATGACACTTCCTAAAAAGATCTTAGACATATGTGATATTAGTGGTTACATGCTATGTATATATACACATACCCATAACATATACACATACACACACATACACACATACATGTATATGTATGGGTATACACATACCCATGCATATCCACATACCCATATATATATATATATATATATATATATACATATATTTCGAACGCCAAGAATCGTTATCGTTAGTTAAAGCTTAACAGCACACAGTTTCATTGGCCTCTGAGATATTCGCCGCGGACGTTTTAACTCCGAAACCTGTATTTTGTTAAGAAGAGACGCCTTTTAAAAACACCACACCGTGTAGTGAAACCATTTGAATGAATGAGCTCGTCAGTACGCTATGGACCAATACACACCCACCACCATATATATATATATATATATATATATATATATATATATATATATATATATATATATACATGCATAAGAAGGCTTTGTAAGACGAAATTATTTTGCTGACTCCTGCCGAATGTTTTACGTGTAACCCAGGACGGATCGGTGCCGCAGCTGATCGGCCGTCGATGACCAACGAAGTTGTCGATAACGCGCCGGCGCGATAGCATTATTTACATTCACCAGAACACCACATCATACTTGTCTTCTCAAAACACGGAAACATAATTCAATACGTACGCTCAAGATTGCACAAGGAACATGCCCGCTCGTGCTCAATACTGCGGCATTGCATGGTTTTGTAATCATTGACTTGTAAAGCTGAGACTATGATTTTCGGGAACAGTGACATTTGACTTCGCATAGTGAGGTCCATTATTCTCCTAGCGGCACAAAGCTTGTTGCCTATAGTGAGATCTCGCTGGGACCGATCTGTTCAATCAAGACTCCTTCATCTAATTTGGAGATAGCAGGGGCGCATCGGCCTCCTTCCAGTTTGTGCTCTCCTTCCAGTTTGTGCTAAAAAATCAGGAAATGCGGGCGAAGATCCATCGCAAATGCCTCAACCGGCACAAAAACTCCCTACATTTTTGATGATGGTTCTACGGGTATGAAAAGGCCCGTGATAAGCGTTTATAAATGGCTGAAGATAATTTATGTGATGTCTTTGTACATACGAATAGTTGATATCAATGATAAAAGCTTCTTGCTTAGTGTATTGTGCTCAAAACCACACGCAAAGACACATATAGAATGTACAATTATCGTGATCATTGCTGTCATTAATTCAGAGAGACAATTATTGACATTGTCGATCGTGATATGAGGCCGAAATATATTTGCGTCTTCCAAACGTCTTCCTACTGGGCTTAGCATTGTGTTCAGCTGCTGGTTTTGAAGAGAAAACGCGCATATTTCAAATACGTCTCATATTATGCTTCATCATATCTTTTAGCTAGTGGATGGCGTTGGCTATAAAAATGGCTCCAAGCCTGCTTGTAGCTTCCTGGAACTTCGTGTAACCTCACAGTTAACAAAAACTGCAAACTTGTTACATATAAAAAGCCTAAAAACGTTAAACGTAGAAGAAATCCAGCACCAGAGTAACTTTTTGAAAAATATTTCCGTGACAAGCGGTTTGGGAAATACGTTTTACATCCAGTGAATAGCCCTCAATTCATGCATGAAAAGAGCCACGCAGCTATGAAAGATGGCGTGAAGAGGGGTTGCATAGTTCTACATGGGCCTTGAGTGTAATGGACCTTTGGGTGCCTGGAGATATTCTTGCGTAGCAAAGGGCCAGTAAGCTTAAAAAAGGGCTGGCGAGTTTTTCACCGTCCGTGATAGCTGCATATAGGGCCCCTGGTTTACAGGAAAGGCCAAAAGAAAACTGAGCTGGACCTTTCTTCGATTTTCATTTCGAATTATTGAGACCTTTTCCAAACGTGGCTGCTGTGGTGCTCTCAATGCATGCAAGAAGCCACCCACGTAATAACGCATGAGACAACAAGGCACCTACTTGGTCTGAGAACATTCTGACGCACAGATATCATCCCCTGGATAACAGGAGCAGCTGAGAACAACATCGCAAATGTCATGACTTGTCGCGTCAGAGGGCAGTCTCTTACTTATGGTTGGAACTTTCCATTGGCTTCAAAGGAAGTGCGCCACCCTCGTGGGTCGGAGGGTGCCATCTATCAGGGGGCAGGCGCCCCTGGCTGAGACCCCAATGCAAATGCTAGATCACCCCGAAAGTCGCTATTCAGTATTACAAGCACACAAAAGTTTGTGTGTTTCCAAAATGCGTTCTGCGATCCCCACACCGAGTTTTGGGGGCTGCGCTTCTGTGCTGGAAACACCGTCAAGTGGACCATAGACCCTGGCACCACTGAGACGCACAGAAAACGGTCGATACGTTACAGAAAGTACCTCTAGTCTGGAAAGGCATGCTAGGTAGAGAGGCAAGCAGACTCATGCCTCGCCCGTAGAAAAGGCGAGGTTCGGGCGTCGAGGAAGGACCTCAAACAAGAGCACTAAAAGCGATTTCATGCCGATCAATAATGTGCGAACCAAATAATCGTTGCTTAGGTTATGGAAAACCATCACATAACATTAGTTCCTGCTCAGCCGTGCCTCCCCCTCCCCAAAATAACACGAGGAGATATTTTGTGAATCAAAATTAACTAAAACTTGGTAGTGGAAGTCGCCACGTCTGAGAAAAGGATCAAGGTTTGTCCAAAAGATTAAGTATTCCTAGTGGAATGCGAATAAGTTGCAGCTTGCAGGGGTCTGCCCAAGCGTTCCCAGTTGTCCAGGCGACCCCATTAGGCTGGCGGAAAAAAAGAAAACTGTGCAGGTGTCAAGGAAGCTCTTCTGAACAGTATTGTGTGTCTTGAACATGGCCCCTAGAGCAAAACCAGACGAATTTTGGCGGATGTTGTTGCATGACAGTTGCTTATTAGAAACGCTGCTGCACATTATTACAACATGGGCGGACAAGGAGCCAGCAATATGAAAACACTGCGCCACAAAAACACTTATTTTTGGACTGACATTTCATCACTGGGGTCTTTCATTACTCGATTCCGTCTTAGCCACTCATTCCACAAGAATGGATCTGACCCAGGTGTAACCATCGGTGATAATTGGGGGCGGGGGGAGGGGGGGTATGACAGTAGTCCGTGTGCGTTCCTGAAAACAGAAATGCAAAGGCCTGAAACGCGGATGGTGTCACGTTGCTCGCTCCAGTGCGAGAAAGTGTAACATCAAGAGGCCCAAAATAAAACAAGAGCTCCATTATGAGGGCATATGAGAGCAAATGCCTGTTCCCTGCGGAGGCCCCGATGGGCTCCTGCCGAGGGCAGCTCAAGAGCGGGCCGTGCATTGCACGAATACCGCAGAAATGCGTGGGTAGGACACTATAAAGCATGCACGAGTAAGGTTTTTTTTAAGTAAGTTAAGTAAGGTTTAAGTAAGTATAAAGTAAGGTTTCCATCAAGGGGAGAGGGAAGGGGAGGGGGCAAGAGAGGATCACAGCCTGAGGGGATGTCATGGTTCCACTTAGGGCTCCTTACATTCGCTTTTCTTACCAGATATAGCTGGCTTTTTCACAGGGATCTACTTCAGACCAGCAAAGACCTGTCAGCCGATCCAGGGTTCTATCACGCTTCTGGAAACCTCTTGAAAAGCTCATTGATCGCTGTCGCACCCCAGCCAATCAAGAGAGATATTGATAAAATGCAAATTTGTACGCCTTTCAGACGCCTATAGGGGCATGCGGGCCGCCCTCGGACGAACCATGGGTCGAAACTAGGCGGAGGGGGGGGGTGGGGAAGGTCCACAACTTATCAAAAGGGGATGGACCTTTGGATCCTCGCGGCTACGTCCCTTGCCGCATTATTTTCACACTTGCGTTTAAAAAGTTGCCATTTGTAAAATAAATCACGGTGGCTGAAACCAGCCGTCGTGAATATCACTATAACGTGCTTAAAATCCGGCTTCGAAACCCCGCATCGTCGACCGGAAGTCGACGCCCCAGGCAAATGCCTCCCTCAATCTGCAAGAGGCAAGGTCTTCCGGCCGAATCGCAGCCGCACTCACGCGTTTCCGGGCTTTACTCAACCCCACTTGCATCCAATCACGGCGCTCGGTCGGCATTCCCGCGCGTCAGCACTGCTTGGCCAGCCGCTTGAGATCGTCGGCGGCGAGGCGGTCGGCAGCCATCGGGACCGATCTCCAACGCCGCGAGCCTCACCTTGGAACGGGTAGCCGGCGAAGAACGACGGTATACCCATGTCTGCAGCTCGGTCTGTCCTGCTGGGGATCCCGCGGGAGCGCGCCTGCGGTCGGACGCGACACCGCCCGGCACCTGCACACTGCACCTGGCCGCGCCGGGCGGCGGCGGCCGGCGCACCGATGGTGGTCCGGGGGCGGGGCCGGCCGCGCGCCGCAAACGCTGATTGGTCGCCGACCGAACGCGGACCGGCCGCCGCGGCGGACGGGGGAGGGGGCTTCGGCCGCAGCACCGCTGCACGGCCGGCAGCCGCAAAAAACTTGTTTATTATAAATCCTTGCGGGATTACAGAGCTGCAGGGTGCAATTAAACGCTATTGTTGAGAGGAGTTTTGCAGTTTATGAGGAATTTATTTGCGTGTCGGCGTCGGCAAGCGTCATTCATGTGCCGAACGAAACGGTTTCATCACGTGACAGTGCAGCCTGCTGGACCGTCCATTCCGTGGTTCTGGGAAACGACTCTCACCTGCCTCAGCACGGTGCGGATTTGGAACCCGTATGTTGGGGTGCGGTAATAGGACTGTGGGAAAGAGAGCGGATGTCGGTCTTTCCAATGGATCCACCGCCATTTTACTCATATTATGTACAGATTGTTGTCATTCACTTCCTGCACTGCCGGCTTTATGATTACACGGAATATTTCACATTTAAAGATATTCAAGCAAGCATCAGATATGTTGAAATATATTTACGTATAACTTTTGGTGTACTTGTTCAGTGGAAAAACACTGCCCTAGACAACACAAGTTCTTAAATTTCTAAATATGCTCCTCAATACGTCATTGCTTGATAGCGACATGGAGCGTTTGTACGACGTTGAGGTACTGCCAAACTAGCCGTACGAAATTGCCACCAACTTGTAGCACTTCAAATTCGTCGAGAGGTGGCAGTACTGGCTGGACGTGTTCGCTGAGCCAAATACCCGTGATTGAAGCCTGCACAGCTCGCTCAACATCGTTTGAGGGCTAGTTGACCTCCACTTTATTTGGAAATCGGAATATGGTCACGGAAACCAGATCTGAACCACTAGACGATGACATTGTTCTTGGCCGCGAACGACGCCCGGCCTTGCGCGATGGGAAGATTTTAATGACGTCGCTATGACGTCATGCATACCTGAATGGTCTTGAAATAATTTGCACTAAATAGTCTGAAAATTTTTGCGGGCGTGTAGCTCAAAAACAACGGGGTTTTAAGTCTCAGGAAGGGAAGAGCTGTGAACCTCACCAAATGGTTTTCAAAATGGCCATTGAACAAAAATTCGATACAAAAGTGGAACACTCCCTTGAATACTTTAACTTTCATGATATTTCAACTTCTTGAGGGGTACTTTCGTGCATCGAAGTTACGATCTATAGACACATGGCCTGACTAATTGATCCCGAAAAAAAATATAACAGTTCTTCGCAGTCGACGAATAGGTCAGTTACAGAATCACTCAGTAATGCTTCAAATGGAAAACTTATTCCATGGTATTAAGCTTACAATTCAAGTTATTTTGGGGGTTGACGCTTGCGTTTGTCCTAGAGTCAATAGTCTATTTCTCGTCTTGAAGTAAGGTTTCATGGTAATAAGGTCCAACGGCGAAAAGTTTTCTACATACGGCCCCTTGGACCCTTGAACATCATGGCCATAATAACACTCTGTTTACGGGCATCGTTCTGACTTTGAGTTGATGAATAATTTGCAAGAGGTCTCCTAGACAGTAAAGAGGCCCCTCATAGATTGAGGGGATGCTCCTGGGAGTGGCTTTCCAAAAGGCTTCCTGAGCTTGGCCGAGGAAAGGACGAATGGATTCCCACAGCAACCTCTTGGTGCTCCCCAAAGCTGCGTAAGCTGTATGCAATGCAGTTACATGGCTTAGTCCTTTCCCGTCCCTAGCTCGCCTTTCGGATAGTACTTTGGGGTCTAGGAAGGCAAAGAAAACCTTTTTAAGGATCACGGAGGGCAATGCAAACACAAGAGTTTTCGGTTCTTCAAGAACAAGTTCTTGTCCGATATGGTTATTTTCATTGATTACATACAGTACATACATATATGTACCTGTGAACTACATACATTAAATGGATTGATCCGTGCTTTGATGTGTTGTTAGTAAATGTGAATGATGCTGAGTTTTGTAAATGTACCAGTGTCGCCACTGTCGCACGTGATTGGTAGATGTGTCGGCTGCCAACCGCAGCCCGCGTGGAAGGTGATTGCTGAGCAGTATTACTGAAAACGTCTCTTCTTCTAAGCCTGGATGCTAGAGACACTTTTTATTTCGAAACATACGCAACCAGTGCCCGGGCATATAAATTTGGTGAGGTTACAAAACACCAAGGAGGCGCTCGCAAAAACTGTCGTAAGGGGTTGGGGCGGGGGGACATAACCTCTATCCTCATCCGGTTGAGGACTCAGATATGATAAAAATGCGCTCAATTTTATCTGCTGCGTACATTCGAGTGCAAACTACTGCTCTAGACAATACAGAGTTACTATTTAGCAAATAATCTCCTCAACACGTCAACGTTAGTGCATTCCATAGAAACTTTATATGACGTAGGAGTCACTGTCAGATGTCAGATGGCCGTGTCAGAATTGCCACGGTAGGGGACGGGCTGACTCACTTGTAGTACTTCAACCTGCCGATAGGTGACGCGCGTGATGGCGCAAGTTTACGAAACCTTAATATTGACTTCTAATATTTAATCAGAACACTTGAATGGATGGATTTCTAGGAGTAGGATCTCACGCTAAGCAGTGCTTGTTGCGTGAGTCCTGATCCCTACTATCCGATCGCGCAATGCCAGGCAACGGCAGACCTTGTTGGCAAAAGTTAAACGTGCCGCAATGCTCGGCACGGCCCGTCCTGCCCTCTGAGGTCAGCTGACCCTTGGCGCAACCACTGCCACCACCCACAGTCCATAGCTGTCAATGACAAATTAGTGGGTGCCTAAAACGACTTGAACCCCAATAACAGCCCACTTCCCCCCAATATCGTTATGTGCACGTCTTTTTACCCTTCTCGTGGTGTTCTTGTATACCGGTCCGTGATTTTATACTATTTACTCGCATTCACTCACTCGGCTATGGTGCTATTCTTAAGCTAATCGATTTCCAGTCTTGCTTCCATCATAACTCGTACCACTCCTAACATGACGGTATCATTTAGCACAAAATGTGACTTTTGTTCAAAACTTGCACTCAATGCACCAAATTGGTCGAAGGCAAACTGATGATCGCAGACACCACGAATCCTTCTAACCCACGCCATACACGAATAATTCCTTGATCATAGTCGTTCTTGCCATTAAACACCACATTGCCAATGAGGTGGCAGTATTTACGTAGCGTGTGTATGGCACCATGAAGGCCTTGATGGCTTGAAATAGTCTGCACAAGTTCGCGCGTGTCAAGCTCCGAGACAACAGTGCCATGCCTTAAATGCCTTAAATCGGGCATGACCGTGAACTGCGCTGAATGAACTTAAAAATAGCTTTCTCAGTTCAAAACCCGATACAAATGTGGAATACTACCCTTCAGACAGTCAAAGATCTCTCTGCACAACGGGTAGTTTCCCAATAAGTTGAGGAGCTCCAACCCCCTCCCACTCCACACGCACACCGCTTGGGCTCAAGTCTCACCAACTTTGAGATGAAATCGGCCCAAAGCGGCAGTGAATATCACTCTTGTTGGCGCATTTTGGGAGTAGGCGTCGTCACTTCGCACCGCTCAGGACCACTCATTTATGTTGCAAAATCATACCCGGCCTCCGCATGATAATTTTTTCTCTGTGCTTGACCTACCTGTTTCGTTCGGTCCAGTGTCGGCGCCCTCAACGCTTTGGCACCAGCAATGATCGCATTTAAGGACAAATGATAGGGGCCATCTTAACACCAAAAACACGCTTAACGTGAAATAGTACCGGCATGCTCTCCTCCCACTGTTCCCTGCCGTAGCGTCGTCCCTACATAGCCCTAAGTACGCCGCCAATGCCACATGGGGTCTATACAAAATTACTCTTTTAAGCTACCATTAGTTGTCGCTAATCGGTGCGCGTGCTTCATAGTTTTCAAGACGGGAGCGGTCGTTGATCTTAGATTCCCCCAAAATAGCTGTAAGACATCTTGATAAGGCGTTGAAGTCAGGATACACAAAACACTGCAGCATCACAACAGTCGACCGGGCGCTTCGGCACACGGAGCGCCGAGCGCGAGCGCTCAGGCGCTTAGGTGCCCAGTATGTGGCACACGAACCGAAGACGCCGTTTGGTTCGCGCGCGCCCGACACGGCGCTAACCCTGGCATCTATCTCGTCAGGGCGTGTACCAAGATTGTTGTGACAGCGAAATGAGCTCGGGTGGAAGCTGGCCGTACAGAGTGCCCGGGTCCCGAACAGCACCGCCAGGCTCGGTTGCACGCTGGTGGTGGACCGGTTTGGTTCTGTTGTCAGCCTCGGTTATGGACCGCGGCAGGTGCAGCAACCGGTCCCGTCTCGTGCACAGTTTGTTTGGAGGCGGGCTCATCTCCCACGAGAATGGCGTGGGTCTGTTGTTCTATCGCTATCGTGCTATCTGGAAATCGAGGAATCTATCCAGCTATCCAGAACGCTCATAAAAATCCGTACGGGATTACACCAAAGCGCAATAATCTAATCCTTGGATGTTCCTTGGAGCCCCTAGATACGTCCCGTCAAGGATACCCCTGAATTGAACCCAGCAAAAAAACAAACATGTTTTCGTGTATCTACGTAACCAACTGCAACTGCCCTCTGTTCGGCCGACGCTGGTAGCAAACTTTGTAGACAAATCATAAAGAATAGAGCGAATGGGTAGCAAAAAGGTACTAGAATGGAGAGGAGATGCCACAATTTTCAACGCAACATGCAAGAACACATATTTTCATTGGCCATCCCATTATAAAGACACCTATATCTGTAAGACCGAATGGCATCGGTGCATACACACATGCATCGATATATGGACAGTTTCGATATGTGTTCAGTTCGTGTTCCGGAGTTGGATACCTAAGGGTCAACAATTATATCTGAAAGGGGTGGTTCTCCTGTCGTGTTCTGACAATGCTTAATCCCCAGCTCATACGGTCGTTTGCAGATGACATGACTCATGACATTAGATGACAGCTGCATGACAGTAGATTCATAGCGTAGGTTCCTTCATCTGTTGCGCAATCTCGCCAAATTGCAAGGCCGTTTCGAAAACGCGTTTCTGATTTTGCTGCTTTCCGGGCGGGTCGCTTTTGGGAGCACTGCACTGATCCAGGTTCGTGCGCGACGCTGCAGCTGGGCGGCGGTCAACAGGTAACGAATGCGCCGATGACGTGCAGTGAGAATCACATTGCTACATTTGTCACATTGCTACATTCAAGAATCACATTGCTACAACGCGCTCTGCTGGCGGTATTATGCTAAAAAGTAGCTTGTACCTATTTCATGCCCCTTTATTGCATGGTTCCTTAAACATTGGTTCGTAGCATTTTAAATTCCAGTTTTCGAGATAACAAACTTTCTTTGATCTCACCTAGTGGGGTAAGGTATTAACAAAGCAATACAGGACTCATAACCAATCACACAATTTTGGTTAGCCCAAGGCAATGAAACACTTGAATGAGACCAATTTCCTCGTATTTTTCCACGAGCCTCTATCATTTCAGTTAGGAAATGACATGTGGGACAGCCCCTCCTTCCTCAGTCAGCTCATGTTCTAAAAAACGCAGAATCTGGGCGAGGGCTAAGGGGAGTGCACGCCATTGGTGAAAAATGTAACGCCTTTAGGTTATAACTCAATAATATACTCTGTTCAAACCTACGGATCTCCAAAAACAGCACGGAGAAATGACAGTGTAGCACCACAAAAGTTACAAAGGTTGTTGAATCTTAACGCAATTAGATAAGACAGTACCCTCAGCCTTTCTCCTCGTCGGATAGCCGGGAGAAAGGAGGGATAGATGCATTAATGTTTCGGCTTCATGCCGTCATCAAAACGAATATGAGCCCCTAAAATCTCACATTCGTTTCCATAAAGGCATGGAGCCGAAATATGAATGCATTTACAACTCCTTTCTCTGAGTTATTTTGCAAGAAATAAGGATCACAGTGCTGTTCTAACTTTGCGTATAATATCCCCCGCAGCTGCTCTTATCAGCTTGCTTAGTGTAATTAGTTGGTTTGGGTTCCCTGTGCAAGATATATTTTAACGACTGCCCGAACATATATATATATATATATATATATATATATATATATATATATATATATATATATATTAAACGATTGCCCGAACATTTAGCACACGGAACACAATATGCAACACCAGACGTCAAACATTTTCCTTTCAGTCACGCTGAACACGCATTACACATTCGTCTACCATGCGGATGCTCAGGTTCAGCAAAGTCCTGATGAGCTAGTTGGTTTTTTAGCGTGTCTTGTAATGCTGCTCGCATGTTAAGCTTTGATTTTTGGAGCAGTATTTACTTTTACGCATCGGCGCAAGGAAGAATAAAAAAGAGGTGAAAATACCAGATCTAGACTGCCGCTCCGTTGGTAATGGGATGGTTGATGACGTTGGCGCGGCTTTACAGTAAATTCAACATACAAGATGCTTGTCTTAGCCGTTCACCTGCCACAGATTCTGGATTTTGAAGCCACGAGGCCGTTCATCCGCACCAACATCATGAACCATGCCAACACCAGCGGCGCTAGCAGTCTGGATCTGGTGATTTTGACGGATTTTTTTACTTTTTAGCATGCTCAGGAGACCATGTGCGCAAAATTTAACTCTGTCTTTAAGTATCAAAGCTTAACATACGGGTGGCATGGCAAATCAAGCAGGCAGTGAAGGCCGACTCGCTTATTCAGCCAACTCTGAACCTAAGTGCCCATCTGGAAGACGAGTGTGTAATGGGTGCGCAGCGAGGCACGGAGGAAAGCGTTTGACGTCTGGTGTTGTATATCGTGTTTCATGTGTTTTCTGCTTGAGCAAGGATGAAACGGTATTTTACGCAAGCCAGTGAAACCGACAAGATTAACTTTTGGCGTAAGAGCCTTAATAGATATCTGAATCACTATGCATTATTTAACTGAAACCTTTACGTCGGGAAACATTTCTTTATATGACGCATCTTGTAATCTGTAGTTTCTGAGCGTTGGCGCTCGCTCATTTATTTCTTTTTTCAATGAGCACGTCTAAGCTGGCGGGTTTGGGAGATATTTGTCGCGTGCGAATGTTGTGGCATATGCGTAATTGTTTCCTCTGGTGCATCTTTTTGGCCTCATCGGACTTCGTCTCGGGCCTTGTTTTTGGTTTTGTATGCGTCCATGGCGGTGTCCGAAAATTGATACAAAACGGTGACAATGGTTCCAAAATTCTCAACTTTGTAAGACTTCTAAGCGTGTTTTATGACTGATTCAATGCCTTACATTTGCACTGTACTGACCAGCCTAAAAAATCAAATGAATGAGATGAAATAGAAAAATCTGAAACACAAACCTGAGCTATTCGGAATTATTTCGAGACTACTGGTATTGCACACTGCATACGCCTGAACTAAACTTCAGTGGTAAATACAAAAAGATAGCGTACTCAGATTAAGGGTTGTGGTGAATATCAATGGCATCTCATTGAAAATGTCTGAAGTTGTTAAGAAAGTCATTGTCACCTTGTGGTCAACAGCAGTGATTGTACAGTCGCTCATTTCAATTGTTTTTTTTTTAACATGACCCAGAGATGGGATCAGAGGATGATCTCGTTTAAGGAGATGAAAAGAACCTGTGGCAAGCTTTCTTTCTCAACGTCGGTGGGTTCACATACAACCTATGAAAATGCTGGTGGCGGCCGCTATTGCTTTGAAGGGAGAATACCGGGTTGCATATCATTTCAAAATGATGGTGATAATATCTTACCACTCAGTGTAGCTACCCAACCCACCACAATCACGATCCCAAATGATGCCTGTACAGCGCAGAATGTTACTTTGATAGCCTGCTGCTTTATTATGATGTATTAGTTTTCAAGTTTTCACAACGGAGACCATTCTCTTTAGAAGGCTATCGTTTCAATTACTCACGTTTTACTTGAATATTGGTGGGTTGCATCGGTTTTCACCAACTCAATGTGCAGCTTAATCGGGGAACAAGACACAGTACGCTCGCGGTTATTCGTAACTACATGTCCTGGACCACCAGCACTTGGAAACACATGACATGTCGGCTGAAGACTGCTAGGTGGGCATACATTTCAGGACCCTCTGGAACTAGGATCATTTCAGACCGCCCTTTCTTATCGCGATGCCCTTTGCATGCATGGATCGAGACCATTCATCGGACTAGGTCATGCTACCGGGTCAATCATTGGTATTGAAATTATCTCTCGAAATGTACCGAAGAGTTGACCAATTCCTTGGTGTCTCTTTGCCTCAGACAAGTTTCCTGTTAGATGTAACGTTTCATTAAATTTTTAGCTTTTCATGCAGATTGAGAACAATTTTTACGGCCCAACAGGATTTCCTGGGATACAATTTGATAAAGCGCAAAGCCGCTACCAGTTAAAGGACAGCTTAGGTATATATGACTATTGGCTAAACTATCTTTACATTTGGTAGCCGCCTATAATCTTTCGTCATATTTCGCGACAATCATTCAATTATTTTCGCTCATTTTTGAAAGTGGTTCTCTCCATGCTGGAACCAAATTACAAAATATCAAACTCTTCATGAAACCCATCAGTTCTTTGTAATCTGCCATTCCTCTCCCTGTATCCGAAACCTAGATTCAGATCCTATCCTTGGATCGCGACACCAAGTGAACATTAATGCTAACCTTGTAAAAAAGCAACCATGTACCACTGCGCATTATCTTCATGAAGACAAGCATGTCTATAAGCATGCCTAGCGTATATAAGAATGATAAACCCGTCTTTCCTAATCCAATGGCACCATTTTTTGTAGTTGATACAGACCATCTTTCCAAACTCCGCCCAGGACCTGTTGGATACGCGACCGGTTAATCTTCTTTCAGAACAGATGTCTGCTTTGCATCTTCGAAGGTTCTTGAATGCTTTGGAACCCATTTGGGAACGCAAGGGCTTTATAAAGATCTGCGGCCACTTTTGTTGACTAGTAGCAGACCCTCGCAGCTCAGTGGGCCACTTCGTAGATGTCGATTTTACTTAACCCTGTCCCAGACTCACCGGTTTGCTATAAACGCGAATGGATAGAAAATGGTGGGGGGGGGGGGGGCGATAGGGGATATGTTGACCCTTGCTATTTCCAAACTATGGAGAATGCTGCTTTGCGGAAAAAACAGCATCGGATTGGCCGCAGCAAGACCTGGGGATTTCCCGCAGGATTTGCTGGGTCAAAAGGGTACACTCTTTGGTCGGGTCAGATGTTAATTTTTATCGAAAGGCAGACTTCTTCAGTCTTACATGCTAATGCTTATTAAATAGTGCAATATACACACGTCAGGTGTCTTCTACAGGCATCCTTCTTCTTTAATTTTGAGCAAGTACTTTAGTGATTTTGCGTGTTTTGGCCAAACAGTGATGATGCAGGGTTCAGCAAACGTAAAATTGGTGTAGTCCCCGCCGCCCGTGATGGCAGATTCGTCGGGTGCCGGCCGCGGCCGTACCGGCTGGATGCTACTGTGCAGTGTTCTTCAAACGTTTTCACCCAAAAATCAGAAATGCTACAGCACCTTAGAGGCATATGAAAATTTTGGCGTGATTGCATGAATTTTCAGGGGAGCACTGGTAAAAAGTCATCAGGCAGCTTGCATCGACCCCCCCCCCCCCCCCACCCACACTCCTATCTGGTTGACGGCTAAAACCTATACGGAAACCTTATGGAAAGCTGTCTGTTTAGTGCAGGCAAAGCGCACGTGGCGCGCCCCGTATCTGGCCATCGTTGCCGCGAACTGCATTATTTTTTTCGGCGTGCGAGTACAACTTGTTTGTTGCGTTTGTCCCTGGTGCTCTCTTCGGACATCCGCACCAGGACGATCAAAAGAGGGCAGCCTTTAATGCGCCGAATGCGCCAGAGGGAAGCGTACATTCGTACAGACGTCCACACGGACATTCAGACATTCATGGTGTTGAAAACGTTATCGGCCAGGTGCACCGACGGCTGGGCGCTCGGTGATTACGCCGCTATAAAATGCAAGCCCGGCGGGGAGCCACCGACCCTTTTCTGAGAAACCCGTCCATTTTCTATTTCCTTATTCATTATCTAACATTACGTTGCACTTAATGAAATGAAAAGGAAGAAACGTTTTGCAAGATTTCTTAGATTACCTGCTCACATTATTTCTGATCCGTTAAATGTCGTGTGCTCCTCTCGCGCTCGCATCGTGTTGTCCTAATAAGCGTGCATGATTTACAAATGTCTGTTGTTAATCCGCGTGCCTACCCCTGCCTGGTGTTCCTGCACGTGTTCCAATAAACAGTCTGTGGGAAAAAGCGGATCTATGAATCATGTGCGGCCTCAGCTTGTGCTCGGTAATGCAGGACGCGTCGTGGTGAGGTCCGTGTTTCTACGTCTACGCCTTTATCTTGCGTAGTATTAGATATTGGACATATCTCGGCGGCGGCTGGAAATCCTCCACCAGTTCAAACGACTTGTTTCTCGTCACGTCCGGCTAAATGGGTCACAGATGCTTCACTTGACAACTCCTTGCGGGTGACGGTGGAGGGAGTCCTATGCGGTACTAAGGCAGTTGTCATAGGCGTGGGTTGAGGGTTCCACTTCCCGCAGAAGGTGGGGAGTTGCCCGTTGGCCGAGCTCTTAGCGGATCACAGATAGATGGGGCGCATCTTTACACGCCGCTGGCTACTGGTGAGAATAACAGCAGCACGTCTGGGGTACCGTTGATGGATTTGCGGCTCGCAAAACGTGAGATTCGCTTCTCAGATGTTTCCCTACGACTCCCAGAAGGTAGAGGTCGGAAAATGTGCTGGTGATAACAGCGCCACATTTCGCGAAAGCAGGTCGATTCGCGTCGTTTGATTTTTACGCTGACGGATTATCCAGCGACCACAGAAGGGAGCTATCCAGGATGAACATGAGTAAGTGAACCTTGGCACCGGTATTGAATTAAACCACTAAGGGTTCGGTTGTTGGAATCTTTCCAACGACCCCAGAAGGTAAAGTTCGCACATGCCAGTGAATTTTTCCGGCAGCTACGCATTTTAGCCGACGGAAGATTCCGGTGAGCCAAAAAGTGATTCCGGCACAGTTCAGTGGCGATAGAGAGTGGACGCTAAGACTTATACCGCGGCGCCGCAAAGAGCCTTACACCACGTGGTTTCCATTCACCGGAGACAAAGTCCATGGTTTACGGGGTGTATTGCTGTACTGCGCAGCTATCAGTTGGGGGGGTCGGATGGTTCCACATTAGCTGCAGACTATGTGTAGCGACCACACTGCGGGCCTCCCTTTCATATGACGGAGAGCCAAGCGTGCATGAGACGACGTGAATGTGTGAATGCTGGTGGTCGAATCTCAGTAAAGTAACGTTTGCTTTCCAACATGTTACGACCGAAGCATCTTTCTAAAAAAAAGTCCGTATATTGTCGGTGATCCTCTGTTTTTGCCACCACTTGCAGTCGCTACCAGCAAACTAGTTTATGACATGGAACTGACTCAATAATTATTGACCGCGTATCCATACAGCGAGCAAGCCAGTCAACAGCCACTATTGCGATGACAAGTTAAATAAATATAATAAGTTATAACTATTGCTGTTAGACCCATTATATACAAACTCGTATTTTAGCATTCGTCTATGCATTTCGCAAATGGGAATGGATGTTTGAAATAAGTCGACGGATACTAAATCTTTCGCGTTAAAAACATGTGACAAAGCTTTATTAGTTCATAAGCTTGTCGATAGTAAAAAGGATAGTATAAAAGGCGGGGGATAGAGGGGATATGTTAGCCCCTGCCATTTCCAAACTATAAAGATGCAGCTTTACGGAGAAAACAACATCGGTTTGGCCTCAGCAAGACCTAGGGGCTTCCTACAAGTTTTGTGTTGCTGGGTCAAAAACGTACTTTCTGCGGTCAGGTCAAAGGCTAATTTTTGGCAGAAAGCAGACTACTTAAGTCTTGCTGCCAATTTTCATCACACCGTACAATATACAATCATCAGGTGTCTTATACAGGGGTCTTTCTGTTCTAATTTTCAGCAAGTACTTTAGTGATTTTGAGTGTTTTGAGCAAACAGGGATGATGCAGGGTTCCATAAATGTAATAGCAATGCAGTCCCCGCCGCCCGTGATGGCGGATTCGTCGGCTGCAGGCAGCGGCCACGCCGGATGCACGCTACTGTGCAGTGTTCCTTAAACGTCTTTGCCCAAAAACCAACAATGCTAGCCTTAGACCCTAGAGGCCTTAGAGGCTTAACAGACCTTAGAGGCTTTCGAAAATTTTGGCGAGATTACTCGACTTTTCAGCGGGACACTGGTAAATAAATTACTAAGGCAGCTTTTATGGACCCCTCCCCTATCTTGCGCGGGGGTTAGCAGCTATTTGGAAGACTTATGAAAATTTGCTGATTCAGTGCAGTAGAGCTCACGTCGCGCCTCGTATCTGTCCGCCGCTGGCCACACCCGTCACACCCCACACCTGTCCGCCGCTGGCCACTCTCGCGTCGCAGGGAAACGTACATTTATACAGACATTCATACTGGCTTGCAAACATTTAGGGTATTGCGAGACCTTATCGGCCAGGCGCACGAACGGCTGGGCGCTCGGCGATTACGCCTCTGCAACATGCAAGCCCGGCGGAGGAGTTGCCGACCCTTTTCTGAGAAAGCCATCCGTTTTCTATTTGTTTATTCATTATTTAACATTGGGTTGAATTTAATTAAACGCAAAGAAAAACATCTGCAGGAGTTTTGAGATTACGTGTTTACACCTTATTTCTGATCCGTTATTTATCGTGTGTTCATTCCGCGCTTGCATGGTATTGCCCTAGCAAACATACGTAATATGCGATTGTGTCGCTAATGTGTGGTGCTCAGTCGCGTGCTGACCCTGCCTGATGTTCCTTTTCGTGTTCCGGTGATCGGCCGCTGGGAAAATAGCTGACCAATGGATAATGTTCGGCCTCAGTTTGTGGTTGTTAAAGGAAGACGCGTCGTAGTCAGCTCCATGCTTCTACATCTACACCTTTATCTTGTATATATTATATATTGCGCATATGTTAGGGGAGTCAGAAAATCTTTCACGGGCTCAAACGTTTTTTTTCTCGTTACGTCGGGTTAAATGGGCCACAGGTGCTTCACTTGATAACTCCTCGCGGGTAGCGTTGGAGAAAGTCCTCTGCGGTACTAAGGCAGCTGTCATAGCCGTGAGTTGAGGGTGCCACTTCCCGCCGAAGCTGGGGAGTTGCCCGTTGGCCGAGCTCTTAGCGGATCACAGATAGATGGGGCGCATTTTTACGCGCCGCTGGCTACTGGTGAGAGTAACAGTAGCACGTGTGGGGTACCGTTGATAGATTCGGGACTCGCAGAAGGTGATATTTGCTTCTCAGATGCTTTCCTGCGACTCCCAGAAGGTAAAGGTCGGAAAATATGTTGGTGATAACAGCGCCACATTTCGCGAAAGTAGGTCGATTCGCGTCGTTTAATGCTTCCGTTGGCGGATTAGCTAGCGACCACAGAAGGGAGTTCTGTAGGATGAACATGAGTTAGTGACCCTTGGCATTGACAGTAAATTCGACCACTTAAGGTACCGTTGTTAGATTCTTTGCAACGACTACAGAAGGTAAAGTTCGCACATGCCGATGAATTATTCTGGCAGTTACGCATTTTAGCCAACGAAAGATCCCGGCGAGCCAAACAGTGATTCCGACACAGTTCAGCGGCGATAGAGAGTGGAGGCTATGCCTTACATCACGGTGCCGCGATGAGCCTTATAACACGTGGTTTCTATTTACCAGGGACAAAGTCCGTGGTTTACGGGGTGTATTGCTGTACTGTGCAGCTGTCAGTTGAGGGGTCGGATAATTCCACATAAGCTGGGGACTATGTGTAGCGACCACATTATAGGCCTGCCTTTCATATGGCAGAGATGCAAGCATGCATGAGAAGGCGTGAATGTGTGAATGCTAGTGGTGGAATCTCAGTGAAATAACGTTTGCTTCCCAACATGTTACGACGGAAGCATCTTTCTTAAAAAAGTCCATATATTGTCGGTGACCTAATGTTTACGCCCTACTTCAGACGCCACCAGCAAACCAGTTATGACAGGGAATCGACTCAATAATCATGGACCGCGTATCCATACAGCGAGCAGCCAATCAACAGGCCACTATTACGATGACGAGTTCAATAAATCTAATCAGTCACAATTATTGCTGTAGACCCATTACTTCCAAACTTCTATTTAACATTGTCTATGCATTCGCAAATGGGAATGAATGTTTGAAATCAGTTGACAAATATTAAATCTTTCGCGTTAAAGACACTTGACAAACCCTTATTGAAGTCAAAAGCTTGTCGATGGTAAAAAGGATAGCATAAAAGAGAACTAAGTTTAAAAGGTTTAAAATACAGCTTTACATGCACGACGCTATGCAATTTAGTAGTTGATGTTTGTAAGACACAAAAACAGCTTTGAGAGGCAGGTTTTCAGGATAACCAATTTGGATCCCACCCACGATTTTAGAGATGGCGGGTAGAAAAACATAGAAAACCTATAAACGAATGATAAAACAAATTAGAACTTCAAGCATCCTTCACCCCACCAAAACTTACCAACAACCTGTCTAGACTGCAAAAGAGGATTGTCTAAAAAGCGGCTATAGGCTAGCCTCAAAAACTTAGATCGTGTGACGGAGCTGCTTGAGTGTGGACTGGTTCACCGCTGAAGGACTGGTGCGTTATCACGCCCTCAAGCTCACCCGCACAGTGCTTCCTTTAGCATTTCGCTGGCGAGGTGCTCGCCCGCGAGTTCTTGATGGCGTCCGAGACCTGCGGGCGAAACACGAGGCGGGACGGTAACCCCAAGTGAAGAGATCGCGAACCAGGATGGCAGAGCGGCGCCCCCAAAGTTGAGCGGCCGCGCCGTCCACTCTGCGCTGACACCGAAGCTGAGGGAGCTCCAGGCTTGTGCCTTCGGACGGGCTTTAAAGCGCCACATGTGGTGGGATATTGTGATAACTTGGGTCGTGCGTTGTGTATGTGTAGACATGCAGTATGGCCCTGCATGTACATATGCCGTTAATTTGCATGCAGGCATCTCTCGCATTCATCTCTGTCCTTTTGCCGTGCGATTTTATCTTTTCACGATAGGCGGAGTAGCCACGTGTGCAATGAGATCACCCTTGTTTATGTCTGATGTCTAAAATCCAATTCACATAACAATGATTGTTGTTGTACAAGCCAACAATGCCAGCAAACTTTTACCGCATTTAGCTGTGTATCCGACGCTTTGTCCTAGTCAAATTTGCGCACAACGTATCCGTGCCTCCTTTTTAATCAACATTAGAAAAATCAACTTGCAAACCTCATACCCTCTACCCCCAAGACCTGCGCGCGATTGAGTAAACAGGGAGCAAAGCCTCGAGATCTCACGGGTTCTCAAAGCACATCCACTTGAGCCAAACAACTTCACACCTCTTGCGCGCGTCTGGCCGCAGGGGTGCGCGTCTCTGCTCGGCCCAGCGTCTCAGCGCGCCGCGGTTGTCGCCACCAAACATCCGGCGGCGCCCGCGGACTCCTTTGAGGCCGCGCCGTCTGGGCCGCCGCCGACCAGACCATTATGGTTTCGGTGTCGTTTGTCGACACCTGTCGGACCGGCCGTCGCTGGTGTCGCGCGGTGCGCGCGCGCGGCGGCCGGCCGCGCCCACCGAGCTCTGTTTTCGCGGCCGCCGACAGGGGCGCCCCGCCCGGCTCGGCGCGCCGGCCGCGGCGCCCTTTCATCGGCACAGCGGCCCGCCCCAAAAATGCCGAGAATGCTATAAATTTTCCAGTGTCTTGCCTCCTTTCAGAGTGGCACAGTGGGCAATGATGACGGCAAAAGGCAAATTACCCGTATACCCTGTCATTGGGTATTGTGGCCGCGCTTCGAGGAGTGGCCACCTCGCCTGGCCGGCCGAGAGTCGGCCACTACATACGCGGCGCTTCGGACACGACGGCCTGGCTGCTGCATGCCTGGCCTGGTGAGTTTGGAGCCTAATGGATTATGGGAATGCCGCGCGTGAGGTGTGCGATAAGGACACAGGCGGGCGAACCGACACGTGGGTACAGGTTTGCATCTCTCGTGGAAGGTATGAAGATGTTTACAGGTGATTCGCGATGTTTGTTTACCCAATCGGAGGCTAGATCCATGTTTGATTTAGGAACTGTTCTCCACGAATTACATGGAAATCTGGCACTGCTGACCTATTGATGCTATTTCCGATGAAGATGCGCCGCCGAAAATAAAAGCACAAGCAAAGTGCCCTTCGGGCGATGCCTCGGACAAAAGGAAAATGGCCGGCAGCGTTCGTCATGTCTGGGCTTAATTTTGCAACACGATCACCTCACCCGATGCATCGCCAAAATCAACAACACGCGAATGCACGGGTCATAATTCACCTTCCGATTCAAAAGATCTTGATACATAGGATGTGCTTGTAAGCCCTAGTCGTTTGCGTTGCACATGCCACCATTCGGCCATGCGACATACAAGTGTGCAGGTCCGCATCTTTGTTTTATGAAGCTGGGCTCTAGCTCGGCACTCGTGTACTGGTACAGCCGTGGTGCTGAACTGCTGTTCAGCCGCGTTGCTTTGCTGTCCACTTATCATCATGCTCTTCACCAGCCATGGGCGCTGTAAGGCCACGTCAGTGCACCGCGCAGCCCCAGCAGCCCGCCGGACCAGTGGGACACCTTCGGCGAGGCGTGGTCCGTGCGAGCCGCGCTGTCGGGGCGGTCGGCTCCGGCAGGGGGCGGGGCGCCCGGGTCGGCCCCGGCCGCCGGCTAATGAGGGGCTCACCCCGCCGGCCGGGCCACACAGGCGGGCCCGGGCGACGAAACACGTGTAATCGCCGCCGTCGCCGGACCGGCCGGACCGCTCCGGCCGCCGACCGATTTATGAACGCCCATTAGCCGTGTCACGTACGCATTAAAGCACCGGGCCGAAATCAGGACACCACTGGCGGCTTCTCGTCTTGCCAGGGAGCCGGCGAGAAACCGGAGAGACTGGTAATGACGCATGCTTGTCCGCAGATTCGGAGCTGGCCGTTTGGTTTTCAGGGTTACTATGGACGAGCTAAAGATACTTCGCTTGCCTCATCATGCTTGTGTTGCAATGACACTAATCATGCAGCATTCTTGGAACCCCTACCTAAACATCGAAAACACATACTGATGTTGTAGAAACTGATGCTGTACTTTTGAGCCGATTGGTAAGTCAGACATGTTCTGAACTTATAGCATAGCGATATTTGGCATGGTTTTTAAATCAGTATCCTTGGAGTCAGGAACGACGCCATAGGGGGGGGGGGCGTCCCCCTCTATCGTCGGATTGGGGGGGGGGGGCAGTCTCCTATGCTGACAACCTTCTTGCGGGAAAATATACTTTTCACACAGATCTTCACTAACAGGCTACTCCCAATTTCCAGCATAATGAGAGTACGTAGTATCGGTAGGGTTAAATTGCTACTAAGCTAGTACGATGCTACTAGGGCCCAACAGATCGCTCTCCGATGCTACTAGGGCCCAACAGACCGCTCTCCGATGTTCCCTATATGGCCGACTACACTCAATGCCTCCCGTGCCTGGATTTCGAAGCCGGATTAGAATATGATTGGATCATTACGCATATGCAGGCTATGGATAGAAGATACCTTTTAAAGGGAAAAGTGAAAACCAATACCTAATTGTAGCGAACGTGCAACGATGTAGCATTCCTAATACCCCAGGCACGGCAGATATTTTATACGCTCTTCGTCAATGACCATCACGCACTAAGATCACTTCCAGCATCATACTTTTCTACAAAGTTTAGAACGCCAACAGATGAACCCTGCAATTTGGTGTTGTTTTCTGTTCATTGCACGCCCGAAACATTTCGAATACCATTGCCGTCGTGATAGTGCCAGCATAAAATATTTTCTTTTCCCATAACCCTGCTCCAGGAACTACATTTTGTGACAAATTAATGAGCTTGGAGGTTAAACTTATATTCTAATCCAGTACCATTACATCTTTGTACAATCGTCGTTTGAGCAGCTTTGGTGCGATTAAGTTTTGATTCGAATAATTTGAGTTATTGCTTAGTAACGAGGGACTAGTTAAAGAGGATTGGTGGAGAGGGGTTCAGAAACGGGATAACTTTGCTGTAAGAGTAAGAATGATGGAAGAAGGGTGTGAGAATGAGAGAAAGAGAGAGTGAGGAGAGAGAGAGAGAGAGAGAGAGATAGAGAGCAGAGGAGAGAGAGAGAGAGAGAGAGAGAGAGAGAGAGGAGAGAGAGAGAGAGGAGAGAGGAGAGAGAGAGAGAGAGAGAGAGAGAGAGAGAGAGAGAGAGAGAGAGAGAGAGGAGAGAGAGAGAGAGAGAGAGAGAGAGAGAGAGAGAGAGAGAGAGAGAGAGAGAGGAGAGAGAGAGAGAGAGAGAGAGAGAGAGAGAGAGGGAGAGAGAGAGAGGGGGAGGGGATGAGAAAGAAGGAGAAGAGAGGACTCACGGGAAAGAGGGTGTCGCGCGCAACAGAAGTGGACGTGGTGTGTGAGGCCATGTATTTGTCTGTACTCGTCCCCATGGGTCATTGTCGGCGGCGCACAGGTA
>NW_023597034.1:39297147-39317147 GCF_011947565.3 Pollicipes pollicipes | reverse complement strand
GCCATTTGTAATGTCTCGCTGTGGCGCCACGGCCGTAGGTGCTGGCGTGGCGTAGAAGAGTGCCTGTGACCGTATGTGCTACTGCGGTACGGCAGAGTTGCAATGCAAACCTGAAGTCTGGACTAAGACGTAGAATCCGGAGAATATGCCACAGCTTTGCACGTATTTAGCTGAAGTTTTTTTCTATGGGCCATTTCATACAGGCCATTCGTTGAGGTCACCGGTCGCAACCACAGACGTGTCGTGCACAGCGGCGACTTGAGCCGCAGTCCGTTCGCGCCAGGTGGGCGCGGCTACAGCACCGCCCGCCGCCCGGTGCCCGCGCTGTGGTCCGTGCTGGTCGCGCGGCGGCTGACGTGGCGCGTGCGGTTGCCGCAGGACATGAACTGGAGGGAGCGGCCGGCCGGCCAGCCGACGTCGCCGCCGGCCGCGCATGCGCGCTCCGGCGGCGACAGGTTCGCCGGCAAGATGCGCATGGACCAGCCCGAGGCGTACTCGCGGCCGCCGCGCGAGCGGGCCGAGGTCGGCTGGAACACGCACGACCGGCGCGGCGACGACTCCGCGGCTGACTGGCCGGGCAGTGGTGGCGGCAGAGCGGCTGGTGGCGGAGGCGACGGAGGTAGAGGTGGCGGTGGCGATGGAGGTAGAAGTGGCGACGGCGGCTGGCCGGGCAGCGGCAGTGGCGGCGGCGGCGGTGGCGGTGGCGGTGGCGGTGGCGGTGGCGGTGGCGGTGGCGGTGGCGGTGGCGGTGGCGGCGGCGGCGGCGGTGGCGGCAGCTGGCCGGGCAGCGGCGGTGGCGGCGGCTGGCCTGGCGGCGCCGGTGGCGGCGGCGGCGGCGGTGGCGGTGGCGGTGGCGGGCGGGGCGGTGGCGGTGGCGGCGGCGGCAGCGGCAGCCGTGGCGGGGGCGGTGGCCACAGAGGCGGTGGCGCCGACTGGCCGGGCAGCAGCAGCAGCAGCAGCGCCAGCACCAGCACCAGCACCAGTAGTAGCGGCTGGCAGCCGGAAAGGCGGTGCCGACTGGCGGGGCGCCGGCGGCGCTGCCGGCGGCGGCGGAGCAGGAGCTAGCGGCGGCCGTCCGCGGGGACTGGAGCGTGCCGGCGGCTGGGACACGCCGGCGGCAGGGCGGCCGTCGCGGCCGGGGCCGACTGCGGCTCCGGCCCAGGCGCGGCCGGCCGTCACCATCCCGGAGCACGGGGCGCGGCTGGAGCCGGCGCCGCTGCCGGCCGGCGGTCCGCTCCGCGTCACGCCCACCTGGGTTTGTGGCCTGCACGAGTTCTTCGTGCAGCCGCTGGAGGGCGGCGCCGAGTTCAGCCGGCTCATGAACGAGATGCAGAGCTTCTACGGCGGGCTGCGCCGCCAGGACGGGGTCGAGACCAGCCCGACAGTCGGCAGACCCGTGGCCGCCCGGTGAGCGTGATGCCGCGCCGCGCCGGGGTGAGAGCCTCACCGGGCTACACACGGGTGATGCAGGATCGGGAAACTGGCCGGCGGTTGGCGTTAGCTCTAGGACATGCACTTACCCGATGTGTGATGGGAATATGGTGTGAATGGGATCATCATGGAGGCTTCTGGCTGCTTCCAGGACCCGTTTGTACACGGCTCACGCGACGCGGGTGTCATTTGGGCAGTCATGTGGTTGCACCGTGTTCGCTATTCAGTGTTACCCCCCTGCCGGGTTCACTGCATCCCACGTTGACAAAATGACCACGCGCTCGCGTGGTCAGATCCTGCTGCGACCTGTGGCCGTGTCCAGACGCGACACCGATCTCTGACGTGACGCCGTCACGTGACGCGGCGGCGCGCCTCCTGCCGCCAGCTTTACGGACGGCGCATGGTACCGGGGCGTGGTGAAGGCGAGCGCGCGCGCCGACATCACCGTGCACTTCGTCGACTACGGCAACACGGCCTCGCTGGACGGCCAGCTGGTGAAGCGACTCAAGGAGGAACACTGCCGGCTGCCGTGCCGCGCCTTCAGGTGATGACGCGCGGCCGCCGGCGGCGCCGGTCTTCGGTCGGACCGCGCGGCCCGGCGACGACCGCGCGGCCCCGGTCCCGTCGACGGACACGCGTCCACAACTGCCTCGCCGGGTCTCTCGGACTCGCTCTTCACGTCAGCAACGATCGCGTCGCCGGCGGGCCGTCTGTCCGACGCCGCGGCAAGCGTGGCGGGGGTCTGGCCACCGTCGTTGCCGCGATCTTACGTGACCCGACCGTGCCTGACCGCGCCGCTCCGCTACAGGTGCCAGTTTGGAGGCGTGCGACCGGTCGGCGGCCAGTGGAAGGTGCTCCCAGAGAAGGAGCTGTCCAAGTACTTCGAGGCCGAAATGCAGGTGAGCTCCTCCGATTGTGCGGTGGGTTACCCAGGATGGCGCGGGGGGGACGCCAGGCTGGAGGTGCTCCAGACCCTCGTGTGTCGTGTGTCAGGTGACGTGCCTCAGCTCCGAGGGCTCGCTCTCGTCCGTGGGTGGTCCCGCTGACCCCGGTCTCGTGTGTCGTGTGTCAGGTGACGTGCCTCAGCTCCGAGGGCTCGCTCTCGTCCGTGGGTGGTCCCGCTGACCCCGGTCTCGTGTGTCGTGTGTCAGGTGACGTGCCTCAGCTCCGAGGGCTCGCTCTCGTCCGTGGAGGTGACGCTGGCTTCCGGCGGCCCGCGCGTCTCCGATCAGCTGGTGGCCAACGGGCTGGCCGAGCGACCGGCCGCCGCCCGCGCCGTCCAACAGTCCAGTGAGCTGCTGCGCCGAGCCGAGCGACACCAGACTGTATCTGACACTGTGACCGGCTTGGTAGCGGCCTGTCGGCAGCCATTTCCTTCGAGCTATCAACTGGGCATGGTGCTTTGAACTAAGGCGTCCATACTTGTATTCATTTATTTAGCAATGAAGTTACTCTTGCCTATCGACGTGTTAAGGTGTTCGGTGTGATTTTGGTGCAGCCTTTGTGTTAGTTGTGTCACAGTATACTTTTGCATTGATCCAGCTCGCGGTGTTGTTTTGTTCTGTTTTTGTGTGCTTTTCCAGGCATCAAAGCAGTCGATTCCAGCTGCCTTTCACAGTATTCCATCTTGTATGTGCATTGTACTTGGTTGCGCCCACACCGCCCGGCCCGCCGCGTGTCGCGCCGTCTGTCATGTGATGTATGTCACGTCATGACACTGGCCGCCTCACACTCGCCGGCGCGGCAGACATCGGGCCGTTCCCGGCGCTGGAGCGGCCTTTCGCCGCCGGCGAGCGCGTGGCCGTGTTCGTGGCCTACGTGGTCGCCACAGACCGGCTGTTCGTGCAGCTGAGCGAGAACACGGCCGAGATCGAGCAGATGGCCGCCGACATCGAGGCCTCCACTACCGGCTGCCAGGTGCGTAGTCCCCGGCTCGATCAGATCCACGACAGACTTCCGAACTTCCGGCGCGGTACCGGCTAGTGCAAGGTCGAGCTTCGCAGCTCGGGTTCCAGGGTTAAGGCCCTCGCTACTCTCGGTATAACGCGGACGTTCCTGCAGGACGCAGATTCGGCTGGGTATGTGTGTTGTTCTGCGCACGTTATCTTCTTTGGCCGCGACATCCGCCCCCCCCCCCCCCCCCTCCCCCGACTCGGCCGACCTTGTGCCCCGGTTTGGTGCGTGGTAGAGCCTGACGTTTGTCAGACGCGTCATCCCGGCTTGGGCCCGAAATGTCGCGATGTTTGGTGAAGCCGGTAGGCCTCATCTAGCACCATGTGATCGGTGGCCTGTGTCCGTTGTCTTGCCGGCACCCCTGCCCCCCCCCCCCTCCGTGAGCGGCCACCAGCCGCGTGACATACCGCCGGCCGCCGGCAGATCCCGTGCCCGGACGTGGCGGCCGGCGAGATCTGTCTGGCGCCGTTCGAGGACGTCTACTACCGCGGCGTCATCACCGGTGTGGAAGGCCAGCTGGCCACCGTCTACTTCGTCGACTACGGCAACACGGAGCGCATGCCCAGCGACCAGGTGGGCGCCGCGGCCGAGCAGGGACGGCTGCTGACGCGGCGGCCGAGCAGGGACGGCTGCTGACGCGGCGGCCGGGCAGGGACGGGCTGCTGACGCGGTGGCCGGGCTGGAGGGGCCTGCTGATGAGGCGGAACCCCCAGCGCCTGCTCGCGCTGGCGTGCAGCCTAGGCGCCGCAGGTTGAAAAGTCTAGCAAAGTGATCTCCGTGAGCCGTGCGTCCCGTACATGGTTAAACCTGGCTGACCCGTCTGTCACCTCCGTACGGATCGTGTGTGGTGGTCTGTAGCCGGTGCTCGCTCTGTGTGCCGGGCAGCTGCTGGAGTGTCCGGTGCCGCTGGTGGACCTGCCGGCGCAGGCCGTCCTCTGCAGCGTGACCGGCCTTCCGGCCCGCTGTGCCCAAGAGCTGACGGCCCGCGTCGACCAGATGGTACGCCGACATTGCGCGCGCGGCGCTCGATCCGGCCGACGAACCGGTTTTGATCCCCCTGAACCACTTTTGCAGAAGTGTATTGTTGTGCTTTCAGTGCGTCTTTGAAAACTTACCAGTTTTGCTCATGTCTCTGATATGAAAGAGAAGCTGTATCGAATTAAAATACGAATCGGATCTACTCAGAATATGGTTGGAGCGCACTGTTTTGTTTTTGTTTTTTATGGCAATTGTAGTCTTAGAGCTTATGCTGGAGCACCTCTTTTACAGCGCCATTAAACGCCCAAGCATTAAGTGCCTTTTTTATAATGGAGTGGTTTGTTCTCACTGTTACTATTTTCAACGCTGAATGCGTGGTAGAGTGTTGCGTAGCCCTTCATAGAAAACAATAAGCTGGTGATCTCACCCATGCTTCGTCTCCACAAGCCGATTTCATCTTGCCATGGCGTCAAGTTTGTTTGTTTTGTTTTTTTGCTAATAACACCGGAGGTTCCACGACCTTCCTGACCGAGTAAGGTGGCCCTCAGTGACTGGAAGTCAGCTGTGTGCGCTTGTCCTGATCCCGCCCCCTGCCCATTCCTCGGCAGGAGCTGACGGCGCTGGTGGACCGGGTGCTGCCCTCCTCGCTCAGCGTCACCCTGCTAGATGGCGACGTCAACATTAACTTAGAGCTGGGCGCGCGGCCCGACGCGCCGGCCGCGGCGCGCACACCCAGCCCGACCAAGCAGGCCAGCCCCGCGTCGCCGGCCAAGCAGAGCCCGGCGACTACCGCGCCTTCGGCGGCGGCGGCGGCGCCGTTTGAGCGCGTGACCGTCTCCTACGCCGTCTCGCCGCACGAGTTTTACGTGCAGGACGCGGCGGACCCGGCCGCCCAGCAGCTGGACGATGTGATGGCGCAGCTGGATGCGGAGTACAGTCAGCTGGCGGCCGACGAGCGCGTGCTGGCTGAGGTCAGTCTCGAGCAGCGAGACGCCCCGGCGCCGGGGCCGTGGCAGAGATCTTGGGGCTCCTCGGGAGTCACCAGGACCCGCGCGCCGGCTGACAGGGTTCAGTAGAGATCGGTCAGGAGAATGTAGGCCGCAGTTTCGTTGTTGGCTCAAGGGTGCACTTGGGGCCGGTCCCCATGATAACGGATCGGGGCCATGATGGATCCTTGACATTGCTCCCAGTTCCTGTGCAAATAATCGCGGTGTAGCATTTAACCAAATCGATTGACCAGGACAGCTGATGAGCTTGATCATGTCTTCGCGACATTGCTTCCAGTCGTCTTGCGAATTATTCGCAGTCTAGCCTTCAGCTCAGTGAATCATCCTAAATCAGTCTGAATCGACCGGAACACTGATCGTCTCACCAACTGATCAACTTAACACTGATCAGGACGCCGAAATCACGTCTGATTGTCTGCCTGGAGTTGTGGACATCTGTGTCTGACCTATGCCGATGACCTGAGCTGCGACTTTCCCATGTGTCGACAGGTACAGCCGGGTGACCTGGTGGCCGCCCCGTTCTCCGAGGACGGCGCCTTCTACCGGGCGCGCGTGCTAACGGTGGACGCGGCTGGCGACACCTGCCACCTGCAGTTCATCGACTACGGCAACTGCGAGACGGCGGCGCGCGCTTCATGCCGCCGCCTGACGCCGCCGCTGCTGGCGCCGGCGCGGCTGGCGCAGCTGTGCCGGCTGCCAGAGCGGCCGGCGGCCGACGGCGGCTGGAGCGCGGCCGACACCGCCGCCTTCGAGCAGCTGGCCGGCACGCTGGAGAAGCAGCTGACGCTGGAGCGACTGTCTGAGCCGGCCGCCGAGCGCTGGACTGTCCGCCTGATGGACGGCGAGACGGACGTGGGCGCGGCGCTGGTGGCGGCCGGCCGCGCCCTGCCGCCGGCCGCGCAGGAGCCGCCGGCGCCGGAGCCGGAGCCGACGGCCGGCCCGGCCGGTCTGGCCCGGCTGCAGGCGGCGCGGCTGCTGGACGGCGCCGTGGTGTTCGCGCTCAGCCCGACCGACTTCTGGGCGCAGCTGAGCGACGACACGGCCGCGCTGGACGCGCTCATGGCGCGCCTGGAGGCGGCGCAGCTGGCGCCGGCCGCCGCACCCGCCGCCGGACACCTGGTGGTGGCGCGCTACACTGAGGACGGCGCGCTGTACCGGGCGCGCGTGCTCAGCGCAGCGGCCGACGCCCTCTCTGTGCTATTCGTGGACTACGGCAACACGGAGTCGGTGCCTGCGACCGAGGTGTGGGCGTGCCCAGCGGCGCTGGCCGCCGTGCCGCCGCTGGCATTCCGCTGCGCGCTGCCGCTGGCGCCGCAGGTCTGGCCCGACGCTGCCGTCGACGCGTTCTCGGCGCTGGTGGGCATCGGCGGCGCCGACGAGAAAACGCTCAAGCTGGAGCTGGTGCGGCCGGGCGACCCGGCGCTCGTCAACCTGTACGACGGTCAGCAGGACGTGGCGTTCGCCATGGTCGGCGCCGGCTTCGGCACGGTGCCGGTGGAGGAGCCGGCGTCGCCGGCTGCGGCCTCGACGGTGTCGGCGGCTCCGCCGGCAGCCGCCGAGCCGGCGCCCGAGGCGCCGCCCGCGGCGGGAGAGCAGGCCCAGCCGAGTGATGAGCAGTCCTCGGTGTCGGCCGGGCTGGCTCCGGTGTGGGACATCGCGGCCGAGCAGGCGGTGTTCGTCTCTCACGTGACCTCGCCACTGGAGTTTTACGTGCAGCCGGCCGACACGGCGCCGCTGGACGAGCTGATGGAGCGGCTGGCGGCCGAGTTTGGATCGGCCGCGCCGCCGCCGGCCGCCGCGCCCGGCCAGCTGGTGGCGGCACCGTTCTCGGAGGACGGTGCGCCCTATCGCGCCCGCCTGCTCGCCGTCCGTGGCGACCGCGCCGACGTGCTGTTCGTCGACTACGGCAACGGCGAGGCGGTGGCGACGGCCGAGCTGCGGGAACTGGACTCCGCGCTGGCGGCGCTGCCGGCGCAGGCGCGCCCCTGCCAGCTGGACGTGGAGGCGTGCGCCGACGGCGCGGCCCAGCGGCTACGCGAGCTGACCGAGCAGCAGGAGGAGCCGGCCACGCTGTACCTGCTGGCGGCTGGAGCCGTCAGCAGGGTGCGGCTGACGCTAGCTGTCGGCGACGCGGCCGAGGTCCTGCTGGCGGCCGGGCTGTGCCAGCCGCGCCAGGCGCCGCGGCTGCCGGCGCCGGCGCCGCCGTTGGGCCAGGCGCTGGAGCTGCTCGTCTCCTGCGTGGAGTCGCCCGGCTGCTTCTTCGTGCAGCGGCGCAGCGCGCTGTCGGCGCTCGACGAGCTGATGGACCTGCTGAGCGAGCTGTACGAGGGCCGCGAGCCGGCCGCGCCGCCGCTCGCCGCTCCCTGCGTTGGTGACCTGTGCGTCGCCTGCGCCGCTGACGAGGACGGCTGGCACCGCGCGCGCGTCGAGGCCGTGGCCGCCGACGGCGCCGTGCGCGTTCGCTACGTCGACTATGGCCAGACAGTGGCGGCGGCGGCGGTGCGGGCAGCGGCGCCGGCGACGCTACGTCAGCCGGCGGTGGCGCTGCGCTGCCGGCTGCCGGCGCGGCCGGCCGACGCCGACTGGGATCAGGAGGGTTCCGCCGCCTTCGCCGAGATCATTTCGGCGGCGGGTCACACGCTGGAGGGCCGGCTCGCGGAGGACGGCGACGGACAGCTGGTGGCGCACCTCCGCCTGGACGGCCAGGCCGTGACGCGTCTGCTGCAGGAGCGGGGCGTGCCGCTGGAGGTGGAGGAGGAGGAGCCTGTGGTCGCGGCCGGGGAGGAGGCCGCCGTCAAGCGGGAGGAGCGCAGGCTCGAGCAGCACGCCGAACGGGAGGGCGGGGACGAGAACGGCGGCGAACCGAAGACGGTCTATCAGGAGGCGGATCAGCAGACGGGAGCGTCGGACGATGACGACCACCATGAACCCGAGGAGTCTGAGGAGCCTGTGGATCAGGAGCTGCAAAAGACCCGAGACAGCTCAGACCAGGAGTCAGAGACGTCGAATGATGACTCGAAGCAGGAGGGACGGGGGTCGTCAAATGGCGATGAGGAGTCTGGAGAATCAAAAGCATCCGCTTACCAGCAGCCGCAAGAGTCGGCGGAGCCTGATGGCAGTGATGAAACACGGTCGGGAGCGACTTCGGGCCGGACGAGCTCCGCCGGAGAGGAGTCCGGCCAGCCCGAGGGCGCTCCCCTGGACGACAAACTGGAGAGGCGTGGTGACGAAGACGACCTGGAGAAGTCTGATGACTCCGATCAAGATGCGCAGCAGTGGGAGGACGCCGCCGACCAGAAGCCGCACGCGTCGACAGGGGACAGGCGACAGTGAGGACGCCCTGGAGTCGGGAGGCAGCTCCGGATCGGACTCGGCCGAGCAGTCGCCGGACCGCAAGTCGTCGCCGTCCGGCGCCCCCGCTCCGCTCGAGGGCAGCGACAGCGGCGCGTCCAGCCGGCAGCAGGGCGGGGACGGCACGTCGGCCGGCAGTGGCGTGCCGGCGCCCGTCAACGGTCAGAGCAGCGCCGCGCCGCCGGCCGAGGCGGCGGCCGGCCGGAAGACGGCGGTGGCCGCGGACGGCGCCGGGACGCCCTGTCCCAACGGCTGCTGATCAGGTCGACTAGGCGACGGCGGTGCAGCGGGAGGCCTGGATGGATAGGGCGGGGGGGGGGGGGGGGGGAGCGAGCCGGAACATCTGGCCCGGACGCTGACGTCAGGAACTAGTGGCGACGGCTGGACCCGGAGAGCGCGCCTAGGGACGCACGCTGCTTGACTGGCTGGCCACTGTGTGCGGGAGACGCGCGGACTCGTGAGCCTCGCTCTCTGCGCCCCTGGCCGGTCGGGCTTCTTGCCGCCCGCCTTCGACGGCGTACGTTCGTCGGCTGTAAATAGCGGCCTGGGGATGCTTCGCGGCTGTCACTGGGCCTTTGGCTGGCGTTCGCCTGTCTAACATTTGTATTTTCTGTAGTGAAATGCCCGCTAATGTGGGCGTGCCATGCTTCATGCATTGCCATGCTTTGTGGTTGCGTGCGCTCGGCGGATTCCAAGAATACGCACTTGAGACACCGAAGGTCCCCAAGAGAACGTGCTGTTTCCTGAACCTGTCTTGACTTAAGAATGCGCCTAAGGTTGCACAGCGGTGGGCTCACCGGCAATTGTCACTGTCAGTTTGACAGCCATGTGATTATCGCGAATAAAAGATGGTAGCAGGCTCAAGTGCCAACTCAGACGATGCGTGTTTCGTGTTTTGTATTTATAAGCTGTAAATCCATCTCCAACGCCGCAGATATCGTACAGGTTACAAGGCGGGTTTCACTGGCGAACGATGTCCAGGGGCTGGCCTCATCTGACCCTCGCGAGTCTGTCAGCAACGAGACGCTAAACCCTGCCCGGCCGGACGACACAGGATCGCCCGGCGACACAACGTGACGCCCTGCCGGCTGTGTCGGGAGGCGGGGACATGCGGCGCCGCTCCCATCCTTTGGCGATGGCATGGCATGTGGCGTCCGCCTCATCTTGCCAGGGACTTAACAGGGGGCGGCCGTGTCAATTAGGCGTTTTTACATCAGCAATGTAGCTCCGGATTCGGCGATTTGTGGCCCGAGGGCTGTTCCCCGTGTCTGAGGAACATAAGCGAAGCACGGGGGACGGCGCGTTCCAGCCGACCCCCGCGGAGAGAAGCCCCGACCCGACGGTTCGCTGCGGCCGCCCCTCCGCGCCCTCTCGCCACGGCTGGATCCGCCGCCCGGGCTCCTCGCTCGCCAGTCAGGGGGAGCGTGACTGAGCCACCGGACGCTCCATGGGCGGGGGGCTGACCCCGGCGCGGTCGGCGGGTCCGTAGACGCGGTCGGGACACTTCGGAGGACAAACACGTACATCACGCGCTACCCAGCCGGCGTCGCTCCTCTGACCGGCGCCGTGGCGGACGGGGACGAGCCCGGCGCCGTGGCCGGCTGGTCGGGCTGCACTAGCGCGAGGACATCTTGTGCAGGGAGACGGTCATCTGGCCCCGGCCACGCTCGCGCAGCACGCGCACGCCCAGCACGGCCAGCCGCACGGCCAGCGTGACGCACGCCACGCCCAGCGCCGTGGCCACCATTGCCGGCGTGCTGCCTGGGGCTCGCCAGTAGTTGTTCTGAAACACGCCAGTCAGCGCCCAGAGCAGCGCTGCGGCGCAGGGCGGTCAGTCGACTCCAGACGCGCGGCCAGCGGCGCGCGACAGGCGGGAGTGGCGGGTCAGTGGAGGGGGGGGGGGGGGAGGGGAGCAGTGGAGCATTGTGCTCATAGGTGGACAGGCTGACAGTGGTCCCATGGCGCTGCTTGAAAAAAAAGGACGCGATCATTCCTCCCCAAGAATGTCAGAGTATCGGCGGACACGTTCGGCGTATGCTGCCATGGGATGGTGGTGACTCAGTGTAAAGGACGCCGTACGCACCAAGCATATCGGCTATTTGCGCATTTCACGATCGCTTCCGATACGGGGGCGAGCGCGGACTGTCGTCACATCCGGCTTCTCCGAAACAGCGTCAGCGTGATAGCCGTTTGAGTATTTTTGTCGCGTATGGAGGACGCGTCTCCTCCCAGGTCGCTCCCCATGGAGGCAAAATGCAGCCCAAGGCCCAACTTTAACTGTTCCTTCAAAGACCAGTAAAGGCAATCTTCACTGGGCCCACCCCGCAGCACGCTCACAATCCACGCCCACGGCAGCGGACATACAATGGGCTGCTGGCCTCTGTGGGCCGTGTCCACGCGCCTGCTCGTCACAGTGCTCACCGAAGCCGGGGCTGATGGTCCAGCGGGTGTACTTGTCCAGCACGGTCAGCTCCAGCAGCAGCCAGGCCAGCGCGCCGGCGGCCAGCAGTCCGGCCAGCAGCGAGGTCACCAGCTCGTCAGATGCCTGCGGGCAGCGGCGCCTGAGTCATGTACGCAGCGTACACGAGCGCCCCGGCCGTCACTGCGCAGCCGTCGGCGGACGGTGTGGCGGCGAAGCGGCAGCACTGGCTGGTGTGTAGCACGGAAAACCGACCAACACTGTCAGTCTAGGCTGGATCGAGTTAGGCTGGAGCTCATCTAGTCTGCAGAGACTTTTTCTCGCAGATCTTTTCTGCATAGATCTCTTTCATAGATCTTTTCTGAACTGCGGTGTTGATGAGAGCGGTAAGAAGTGGGACACACGCACCGAAACCCTAATGCTCTGTGCATCCTGCCGCAATCGCCGACATCAAGGATGACTCCCAGCAAACCACATCGCATTGAAATCCGACGAAAGACCGCAGTAGTTCTCCGCTGCTGCGACGAGAGAAAGAATGTAAGACTCCCAGCAACAAGAACGGCGAGAGGGCGCATACACCCACGCGCTGGCTCTGTCCTCAGCTGATGTCAAGAGCGCGCCAGCGCCCAGCAACTCTCGCCAGGAAAGCGAACGGAAGCCGCACGCTTACTGCTTCTGTTTAAGCATGATGCCACGATCCCTGAAGTCCCGCACGCGATGGGCCGGAGGGAGAGCACTGCTCCACCCTCGGTCAGGCGCGGGACTTCGCCGTCTGTCGCCACCTCTATCCCTTTCATTTCGTGTCATGAGGCTAGTGTGAGAACTCATCTACCGCACCCCGTCGTCTTGTCTCCCGGACGTCAGCTTCGGCCGCGTTGCGCCGGGACGAGAGCAAGCGTCGCCCACCGCCGCCGCGGCGCGTTTGATCCCGCCGCCAGTGACGTCACTAGCGTGTGCACGGCCGACCCCGGCGGCCGACCTTGGGTCGACCCTGACGCCCTCCGCGGCCCGGTCCGTCGCTGGACAAACACACCTGCGGTATCGCACCTCGCCAGCGCGCGCCCATATGGCGATGGAAGAGCGTGAGGGCCCTCTGAGCCTCCGAGAGTAGCAGCGCTCGCAATAGACGCAGACGAGTGGTCCTGATAATGGCGACGGCTGACCCCAATTTCATTGAGTACGACCTATGTCAAGCGTGCGATGACCGTAACTGTCGTGTGTGCTGTGTAGATGCATGCATGTACGTGGGTACAGAGGGAGGCACAATTGCAGGTACAAAGTACGTTTACACGTGCCATCTCTCTGAAGAATCCTCTGCCCAGCCCACATCCCGTTTCAAGCGACGGACAACCGTCGAAAAGTGACGCAGGCGACCTTCACAGCTACAAAACAAAGCACACTGTGAGGCGCGTGCATTACATAGTCACCAGCCAGCCGGATTAGCGTAGGTCACGTTCCTCGCCGCCACGCGGATGCGGCAGGCGCCCCTCGCGGTGGGAGACGGCTGTTCCAGCAGGCGGGACTGCCAGCCGAGGGGCAGCGGCTTCCGACGAGCTCGCGTCGTCCCACCGCACGCGTACCTCGCCCACGTAGACGAGTGCCACGTCGATGGAGATCAGAGCGGCCACTGTGGTCCAGGTGGTGTACACGGCCAGGCCGTTGTGCACGCAGAGGCGCAGCAGCCACACCTCGCGCGGCGTCGGCGGCTCGGGCGACACCCGGCACAGGTACAGGCTGCAGCAGCGCAAAAAGAGGCGCCCGTCAGGCGGCCGCTGACCGGGCTCGTTGCCACGGGGAGGGGGAGGGGGAGTTGCGCAGCGCCACAGCACTGGCGGTTACGCATGAATTCAGGTGTGTGTTTTAGGGAATGCAGGTCGAAACAGTTGCACGACACCAGCGGGGGACACAATGAAAACGTGCCACTAATACCGACAAAGAGGCCGAATAGGATCCAAATTACAATGCATCGTATGATGAAACATCCCAATCACACTGCCGAACATGTCTTTAGCATAGACTAAATGTCCATGCTAATATATCTCCAGCATAGACTAAAGACTTAGTCGCAGTCGGCCGCACACGAACTTTGACTCGAGATACTCGGCTTCACGCCCGCACATCGGCTGAACACCGAGCTTGCTCCGTCTGGCACCTGTATCCGTAATTTCTGTTCTGTCACGCAGACCCAACTGTATGGGATGTGGGGCACAGTCAAACGTCCACCCGACCCTCCGCTCCCCCCCCCCCCTCGCGGAATCGACGGTCGCGAGCAGGCACCCCTTATCTTCACCACTACCGACTGCGGGGCCATTTTGTCCATACCTTCTGTGGAGGATGAGCATCACCAGCCAGTTGGTGATCATCACGATGCAGAGGACCACGGCGGACGCCGTCAGCAGCTCCCGGTCCCAGATGAAGAGCCAGCCGACGTTGAGCGCCTGGTTGACGATGAAGAAGAACCAGAAGGGCGAGGTGAGCGTGGCCGGGTTGAGGTAGACCGGGCCGGCCGCCGTCCGCCTACACAGCTGGCTCAGCGCTGCCAACAACAGAGGCAGGCGCGTGTGAGGAGGGCGGCGGGGCTTAAGGCTAACGCGTGCCGCAGCACGGGGTACCGTGTGGCTCTACAGGACCCCATGCAACTGTCAATACAGCAGCCCCGTGCGGTGGTGCTCAGTGGAACTCCCGAGCAGAGCTGCCACTTTCGAAAAACGCTTAGGAAGGAAGGGAAGGGGCTCAGCCGCCGGGGCTGGCGTAACCTGTTCCTCAAAACCTGATTTCTTCGGAATTGGGTCGATTTAATTTGCATCCCGGACAATTTTTTGTCGATTCAAACGTCGTTTTGATGCAGGGGACGCAATCCGCTGCAATTTGCACTTGCATGTGCCCAATGCATTGCATCACATTCGCGCTTACATAGAAATCGCAATCCGACGCGAAGCTGCAATTACGTGCGAAGCTTATAATGAGCTGTAACCCACTCCAGAGCCCGTAAGTAAAACGGCTGGCTATGATCAACGAAAACGGCCCTCGTCTACCGACGAGACGCAACAGCGGCTTTATTCAAAACAGCTTGGCCTGCCACCTGCAAACGAATGTCTATATGGACAGCATTTGTGCACAGCGATATGAAGTACCTCTACCTAAAACTGAAAACGAAGTGGTGCAGCCTTCTCAAAAAGCATGTTGACGACTGAGGGGACACATAGAGTAAAGGCTGGTTACCAGTGTGATCGTCTCATAAGAACGCGACCCTGCCGACCTTGCCGACCCCGCCGACCTTGCCCTGCGGTAAGTGTCCCTTTGAGCAAAAGAACTGTTTTTGTGTTTTCCGTGACGCGTCAGTGTCGGCACTACAGTACTGTCAGTGACACATCAGTGTTGCCACTGCAGCGTCATTCGTGACGTCACTGCAGCGTCATCCGTGACGTCACTGCAGCAGTTGTGCCAGGCCGCCGTTCGACCGGCAGTACATGCCCATGTCGTATTTCCACAGACAGACGGGGATCGCGCCCGCGGCGCTTTTGGCAGGGGCGGGCCGTATTGCCTCGCAAACACGATAGCCACGGACCCGCCGGCTGGTGCGACGCTATCGGGCCTGCTATCAGATAGGGCGGCCAATTTTGAGGCCTTTTGACGCGCTCGTGGTCCTTGCGATGGTTTAATTATATAAGGATCATGCACGGTTATGTAAAGCTGACGCTCGGTTACGTAAGGCTCATGCACGTACATGTAAGGCTCATGCTCGGCTATTTAAGGCTCATGCTCGGTTATATGATGTTAATGCACGGTTATGTAAAGCTGACGCTCGGTTACGTAAGGCTCATGCACGTAAATGTAAGGCTCATGCTCGGCTATGTGGGCTCATGCTCGGCTATTTAAGGCTCATGCTCGGTTTTATGATGTTAATGCACGGTTATGTAAGGGTCATGTTCCCTATGTGAGGCTCATCCTCTGTTGTTTAAGGCTCATGCTGGGTTCTATAAGGCTCACGCATGGTTATGTAAGGCTCATGCACGATTATGTAAGGCTCGTGCACGGTTATGTAAGGCTCATGCACGGTTATGTAAGGCTCAAGCAAGTTAAGGTACGGCCAGATCCTTTATGAACGCGTGAGTGAAACGTGTGGTAAATACTGTGCAATCCACACGCACATAAAATGAGAATATGAGCTGTGGGAAAGCCAGGTAACGAGTAGCGTTCAGGGTTACACGCACCGAGGCGACATCACGGATCTCGAATAGGAAAGCGACAGGACAAAACCGCGAGCATATGGATGCTGAGAATCGCTGATCACCGATGGTAAGAATGTTACACACATGATCGCAAAATGGAGCGTTAAAATGCATCTGTTGTTTCGGACGGCACCACTGGCAGATCGTGGGGAAAATTATCAGCGCGCCGAACTGGCATATGAAATATGTCAATTTCAGCACGAACAGCTTCAACTAATCGGGTTCACATTATCGATTTACATTCGCGTTCTAAAAGGAAGTCATCAGGACAAATATACTCTCGTCGCGTCGCAAACACGCCGCTGCTGAGAATAAGGAGCTGCTATCGCACGCCCCATTTTCGCCATTTCTACGGTGACCGGGAACTAATAGCACATAAATGTAGTCATTTTTAAAATATGTAATCCAAATACTTTGCAAGGATTGATTTCGGGCCTCACGTAATCTAGGCTCAATCAGAGCTCACGTTAAGCAAAGCTTATTATTTGAGACCCCTACCGTCCGATCGCGCAATTCCAGGGCAACGGAACAACTTCGTAGCGAAAGTTTACCGCGCCGCATTGCTCGGCCCCTCCCTTCCGCTCTCTGACGTCACCGCTTCCACCGCCTGCAGGCCACACTGTCCAGGTCAAATAGTGAACGCCAAAAACGGCTCCACCCCAACCCGCCAAGGGCGGGTGGGTCGAAAGGCAGGCTTTCTACCCAACTGCACCATCGGGGCAGATGACTGAAATGGTGGATGCATTTGACTGAATCACTACCACCCAATGAACGATAGAATGTGCATGGCAACAATTCATGATTTGATAGCATGCATGTTTTCTGTAACTGGCATGGATTCAATTAAAATAAATGGCTGATTGGTTTTATCACCACGATGAAATTAAAGTGAAATGGAAAATGAAAATAATAAGACCAATGAGAAACTGCGAAGGTTAACTGAAACTGCCTGATTGCGAGCATTAGCAGTTTCATATTTAGCACGACTTGGTTACTAAGGCTTACATCGAAAAGGAACTTGGGCTGCGGGCACTACACATTTCATAATTTTCCAAATGAACACGCTCACCGTGTTCACGTTTCAAAGAGTCGCTGCATCAAAGTCAACATAATGGCCTGCTATCATTATTATATGTGTTTGGTGCTCAAGAGCGCGTCGACATTACGGCTATTTTGTGCCCACGAAGCTATCAGTCCCAGGAAGGTTAATTAATGTGAGCATACGACTGACATCAATCGTTACATAACACGAGGAACAAGTGGCTACCTAAACTTGGATTGATACAACGCTCCCAAATGGCCCATTCGAGTTGATAGTGACCGTTTAGCCATATTTGAAGGAGATAAATGCCTCATCTGAACGTAGATAACACGAAGCGGCAATGACGAAAGCAGAGTAGAGATAAGGACAATGTAGCAGACTTTCAGTCATAGGCCGTCTTCACGAAGAGGGCAATCAATCAACTGATACAGGGATCCACTCTGCTCAGCTTTCGTCATTTTCTCATCTTTTCTACGTTCCGGTCAGTCATTAATCGCCATTGCATCGACCTTGGCGATAACTCCCAAATGAAAGACACCAATTTTTTCTTGCATGTTGCGATATGTTTTATACATCCTGGAGAACTCACACCAACTGAATAATACACCAAGGTGATTTAGCCGGATTCTCAAGGTTGACATCAAAGTGGCAAAAATATCGCTTAGTGCATGCATGCAACGCGATTTCAGATTTGTAGGAATTTGTTACCAATTTAGGTACGAACTCAGTCGCCTTCATTTAACGATCGCTGAGCAGCGGAGTAAATTACACAGTTTTATTTTACAGGATATGCATACCCCTTGAAAGAAACTGCACATCGCGCTAACGGGCAGCACAGTCTTTGTAAATCAAGAGGATGACCATGCAATTGCATGATTATACAAATACGATACAATCAAGTCAATACTTGTAATACATGACAGCTTCCAACCTCATCTAATAGTGACATTGTTTCTCCAGGCATAAACTCATGGAGCGTACATCAACCTGATCTGCAGATAATGCACCATGTTGACGGCTGGTTCCACACACCAGCGCATCGTGAAGGTGTTCCCATTCACGTGGGTAATACACCTGACGCATTCACACATGTTCTGCAGTCATATGCGGGCTCTGACAAAGGCTCGACTATTCCGCTTTTATCTCCGCCCTCTCTACTCTCCAATTCCCTCACTTCCCCACTTCACTACCTTACCTCTCTTGCCACCTTGATCTCCCCTCTCGCTCTTTCATCTCTCCCCTTCCTCGTCTCTCCCCTTCCCTACCTCTCCCCTTCCCCATTCAGCCCCTCTTCATCGCTCCCTCTCCCCCGAGTCTTTGCCTGCTCCACTGACCGTAGATGAGAGCGACGGCCATCCAGCTGTAGATGACGCCCCATATGATGAAAGTCCAGCCAGGTGGCGTAAGGAACACTTGGTACTTGTCCGACACGTTACCCGTTGATTGGTTGAAAATGCCTGGCATCGTGCGGGATGGAGTCACACAGGGCGAGTGGAGGGACATGCAACTAAAACAGTGACGCGAGGGATAGTCAAGCGTGTTTGACTTTGATGGGACGGTTCCCACTGTCGTGCATTGGTAGTGGCCTGGATTGCACCTCCGCCACTTCAACGGCTGGTGGCCGTTCGTCCTCTCGTCTTGTCGTAAGGGTTCTACAGCAAAATCACTGCCAACGTCCTCGACGAAAACACGCCTACAGTCTTCAGTAGAGCCTTGCCTAGAGACGTGGAGCCGGCCGCGAAGTTGAAGAACAGCACCACAGCGAAGACGACCACGCTGAGGACTGTGAACGCCAGCTGGAGCGTGCCTCGGTGAGAGGACCCCATGACGACACGGCGTCTGCTGCTGCTCGCCGATCTGCTCGCCGCGTCTGTCCTGCAGCTCGGAGGTCAGACATGACGTGACGGCGTTTGCCGCTGCTCACCCGTCTGCTCACGTTTGTTGAAAGAGACGCCAATACAGCGTAAACAGCGAATGATTAAATGTTGATCCGTGTACTAATAATTTGTTCATGCAAAAGCAGAGCGAAAAAATGGAGCGCAGTGATTTAGGTAATTTGCATGACCAAAAATGAAGGGCACAACTATGCATAAGAATACAATACACAAAACAGGAAATATTAGAACAGTGATGACCTCGAACGACCCAGCCCTATCAGAACGGGGTGGAAATAGGCTCAGGAGCCACCATCCCGCGAACACCAATCACCACCATGGTAAGCGTGCTGAATTAAGCTGGCCTAACGTGCGCACTTATGTTAGCCGAAGCGAAAGCCTGACGGATTGTGCAAAGAGCGGGACATAAATCTATTGGTTCGAAGAGGCCAAACCAGCCAAGAGGGATAAAATGCTTCCATGATTGCAACTATTCCAGGCCACCGACCCATAGTTTACGTCGCACTAAACCACGTGAGGTGTGGGTTGTCTCTGTTGCACCCTTGCCCAGCTGGTGGGCTGGTGGAACGGATAGCAGCGAGACCACGCCCACCGGCGAGTTCCGCGTTGCTGCCAGATAAATACCAGCGTAGCACAGCAGCCCGAATCTGACTTTGGCAAGTACAGACTGGAGGGGGTTCTGTCAGTCACGTAGCCTTATTGGGCGGTATTTAAGCAGTCTGCCCAGAATAATTTCTTTGCCTGCCATGAATAGATTCCTCCTGCAGTACATTTTCGAAACGCTATTAAAGCCAACTTCCCGTCTTCTGAGCTGCCGTGCTCGAATAACAGTCGAAAATAAAACGATTCTCCCCTTCTGTGATGCCACCAGCCAGAGGTTTCGTGGTGGGAGAATCCCATTTTTTGGAAGTAAGTAACTTTTCATGGTTCATTTTGGCATGGCCGACAACATAAGAAAAAGGACACCCCGCACTACTATCGGGAGGGCGGAGGCAAAATTATCCGTTGAACTGAACAGAAAGACTTGGGTGATTCGTTCACGGTACACGCAAAAAGTAAGCTCATCGGGTAGTCTGGTCTGATTTGGTCTGGTCTGGTCTGGTCTGGTCACATTGGTCTGAGCCCAAAACCGCCACGCAAACAATTTGGAATGCATTTTTCGTAGGAAATAGGAAGACAAACTTATTTATGGTTAGGACATAGTGTCTGGTGCGTTTCAGGACTGATATTGATATAGATATTGAAATATGGAGACCCTTATCACTAAATAACGTGTTTGGTGCGTCCTGCGCTTTTGATGAATATCTACCATGGACATTGTCAAGCTGGAGTAGTGAGGCGTCCGACATAGAAAACCCAGCGGCTTGCTAGTTCTGCACAAAAGAATGGCCGGGCGACAACGCACGCATTTAAACACTGCTATCTCCCAAGACGACCATCCATCTTTCATTTCGCATTTTACAGTCACGCGATTTTCGGACAGACCCATCCGCCGGAAACGCCATCTGCTGCATGAGGAGCAGGCTCACCTCGCCGTCCGTGTCTGTCCCCAGACAGCGTCGCTGGCGCACCACCTGAGGCTGCTCTGCCGCCTGTCTCACGTCGTCCGGGCGTCACCAGCCTGTACAGCCCACCGTGGCGGGGCGCGCGCTCCAACTGCCGCTCAGGCTGGGCCGAGCTGCCGCGGAACCG
>NW_023597034.1:39139469-39296448 GCF_011947565.3 Pollicipes pollicipes | reverse complement strand
CGCCTACAGTCTTCAGTAGAGCCTTGCCTAGAGACGTGGAGCCGGCCGCGAAGTTGAAGAACAGCACCACAGCGAAGACGACCACGCTGAGGACTGTGAACGCCAGCTGGAGAGTGCCTCGGTGAGAGGACCCCATGACGACAACGGCGTCTGCTGCTGCTCACCGATCTGCTCACCGCGTCTGTCCTGCAGCTCGGAGGTCAGACATGACGTGACGGCGTCTGCCGCTGCTCACCCGTCTGCTCACATTGGTGAAAGAGACGCCAATACAGCGTAAACAGCGAATGATTAAATGTTGATCCGTGTACTAATAATTTGTTCATGCAAAAGCAGAGCGAAAAAATGGAGCCCAGTGATTTAGGTGATTTGCATGACCAAAAGTGAAGGGCACAAGCATGCATGAGAATACAATACACAAACAGGAAATATTAGAACAGTAATGACCTCGAACGACCTAGCCCTATCAGAACGGGGTGGAAATAGCCTCAGTAGCCGCCATCCCGTGAACACCAATCACCACCATGGTAAGCGTACTGAATTAAGCTGGCCTTATGTATTCACATGTGTTAGGCGAAGCGAACGCCTGGCGGATTGTGCAAAGAGCGAGACATAAATTTATTGGTTCGAAAGGGCCAGACCAGCCAAGGGGGACGAAATGCTACCATGATTGCAACTGTTCCATGCCACCGACCCACAGTCGCACCGAACCACGTGAGGTGTGGGTTGCCTCTGTTGCACCCTTGCCCAGCTGGTGAGCTGGTGGAACGGATGGCGGCGAAACCACGCCAAGCGGCCAGTTCCGCGTTGCTGCCAGATAAATACTAGGGTAGCACAGCAGCCCGAATCTGACTTTGGCAAGTACAGACTGGACGGGGTTCCCTCAGTCACTTAGCTTTATTGGGCGGCATTTAAGCAGTCTGCCCAGAATAATTTATTTGCCTGTCATGAATAGATTCCTCCTGCAGTGCATTTTCGAAACGCTATTAAAGCCAACTTCCCGTCTTCCGAGCTGCCGTGCTCGAATAACAGTCGAAAACAAAACGATTCTCCCCTTCTGTGATGCAACCCGCCGGAGGTTTCGTGGTGGGAGAATCCCATTTTTTTGGAAGTAAGTAACTTTTCGTGGTTCATTTTGGCATGGCCGACAACATAAGAAAAATGACACCCCGCACTACTATCGGGAGAGCGGAGGCAAAATTATCCGTTGAACTGGACAGAAGGACTTGGGTGGTTCGTTCACGGTACACGCAACAAAGTATGCCTATCGGGTAGTCTGGTCTGATTTGGTCTGGTCTGGTCTGGTCTGGTCACATTGGTCTGAGCCCAAAACCACCCATGCAAACAATTCGGAATAATTTTTTTCGCAGGAAATAGGAAGACAGACTTATTTATGGTTGGGACATAGTGTCTGGTGCGTTTCAGGACTGATATTTATATGACATTGAAATATGGAGAATCTTTATCACTAAACAACGTGTTTGGTGCGTCATGCGCTTTTGATGAACATCTGCCATGGACATTGTCAAGCTGCAGCAGTGAGGCGTCTGACATGGAAAACCCAGCGGCTTGCTAGTTCTGCGCAAAAGAATGGCCAAGCGACAACGTACTCATCCGAAGACTTAGCCATCTCCCAAGACGACCATCCATCTTTCACTTCGCATTTTACAGTCACGCAATTTTCGGACAGACCCACCCGCCGGAAACGCCATCTGCTGCGTGAGGAGCAGGCTCACCTCGCCGTCCGTGTCTGTCCCCAGACAGCGTCGCTGGCGCACCACCTGAGGCTGCTCTGCCGCCTGTCTCACGTCGTCCGGGCGTCACCAGCCTGTACAGCCCACCGTGGCGGGGCGCGCGCTCCAACTGCCGCTCAGGCTGGGCCGAGCTGCCGCGGAACCGGCGCGTGCGGCACGCGCAGGGGCGGCGCCAGCGTGGCGACATTGGCAGGAGTAAGGTGGCATCCGACCACAGGCGCGCGCGCCCTGTCTCCCACGGCCGGTGGGGGTGTGATGCAGGTGAACCAATCATCTTGCAGCGGCACCTTTCACAGTTTGGTCACGGGTAGCCATTCACATTGCTAAAAGCGCTGAGTATTTCCTAATATGTTTGAATATTAAGATTATTATCAAAACGCCACCCGTCGATATCGCACAGTTGATATTTTGGAGTCATTTCAAATTGAAATGGGGGTTTGGTTGAAGTCTAAGGGGAGTTTGATACGATTCGCAATTCACGTTTTGCCAATGCTCACTGCTGTAACGTTTCCGATGGCGCTGAGTGCAGCTGGATATGTTAACCATATGCGCATATAATCCGCATGATTGTCATCGATTTGCGATCCTATATTTGGTGCCCTGCTGTGCAAGAAATGGATCACAATATACCGGCTTCACAATAGCACTGGCGCTGCTACTGCTTAATTTGTTCAACGCACGAATGCCATAAGTGGCAACCCTGTGCCTTGTGGGCTTAAACACTGGAATTCCTACCAACACAGGGCACTCGTCAATCTTGGCACCGAGTCATCAGCGCGCATGTGCACACCAGCGGTCGTATACGTGTGTGTGCGGGCGTGCTCGCTCGTATACGAGCATGTGTACATGTGCAAAAATTGCAGGCTCTTACAATCCTCTTTTTGACCTGCACACGGGCCGACAAACAGAAGCCGACTGACGGACAGACGGAGAGACATATATATATATATATATATATATATATATATATATATATATATATATATATATATATAATTCAGGCAAACATTTTCTTTAGTAGATTTTATGACAGCTGCGGTTGAACAAAAAGCCGGTACAAAAGCGCTGTGCGCCAGTCTATAAAGATCTCATTTTGCAGTTCTAGGCCTAAACATGGTTTAAATAAAGACCATTTGCTTCCAAACTGAGAAACAAAAATGCGTTGAAATGTTGGTATGACATCAAGGTCTAAGAAATACACATAATTCTCTTTTAAGGCACCCAGGATTCGACTGACAGACATCCCTCTCAGTGAATGCTCTTAAATTAGGCTTGGACCTGATCCCAGGCTACCATGGTACGGACAGACGAATTTATTTATCACGCAATATCGATCAGTATAGGCTTCAAAACGATAGGTCGCACAGGCTCGGAGCATGGCGTTGTCCACATACTGACTTTTATGGCTTCGGCAGTTTTTGGTTATCTATGATCTGACCTAAGGCCATCATCTTCTGGAATTATCGGTTATCAACCATGGTGCATCGATTGGTTAATGCACCATGATTGGCTCCGTACCGATCAGTCCTAATGGCTTGGAGCATGAGGTTGTCCACAGCCAATTTGGGTGTTTTGGGCATTTTGTCGAATTTTGACACAACCCAAGCCCATCATCTTTTCAGCAGGATAGACCACCGACTAAGGCGCATCGATTGGGGAGGGTTTTGTGACGGTCGTTATTATGAATTCGGAACATGAGGTTATCTACAAACTAATGCCTCCGGATTTGAGGCATATTCGGTGATATTTGACCTGACCAAGGGTCATGAACCATGCTGTCATGAAAAGGATAAGTTATTGGCAAAACGCATCGAATGGTGAAGGTTTGGTGTCAACCAGAGCCGTAGGCTTGGAGGATGGGGCTATCAACAGCTTTTTCGGGAGGGACTAAACGACCGATCAGACCTTCACCATTCGACACCATTAAGCCGATAACCTATTCTCTCCAGAAGATGGTAACCGTGGGTCAGGCTCAAGGTCACTAAAAATACAGTATACCGGAACATAGGTTTGCAGACAACTCCGTGCTCAGCTGACACCAACAATCATGAAACCAACCACCAATCGATGCGCCATAGTTCATGTTTTATCCATATCAGAACATGATGACTTTGACTTAAATCAAAAGGTCACCAAAACACCAAAACAACAACCCAAATTGGTTGCAGACAGCCTTATGCTCCGAGCCTATGCGACCGATCGCCATGAAAACTGCACCGATAGATGCGGTATTGTCGATATTCCATCCTATGCAGAACATGGTGACCTCGCCCCAGGTCAAAGATAACAGCAAACGCCTAAGTCCACCGGCATTGGCTGCAGACAGCCTCATGCTCCAAGCCCATCGCACCGATCAGCATGAAATCTTCACTATTCTCTGCACCATACCCGATACCTTTTACTTTTTAGAGCATGTTAACCTTGAGTCAGGTCAAAGATCGCAAAAAAACGGTCAAAACCACATGAAATTAGTTTGCAGACATCCGCATGCTGCAAGTCTATTGGACCGATCAGCACTTAACCCTCACCGTAGTCGATATACTATCCTTCCCAAATCATGATGACCTGGTATCGGGTCAAAGGCCACAAAACGGTCCAAACCAGCTGAAATTAGTTTGCAGGCACCCCATGCGGCAAGCTTTTATGACTGATCGGCACCAAACATTTACCGATCGATGCACCATGGTGGATAACCTATCATTTCCAGAACATGGTGACCTTGGGTTAAGTCAAATGTGACCAAAAACTCCCAAAACCACCTCAAATTAGTTTGCAAACAACCCCATACTACGAGCCTGCGGAACCGGTCGGCAACAAAATTTCACCGATTGATGTGCCATATCATCTCTCCAGAGCATGGTGACATTGAGCTAAATCAAAGGTCACAAAAATGTAAGGCTTAAGACAAAAAGCGAAGGTCACCGAAAAAGTGGTTAGACAAAAAAAAACAGAAAACAAAGGCCACTGAAAAATTTGTGCCCGAGACAAGGTCACCATGTTTGGGAAACGATAAGATATGGCGACTATGGCGCATCGATTGGTAAAGGTTTCATGCTGATCGGTTCTATAGGCTCGGAGCATGGGGTTATCGGCAGCAAACTTTGATTTTTCGGCGTTTAGATGACCTTTGATTAAACTCAAGGTCACCATGTTCTGCTAAAAATAAGGCCTCACCCACGGTCACCATTTTCTAGACATGACAGATTATCGACAAGGTGGCATCGAATGACGAAGGTTTGATGCCAATTGGTGTCAACAGCTTGAAGCATTGGACTGTCAACAGGTTTGTTCAACCGTTTAGCCCCTCCCGTTTTTCAGTCTTTTAGTTCTTCCTTCTCAAGGTCATCTCTCAGCTGTTGGAAATGGAAGAAGAAGCGCCGCCACCTTTGTTTATGTTATTGACGGAAGGAAGTGTGTCGGTGGCGTGTTGACTGCAGCGAATAGGTCCACGACAGATTAGAATGTGTCTCACATCAGGCGATAAGGATAAGAAATACCACTCACAGGAATCGCGATAAAGACTGAAACTGTTGTCAAGACTCCTGCTAATGATTTAAGCTGGTCGGTTTTCTGTTTTGGAAAAGGTGTGTGAGTGTGTGTGTGCGAACGGCTGGTGTGACGGATCCAGTTGCTGTAGATATCACGTGCACATAACGGCATGTGCTTATGCACAGCTGAGGTCTAAGCCTGTGTGGTGATTATGAGATAAATCTGGCGATTTCTAACAACTTTCATCGGATTCTTTGTCAGATCAGCCTTTGACAGCTCTTTGACAGACTGAGCCTGATATTTTCAGTATTTTGTAGCATATCAGTGGTCTGGTTCAGTTGTTGTGTATTAACTTCATGTGTTGTGTAACTTTTGTGGTGAGCTTACCATTTATCATGTGCACATCTTTATTTCAGAGATAGGGTTTGTTAAGCTTAATCTTTTGGCCATTGTCTGACTTCTCCTATGATGAACATTTCTCAGTGGTGGAGTATCCTAGTTTTAGATGTGTTTTGCATGCCTATTGCAGAGTTCTACAGCTTAAATATTACAGAATTATATTAGGGCCATATTGGATAGATTATCACTTGTTTGTAGTACTGGTAAAAATGTATTTGGTAAGCCACTGTGACACTTCATGGTGAGATGATATGTCCTTTTGGTATTTTGCCCCTTTTTATATTAAAATGACATCTTCCACTACAAACTTCCCAGACTGGGCATATACATTTTTAAGACTACTTTATTGCTCCTCTATTGTATTTTATGCTAACACTGTCATGACCACAAACAAATCATAAACTTATGGCCATGAACTGGGTTTGCCTGGGCTGCAGGTACCTAAAACAGTTGAGCAAGATTCTGGATGTTTCTGTGGGCCATGTCTCAATCTCTTCTGAACTGCTGATGCAAAAACAGCACCATAACCTGACTGGACCATTGTATCACCACTGCCCATCACATCAGGCCTCCCTTCTATCGGCAGAGAGGTGTTCCGCTGTGGCTGTCAGTTCAGCTGCCATAATGGCTGATGCTGTGGCCATTTTTCTGCTGGTGGTGCTGGTGCAGGCCATGCAGCCATCTGCTGCTGAGATCTTGGTGGTGCACGGCCAGTCTGATGTGGAGTACCAGATTGATGACGTTCAGTCCAACTTCGGAGCTCCGCTGCCGATCCCGGTGTGGCGGTAAGGTGACGTCATTGGCTTGTGCCTGTGCTGCTGGTGTTGTGGGCCCCACCTGGGCCTGTTGAATGTCTTAGGTGTAGTTTTGCAGCCAGCTTGTTTTGTGCGAATTACTGGAATGTGTCAGGCATTATATGTCACCATAGGATTAAAGGTGTATTACCACCAGGGGGAGTCACATGTTTGTATGTGATTGTGCACCATTTTGGTATTTTTAGGTGTAATCAACTAGTCAGGAAGAGCACTTATCATTCGCCAGCAGAAATAGGGCAATGGCTCAAGGACAGAGGCAGAATGTAGCATGCCGGAAATACTGTCCTTGGTATCTCAGTAAATACTGGGCTATGATTAGCAACGCCCATGAAAACAAGGAGGAGTCATCATCGCCATGTGCAATGACACATAGCTGAACACATATAGCTGTTCATTGACTCATTGCCGGCCATTCCATTTCCTCGATCTGTCACGATCCGGCGGCCCCCGGTAGCGCAAGGCTGGCACGAATTCTCCGTGATCGCACGAAGCCCGGGAGTTTGATCACGTGTTTGGTACCAAGTGTGCATCTGTCCCGGCAGGGTTTCCTGATCTTGGGCCAGCCTGTCAACGGCTGCGCGCCACTGGAGCCGCCGCCGTCCAACGCTACCGACCAGTGGTTTGTGCTGCTACGCGCCTACAACTGCAGCGACGACACCAAGGTCTTGAACGCCCAGAAGGCCGGCTACATGGCGGCCATCGTGCACAACGTCGGCAGCGACGAGATCAGTACGTAGGGCGGGGGGACGACGGGGCTCATCGGGCTCCGCAGGACCAGCTCCGACCACAGGGTCGGGACCACGTGGGCTAGTGCCCGGGGTAGCCGTACTCCTGACGGTCACATCAGGATGGCGAGCGTGCGCTGGCCTTCTGCTATGTGCACCTCGTGCGTGTAGCGGTGTTGTGATATCGGCTGTGTTCGATCCGGATTGGACGCCGGCAGCTTGGCTGTGCCGCCGCGGACCGTCGTTGCCTGGCGTTCCTCGGTACGCTGCGGAGGTGTTGACCGGCTGATAAGCAAGCTCCTCAAGCAAGTTCAAGCTCCCCAGACCAGCCGGCCTCTCAGTGTGGCCCCTCTGACCGACCGGCCCCTCGGTGTGGCCCCTCTGATCGGCCGGCCTCTCGATGTGGCCCCTCTGACCGACTGGCCCGTCGGTGTGGCCTCTGACCGACTGGCCCCGTCGGTGTGGCCCCTCTGACCGACTGGCCTGTCGGTGTGGCCCCTCTGACCGACTGGCCCATCGATGTGGCCCCTCTGACCGGCCGGCCCCTGGGCGTCACCCTCTGACCTGGTGCTGGGCTGTCTGTTTCAGTGCCGATGAACGGCACCAAGCCCGTCGACATCCCGTCTTTCTTTGTTGGCGAGACGGATGGCATCATGATGCGCGTCAACTTCCTCTACGGCTCCGGGTGAGTCCACGGCGTGGGGCCGAGTTGCCGCACACGTATGAAAAGGCCGCGAAACATGGATATAGTATTTAATATAGTTAATGTAGTATAATATGTAGTGTAGTAGACTCTTTGCTGCCTTGCAGCACTTTTGCGTTAGTGCTTAGGTGGGATTTTCATTGGCATTTGAGTTAAATGTTTATGTGTGACTGGCGTTTCATCCGGAGGGTCAGATTTACCAGCTTTGAGCACTGCAATGGTTTATTTAGTTGCTGCCTTTGACAGTCCGCTTTTAATGCGGGTATTTTTTATGCTCGGATATTCTGTGGTAGCATGGAGAGCAAGAAATCGCAGAGTTCTACCCACTGACATGCAGAATATAACGCCCCTTGGCTGCGGGCCACAAATTTATAAGCAAGCGAACAAAACATGAAGACATGTGACACAATGCAAGCCGCGTGTAAATTTGCATTGAATTGAGCGTGATCTTCAGATACCATCTCATTCTTCCCAACGAGATACCACTGGACTTCCTGGCGTTCCTCATTCCGAGTATGCTGCTGGTATGCGGCTGCATCCTCATCTTGGTCGCCATCATGGTCAGTGTCTTCCGGGCGGCGGTGCGGGGCGTGCGCCCTCGGGTCCGACCGCCTCCCGCCTGCTCGCGGCCGGACCGGGTCTGGCCCTCCCAGGCGTGCCACGCTCTCTGCTCGTGCCCTGGCCGATCCGTGTCACACATCGGCGCACGGGGTCAGGCGGCAGCTCGAGCTCAGGCCGCCCGTGTGCCGCTGTTCAGACTTTCTGCCGTTCAGTCGGAGTGGCATCGCCTCTGCCGCCGCCTGTCCCGCGGCCTGCCCGTCGACTGTGCAGTCGCACCCTCTCGTCTGCCGTGCCGTGCCGTGCCGTGCCGTGCCGTGCCGTGCCGTGCCGTGCCGTGACGTCCTCTCGCCTCCGCGCCGCCAGATGTACCGCTGCTGCTGCCAGTACGTGCACTCCGTGCGCCGTCGCCTGCCCCAGCGCGTGCTTAACAAGATTCCGACCAAGCAGTTTGACGCGTCCAAGGACGAGGAAGACACGTGTGCCATCTGCCTGGACGACTACGCCGACGCCGACACGCTGCGCGTGCTGCCCTGCTCTCACAGTACGTGCAGACGCCGCCCCGGCGGCCGGCGCGCCGGCGCCGCGCCTGGTCCGACCTGAGACCGGGCCGCCGCCGCCGCTGCTCAAACGGTTGGGGTGTTGCAGTCGCGTAGAGGCCGTGATCGTGTGGCAACAGCACTGAACGACGGCTGACTTATGGCACCCGTCGGGGTGATTAACGACGTCGGGAATGGCTTTCGTGGAACGCGGCGCGCGGCCGGATCCGGCCGTCGATGGGGCTGCGGTGCGGCTAAACTGGAGCGGCGCCCGTCCCTCCCGTCCCACGCTGGCGGGCCTCCGCTGACCGCCGGCCCGCCCCGGCAGTGTTCCACGCGGCCTGCGTGGATCCGTGGCTGACGCGCACCAGGCGCGTGTGCCCGGTCTGTAAGCGGCGCCTCTTCTCGGCCACGCTGGCGTACCCGGCCTCGGACAGCGAGGAGGAGTCGCTGCTGGCGCCGCAGCGACCGGAGGCCACGCTCGGCGACCGGCCGCACATCCGCACCACCTACGGATCCACGCTCACCGTCAGTGCGGCGGGGGGGGGGGGGGGGGCAGGGCTGTTCGGCAACGGCCCCGCCAGGGGACGGCCGTAGAACGATGTTGCGTGTGTCATGTCGCCGTCGAACGTAGCTCACATTTGCTGGACAATATCGACGTTCGCATCTTTGTGCGTTCGGGACAGGTTTGTGGCTGGCCTAGACAAGTGGCTGTGGCGCTGGCCGCTGTTTGTGAGGCGTTGATGCCTCGTCGGTGAACAGAAGGACTGAGTATGCTTCGGTGCCCGACGCGCCAGCGTACCCCAGTTCTCACCTGCGGTGCGGTGGCTGGCAGGGTCGCGGTGGCAGGCCCGCCCCCGCCCTGGTCCGTGACGTCAGCGAGAGGCCACAGCCACCGCGCACACACAGGGTAAGATCCTGCGCGGTCGGCAAAGCATCAAGTGCTGATCAGGCCCTTGCTTGGGCCCCGCAGGCTGGGATAGTCAGGTCCGGGTGTCGCTGAAGCATCTGCGCGCGTGTGGTGCGGCGGACGCAGGGCCCGGACCGGCGCCGCTTTCGTCTGCCATCACCCGGCCTGTCAGTGCAGCGGCCAGTTTATTGGCGTCCGGGGACGGTGTGCCTGCCTTGTAACGGCCGCCGTGCGGCCAGCCTTCTCCCTGTTGTCGGCTGGTGCCGGCAGCCTGTGTCGGGACCGACCTGGGGTGTGTTGTCTGCTGTCTGTTGTGCTCCTGTCCCGCGGGCCGGCCCCGGCGGGTCGCTGGCCCCACGCTGCCTCTCAGAGCGTCCGCCGCCCCGTGTCGTGTTGTAGGCGCGCCGCGGCCGGCGCCGCCCGCTGGCGCGACCCGGCACCTGGTCGCTGCCGACCGGCCGGGCCTCCTCGGCCGACAGCGCGCCGCTGCTGCAGAACGAGTGTCCGCCGGACACCGCGGTGAGTCTCCGTCCAATGACCGGCCGCGGGGGGAGGGGGGGGGGGGGGGGCGCCTCGCCCGCCGCCCTGTACAGTACGCGGGGTTCGCGGCTGCTCTCCCGACACGGCCTTGCCGTGGGATGGATGGAGAGCGGACTGGACGTTCAGATGCGGTGTGGGTCCGGTGAGCCGCTCGCACGTCATGCACTCGTGGTTGTGTGACAGTGTTGGTGCCAGGCAGGATCGTGGGGTTAGCCTCTTCAGCATGTACTGACGCCCAGTGTTGTGGTGACGCCCGTCTGAGGCTCCGGCCACGTCCGGTCCGCCGCCGCTCGGTGGGTGACACCCCCTTGAGGGCCGCGGTCGGACCGCGCGCGGCGGCTGCTGTTCTGATGACGCCCGCCTGACGCGTTCGGCCGGACGCTTCTACACCGGGGGATGGACAGGCGCCTCGGATGTGGGCGGTGGCCGGATGACGCCGCGCCGGCTGGGCCTGCTCTGACGCGTGCCGTGGTGTTCCGCAGCCGCCCGTCGCCGTGGACGCCGAGGTGACCGTCCATGACGTGCAGCAGCCGCCGGCGCGCGGCGGCGCCCGGCCCAAGCGGCGACTCCAGGTGCCCCCGGCACCGACAGGTACGGCCGGTCGGCGCTCAGGCGGCGCCGGCTCTCGGGGCTCGCGCCCGTGGTGCGGATGGGTGCTGAGACTGCGGCCGGCCCGCGGCCACGTCGGTCCTGTCGACGCCTCGCCGACCGGGTGCGCTCGGTGCGGCCCGCAGTCGCCGCGGACACCCGGAGCGCGCCACCCCTGTGTGACCGACTGTTCAGCGGGCGCCGTCCCGAGACTGTCCGTGCACAGGTACGACCCCGGTCAGTAGTGACCGCGGCGGTCAGCGTCGTCGGGCGAGCTGGAGCTTGTCCGGCTCGGAGCGACGCTGACGTCCCGCACGTCGGTGTTGCAGGGAGCAGCGATGGGGACGAGGCGGCGGCGACCCCGACCGCCGCGCCGGCCGACCCGCCCGCCGGGTCCAGCCCAAGATGGGACCAGGTCGCCGCCGCTGACGCCGTCCCCAGCGCTGGGACGGTCGCCAGCGCTGACTCGGTCGACATCGCTGACGCTGTCATTAGCACTGAGCCAGACACCACCGCTGGCCCGATCGGCACCGCTGACGTCACCTGCGCTGACGTCACGAACGCTGACGTCACCTGTGCTGTCGTCACCAGCGCTGACTCGGCTACTCCGTCTGACCGGGTCGTCGCCGCTGACCAGGTCACTCCGTCTGACCCGGTCACGGTCTGTGACCCGGTCGCCGCCGCTAGTCCCGTCACTGTCGCTGTGAACGCCGCCTCCGAAGCCAGCGCGGATCAGGAGTCCACCGCCGGGCCGGGTGCCCATCTGGTGTAACGCCCGGCGGAGATAGCCACCACGGGGCCAACTCTGGGCATGAACTGGGGGACTGAGGCTCCTCCACCCGACTGCGCGTGGCGCCTTGGGACGGTGCGGCGGCTGAACATGAGAGTGGTGCTTCCAGTCTGCGGTGAGGAGAGAGCGGTCCGTGGTCTGCGACTGGACGCCTCTGGGAGTGCGGACGGGAGTGGGGGCGGGGGCCCTGGCGCTCCCGCAGTGGAGCGGGTGGCCACGGAGTGGCGGCGCAGCGCGGAAACTGTACAAAGCGGGAGTGTCCTTGCGACGCTCTGGGACGGGTAGCGGGCAGGTGTCACGAAGCCAGGCTGGCGGGGTGCCGCGGAGGAGATGCAAGACTGTGAATAGCCGTGCGACGCTGTTATGTCGGTGATGTAAGCTAAGTGGTTTGTCGATGGACAGCACGTCTGGGCCTGGTTTCATAAGGCGGAGCAAGAACCCACGCTCTTTTTCTCCACGCCGTGGGAGGGGCGTACCTCACAAACGGCGTTTATTAGTAGCTCGTCCTGAGCACACATGACTTTAACGCGCAAGTACGAAGTGTATAGTTCCAACCGTAAATGTTCGCGGTACAATCCAAACAGCGGGGCTCACAACTTCACCTCATGACCCAAGGACCAGGTGTTTGGATGGCTCAGGGTCCCTCGATGTAGGTGTTTGAACGGCACTGGACGGGGGCAACTTCAGCACTGCCGCGCGGTTCATTCGGAGCCATTGCCTTTAGTCTGGAGATGTCCCACGGCCTGTCTGCTGTCGTATCCGGGCAGGACGGGATGTAACGTCATCCCACGGCCTGCCTGCTGTCGTATCCGTGGCAGGGCAGGGGTATAACGTCTTCCCACGGCCTGCTTGCTGCCGTATCCGTGGCAGGGCAGGAATATAACGTCTTCCCACGGCCCGCCTGCTGTCGTGTCTGTGGCAGGGCAGGGGTATAGCGTCTTCCCACGGCCTGTCTGCTGTCGTATCCGGGGCAGGCCAGGGATATAGGGTCTTCCCACATCTTGTCTGCTGTCGTATCCGTAGCAGTGCAGGGATATAGCGTCTTCCCACGGCCTATCTGCTGCTGTTGCCTTCCCACGGCCCGGGATGTGACGTCTTCCCACGGCCTGCCTGATGTCGTACCCGGGGCAGGCCAGGGATGTAACCCCGCTGGGCGGCTGCTCTCTCGTGGCCCGAATTGCGGCCCCCGGGGGCCACTGAGGCACAGAATATCTGACGCACTGGGGCATTGTAACTTGTGATTAACCGATGCCTGCCATGCGCGTTTTGTGTAAGTGCTACTATTCTTATTCTCAGGACCACAGCATGTCAGATGCGTTGCCATCCATGTCATTGCTCCAATGCCATAACGTGTGGTAGCTAGCGCGCGTTCGAGGAAAGGCGGGCCCTGCTGTAAGCCTTTTGGAGAGCTTCAGTGCTGGGCGACTCCTTTTGTGTCTGCATCGCGAGCCAGTGGAGTGCAGTCGCCCGACAGAGGGAGGAGGTCCGCCCGATCGTATTCGGCGTGCTGGCGACCGAAGCCCCCCCCCCCCAGCACGTCGGAAGCGTGCAGGGTGCGAAAGGTGTGTTGTTGAAGTGTTGGGAGCACATGCTGCTACTCGGTTAATGACGCTTGATCCTGAAAACCGAACTTTGTTTTGTTTGCTATGTGTAGGTTTTTGGATATTGAACACTGCACAATTAACTGTTTTATCACTTGATACCTCCAGCCAGCAGAGATTGGCGATTTAATTGCGTAATTTCCTTAAAGGCATCTAACAGCTAAAATGCGCTGCCTTTTCGGGCCTTTTTTTTTCTTCCGCCGCCTTCTGTATCTTAGCTGTCCGACACTGGCTTTACTTGAAACGGATCGCTGACGAGTAGTTTCGACCCTCGTTGTCGTGCCAATGAGGTGAAAAGAAATCAAGCGGCTTCGAATTTATCACTAAAGCTAACCCCAGCATATTACGGCGTTTAACCAGGGTGCATAGAACAATGTAACTGCCCTTTGTGATACTTTTTTGACGGTAAAACATCGTGGAATGTAGACAGGGGCAAGGGCCGTCCCTGTGCTCTAGCTTGCGTACTGTGTCCCTTCTTCTGCTGGCAGGTGGTGGAGGGACGCCGAGGGGCCAACGTTGCCTTTTTTGTACAACTCACCTGTACATGTTATGTGCCGTTATTTCAGTAATGCGAGGCAATGTTATCAGTGGTCGACCGGGCAGGTCGACCATTTGGAAAGCGTCCATAAACTGTAAAGTTGTGATGATTAGCCCAATACACACTTTGTTTTTCATCCTCTCTTTTTGAAAGTATATAAGGCTGTTGGTCCGGTAGCGTATGTGGGTAAAACGTTGGAACGTAGGAAGGACTTCGTCCCAGCCGGTTCTCCGCGCGGAACGTCCTGCGTCTGACGTCTGATGCTCTGTGGCTTACAGACGTAGCATTGTAACGTTGCCCAATCATCGGAAAAGAGCACACTTACATATGAGCATAACCAAAATCGCGGGAAAAGAGGAGAAGGGAAGAAGCTCTCTCTCACAATGTATGCCGACGCGCTGCCCGCGAGGCGAACGGCAAGCATGTCGACGTGTGGTGGATAATGGCACGGGATGTGAGGGAGCTAGTGACGGGCGCAATGGTGCGCGATTTGAGAGGCATGAGAAAAGAAGAGGAGGGGTTCACAAATAGATGCTCGATCCGTGAAAGCCATAGATCCCGGACTCATAGATCCGTGATGCGAGGATATCTATTCCGGGCACAAATCTGTTGCGGATGTCTGATCAGTTTTTACGTATCCTGGAACGTTTCTGCAAATGCTGCTTGCGAGCCAGTTGACATCACGCAGCTTCGCATCGTGAGAACGCGCATAGATTCGTATCATGATAACGCGCACGGATTCGCATCATCATGATAACGCGCACAGCTCGCATCGTCATGATAAAGCGCGCGTCCTCGCATCATCATGATAACGCGCACGGCTCTGCATCATCATGATAACGCACACGGCTCTGCATCATCATGATAAAGCGCACGTCCTCGCATCATCATGATAACGCACACGGCTCTGCATCATCATGATAACGCGCACGGCTCTGCATCATCATGATAACGCACACGGCTTTGCATCATCGTGATAACGCTCACGGCTTCGCATCATCATGCTAACGTTCACAGCTTCATGTCATCATGATAACGTTTACAGCTTCGTATCACGATATCACTGACGCCTACGCCTGAAGAACCATGAACGCCTGAACCATGAACCTGAAGAACCATGAACGCCATGTGCGCCTGAAGAACCATGCTTATGAAGGCAAACCGCAACAGTCGCTGAGGCCCTACCAGCAGAAGAATGTAAAGTTCGAGCGATATCATCGATCTGTCGAACTTTGTAAATAATTGGCCCAGGGCGCTCAGGTCTGTCTGAGCCGTTATGATCAAAATCTTGAGGGTAAGGATAATGAAGCCTCCTTGAAGTGAGCACGAGAGGTCTTGTCGCGATTTTGTTATGTCAGCTTACCATGAAGGGCATTGCAGACGATGGGTAAAAATCCCATTTATGCCTTATTGGCTCCGTCACTTGCACATCCAGCTACTACTGCTTTGGAAGAAATAAAATGAACAGGAGATTTGATTTTTACATTTATGTTTTTTTACATTTTGGTTTTTGAACATTTTTTTTATACGATACTGGGGTGGCGCCCAGACCTACAAGGGTGGAATGGTTCCCGGTTTCTCCACCACTGTATACGCCTATGAAATCATTCTATATTTTAGCGTCAAGCATTCACCTCGGTTATTAGCCCAATGCAATGACATTGCGAGTCATGCAGTCATTTTTCGTGACAATGCAAAGGAAATCTACATGTCAAAGTAACTTTGGTTCAAATTTGCTGACCATTGGTGGACAATTCGTGACTAAACCGGTAGTCTTAGCTGTATGAACATCACGACTGGACGCTGCAAGTAATTGGAATAGTCGGAGATAGCAACGCAATGGCACACCAAAACTTTCATGTGTTCCAGCCAAAAACGGTCACCACAGTGGTCTCCAGTGCGCTGGTGATGGCATAGGCGGATCCTGGGGGGGGGGGGGGGCCCGGGGCCATGGCCCCCCAAAACCTCTGAGAGTATGTTTTGGCCCTCAAAACATTCCCAGCATTTCATAAAAGTTTCGTCTACTTACCGTCTGTTTTAACTTTAACTGTTTTAACTGTTTTGTTTTAACTTCCGTTTAGGATTTAAAAGCATTTCGGTGTTTTTTTCGGTTTTGAATGGCGTCCCTACTAGGTACTCGCGAGAGGCACCATGCACTGGACCTCGGATCCCACACCAGCCAGCGACGAGCGGTTGCCCCCCCCCCAAAAAAAAAACTCCAGGCTAGATCCGCCCCTGGGTGATGAGCTCTGGTATCAAAAGAGAAAGCAACGTCGGCGGACCGGTCACTGCAGCAATAACGCAGAATTCTGGCCTGAGTTATCTCCAGATGCGGCATACATTGGGCCAGGCATGCGGTGACTCCCAGCTCAAGATGAACGTCAATAAAAATCTCAAATTTAGGCACTTAAGGATTCGCGAAATTTCTGGCACCGGACACAATATGAATTCTGAGCGCCCTGAATCGCTTTTGCCAAACGACGTCTCCTGGAGTCACGCAGTGCTCAAACGTGGATAAAGCAAATCACTGCGGCTTTTGCAATAAACTAAGTGCGGTCAGTTCATCATATGGAGTGCGGCATGTTAGCGGATGAGCTGAGTGTACTTGGCAGATTTCCAGCTAGGTCAGAATATACTTCCCACTGTATAAGGCATCGTAGGACGCTGAGAAATGTGATAGGAGCCATCATCATCAGGAAGGAATGCTCTGGTAATGCCATATCCCTTGAGGAGATAAAAGGGTGCAGCAAACGCAGTCTGCCACGCACTTCCTTTTACGCAGCAGAAAGAAGCACTAATGAACTTTTCCGGAGCTGGGGAAGACTGGCGGCCCGTCCCCGCCCGCCCACGCCGTCCGTGGGATCAGTGCCGATCTCCGTCGAATGTGAGCAGATCCATCAGCTTTGTAACTAAAGCACGAGTCTCTTTTAGGACATTGATGACGTCAAGGCACAATTTGTTCTCAATCGTTCCGTTCAGTAAACCATCAGCCGGGGGTGATGCAGCACGGCAGACGACATTGGACATGCGGGGATCCATTAGCCTTTTACCTGATCCGACAACATCCTTTGATGGCGGGACTCGGGACCTATATCCAGGGGTTATTCAAGTGATTTCGGGGCCGTAAATTGGGCATTTACATTTGCAATCTGCCTAGCTTAGGCCCAGACCGTAACATTTTCCAGTGACTTCGACCATTAAAACTCGCATTTGGATCCTTATGGCATGCTGAAGTTCATGGTTGACGTATGTGTTGCAGCATCAATGCGTCACAAGGTTGAACTGTTGTGATTTCTATAACGGTAATTAATGCAGGGAGACTAATCATGTTCCCTGCGCTGACAGGGTACACCGCTGTGAGTAATCAATCAACTTGTGTGAAGATGTTTCAGTGAGGTTTGAGTTCATGCCATCGAAGTTTCCCGGGACAACCTACGCCAAAGCCATGCGATCCGAACCCTGGCGACGGATCTAAAGCGTTTGGAGGCTCATAGATGGGCCACCGAACACTTCACCCAAAGTGCTACATGTCGCAAGGAAGGAGATCTTTTTAAGCCCAACACTAAACGAACGCTAAAAAACTCACACAAAAACAACACACGCACGTGACTTCTGGTCTTCGAGCTCTAAGCTGGACTAAGTAAGTCATGTAAGCAGACTGTTATTGGCCAGGGCCCATGATTAGCGCCTCCCAAGTCTTCACTGCCGAACAAACAGCCCATCGACCGTCTTTTTATTATGGACGGCAGTATTGATGGGAGCGACTCATCCAGCGGCCAACCTGCCGGCTTCAAAGATTTTCGAACACTGACGTCGCGTCGCTGCCGGGAAGCTGCTCTGGCCTCATAACGTTCTGCCGGTGTCCCGCCGATCCTGATCCCTGATCCCCGATCCCTTGTCGTTCGCAATTTTGTGTTCAGGAAAGCGTGACCTATTAGCAGCAGTGCAGCGACTCTGCGGTGGCCACTGGCAGCGTGCAGCATTCGCTCTTGAACGAACCGTGTCTCGGTGTCCTGTGCCTCGGGGCGTGGCCAAATTGGCAGCGATATCGCTCAAGTCAACTGTAAGTCTGTAGTTCTACAACAACATATGAAAGAGTTTCAATTCAAATGCACCGAAGCTGTGTGGAAATTGTGCTAGCTTATCAAAAAACGCGATTTCTTCAAGTGATTTACCACGGGCCGTCTCGGACCACGAGGAAGCCGCGTGCTGCCAAGGCACGCTCGGTCGTCTTTGTATGGATCGGCTGACATCAGGGTGGTGCCCGCAGCGCAAGGCGGCGCCGCGTGGACGAGGTCTCGGAATGTAATCGTTGAAACCTGTTGACACTTCGGAACTAAGCAAGCTTCAGACAACCGGCATGTCCCTGGGGGTTCCAGCTGAATGTCTCCGAGATCCTTGACTGAGAGGCTCCTTTGAACGGGGAGAGAGGGACGCTCTGCGCACTGACATCGCTCAGCAGGCCTACTCGTCTCAAAGGAGTTCAGAGCTGGTCGGGCCAGGGCGCGGCATCGCTCGAAAGGTCATCGACAAGACGCACTTAGAAAACGTTTCGCTCACGCGTCGTGAGCTCCACCTAAGAACGGCGTAGCCGACAGTGATCTTAACGAGACAACGCCCAGCGCGCTTCACCGTCCCTACTCGGGTGTCGGCCGTCGACGAAAAAAACAACCTGTAGCAGGCCATTGCTGCTGCCGACTGCTGACCAGTGTTGCCACGACCGGTGGTCACGGCTCCAGCGCGCGCAACGACAGTCCACCAGCTGGACACCCGGCTCAGTGGTCAATGCCAAGCTGTGCTGCTGTGGAAAGTGATGATGCGTCACTGCTGCTTGCCTCGCGAGGTCTCCCTGTTTTGGGGAATAGCTGGATACAGAGATAAAGGTCAAAATATCAAAGTATGCGGCATCAAAGATGAGCAGTCAGATGGCAAAAATTGCAGGCATGAGGTAGACGGGATTAGCACTTTTATTCCCTTTCATGATTTTTATCATACAACCCGGGCAAATCAAACTTGAAAGAGCGTAACTTAAAAGAAAAGGAACAACAGAGGAATACAAGTAAAAGCTCAAACAAAGGACCGCACAAAAATCAAATAAACAAAACGTCAGGAGGATCAAAGTCAATAAAAAATACTTTTTATAATCCTTCGCCGACTACGCGAGGTCCCCTCTGGACCCAATCGCCTGCACTCCGCACCCTCTAGGCAGCCACAAGACCTGCTTCTCCCATTTCCTTGTAGGTTGGGACCCTTTACATCTCAGCGGGGACCCATAACAGGCCAGCGAAGGCCCCTTCGTACAGAATCAAGAGCGGTCCAGCAGTTGGAGGGAGGGCATTGATGCGTACTTGCTGCCACCCAATTTTGTGTGGCCCCTTCTACCCAAACTAAAATATCTGCGCTCGCACAGATGTAAGGAAAATTCAGGACGCTCCCAAACAAAGCTGGAGGGAGCTAAATCGGCTTTAAAGACCATGTTGCATCAAGAGAGATCTGGAATAGAAACTTCCGTTATGAATTAAGCAGCCACCACCCTCGATCATGAGGCCTTGTTTGTGCTAGCAGGAGCCCTTCGCTGACTCGGGAGGTTCCTTTATGAATCAGAAGGTCTCTGTTCTGGATAAGAAGGCACCACATCTGTTAAAGGCATGCAGCACTACCACGGCAGCTGTATTCCCCAGCGAAGCTCTGCCATCTTCCACTTGCATGACGGTCATCGCCCCGGATACACGGGGTGTTGCGGGAGTGAAAGATGACGCGGTGAGTGAGGAAAGGACAGATGGTCATGGCGTTATTCCGTGCTACTGAGCTTAACTCTTCAAAATACCAACACCGAGGGGGTCATCCATGGGATCGTACATTACCTTGCGCGTGGGGGGAAGGGGAGCGGGTTTGATGGAACGAAATTTAACAGAAACGTAGGAAGGGGAGGGGGGTTGGGTAGCACAACGCGACGCTCACGTTTGGCTGTAAATCACGTCAAAATCTTTGAAAACAAATTAAAACCTCGAAGCCATGTAAAGTTCGATTTCCTTAATAACAAGGCGAGCCCCCGTTATTTGTTTCGCATCCCAGGCTCAACGAGCGAACAAGCAGGCGTTACTTTTGTGCGGCGTTACACTTAGCACCCTGAACGAGGCTGAGAGATGGTTCATCGAGCGTAACCTGCGCGTAACTAGGAACACAGAGGTTTAAAATGGCCAAAAATGTCTGACATACTTCATGGATGGCAACGAAATGAAAAGACAACGCTACAACGCATAAACAGGTGATCTCAGGGGAATTATGTGGATGTCCTCGTGGCATCGGTGTATCGACACGTTATGTCAAGGTTTATCCATGATAAGATCGCGATTATATTTTCATCGAATGTCTCATGGGTGTAGGAGCAGGGGATAGGGGGCCATACCCCCCTTTCAAAGTGAAGGGAGAAAACAATTGTAATTGCCCCCGCACTTTTCCAGATTTGATTTCCGTTTAGCTTACCATTGCACTTTCCTAAAATATGCATGCCGATTTACCTGGCTTATCAGCCATTCCTCAAACTGCACTGGACGTAATTGCTTCATGTGGTAAATGACAGCGTCTTATCCTATCCTGTAAGGCAACGGATATACTTAAAGGCAAACCCTAGGTTCTTCTGGTACCAGAGGCTGCATTCTGTCCTTTTTATGTAGCACCGTTTTTTTGCGTGGCTGCTTACAATCTACTCAGCACATGTTCATGGACTGCAACATAGGCGGATCCTGGGGTGGAGGGGGCCACGGGACCATGGCCCCCCAAAACCTCTGAGAGTATATTTTGGCCCCCCAAAAACATTCCCAGAGCTTCATAAAAGTTTCGTTTACTTACCATCTGTTTAAACTTTAACTGTTTTAACTGTTTTATTTTAACTTCTGTTTAAGATTCAAAAGCATTTCGATGCTTTTTTCGGTTTTGAATGGTGCCCCTACTAGGTATTCGCGAGAGGCACCATGCGCTGGACCTCGGATCCCACACCAGCCAGCTGGCGACGAACGGTTGCCCCCCTCCCCCCCCCAAAAAAAAACAACTCCAGGCTAGATCCGCCCCTGGACTGCAAGATGGTACGGTGTATCCCTCTAAAGGGCTCCGGCACGACCAGAGACCCCGCCCCCAGCGTCGCCAGAACGGCAGCCAGAGTACAACCCGCGCTGGGACAGAACGGCTCGTCAGTCCTGGACCAGTAATGGTAGTGTGCCTCCCAGCGTTCTGCTCACCGGACCCCCTGGCCGGAAAATGTATGAAGTGGGTCGAAATGAGGTCAAAATGAAAAAAGCCAACTCACCCTCGCCTGAGAGAGTTAATTCATTCTCTGAATCGACTAGTGTAACAATTAACACGAAACAGTTTAAGAACAGTTTCAGTTTTCCTAAAACCGAATGGCGTTGGCCGCTGCAAGAACCGCCAGGCGACGGGCGCCTTGCTCGCGAAAACGGCCGTCGTGACAAAATGCTCCCAAAAATCTGTCAATGTAAATTGGAACCATTCAAAGATTACACTGAGGCATAATTTTTGTAATGCTCAGTATGTCCTCTGGTCAAATTAACAGTTGCAGAGACACGAAACATAGGCCTTCTGCCTTTAATCTTCCAGTTCCTCCGCCAGATTCCAGTATCACTTCACGGTTGTTGTAGAGGCCAATTATCCGTCCTCATTATTAATAAAAAAATCGCACAGGTCAAATCCACACCAGGACCACTTTCTGAACTTACAAATTGATGTTCAAAAGCGTTTAAATGTACTTCTTTCAGCTACGTCATCTTTCAGGTGCGTCATCTTTGTCGTCTGCCTGTCAGCAACCGCTTAATATCAATCGTGGAGTGCCGACGCGGCGCGGCTCATGAAGACTGGGGGTCCTCAATATCTATAAAGAACACAGGAACAAAGCAGGCCAACTTCCAGTTCTGTCGGTTCAGAAAGAGCACATTTAACCGTAATGAAATGAATAGTGCCGGGGATTCATTACGTATAGTCGTTCAACGTCTGAATCCTTCAGTTTATTGACTGCAAAATACAAACAGAATTGATCTTGCGATAGGTTCTGGTTCCTGCTTCTGTCGTGGTTAGAAGATAAAAACAACAATGAAATGGAGAAAACCATGCCCCTCGTTAACAAGTGACCTATGTCCGGCAAACATTGTTTTGGAGTGGCCTTTCACCATCGGAGGGCCTTCGCCAACCTTATGCCTTCCTTGGCGAAGATTGTTAAAAATGGAGCTAAATGTTATAATTTTGGGGGGAGGGGGGTTTCACCATCAGGGGAGCCTTTGTCAACCCTGTGCTCCGTATTGATAAAGCTCTGGCTATGCTCCTACCTACATACAAAAGCAAATAAATTTGGCTGCGTTGAAGGAGGTATAAATAAACGACTGGTGGACCAATTCATAATCAAAGTAGGCGGCTTTGCGAAACTTTTATTTTCTGCTGTGGTTCGGTGTAAGAAAAGATAAACCTGAAATAGATCCTGTAGCAGGTGTCTAACAAATGCCTCACGCGCCACTACGTAGTGATGCCGATTCATTATCATGCGGCAGAGCAGTCATACGGCCTGTACGCGTTCAGTCATGCCGGGGATAGACAGGCCAGGGCAGTGGCCGCCGACGAGAGCGGGGCTCAGGTAAGAAATATCTAAAGGAATGGCCTTCATTCTATGACCTCGTTTTTGATAGGCGAAGCTCCGGTTTTGTGGTGTTTGACACATTGCCTTTGGCAGTCAATACTTGAAGGTCTTGAATTTGCTCCCGTCCAAAATGTTGCGATACATCTTGTCTCTTGAAAAGCAGCCGAGGAAATTAAGGCGCCTGAAAACTCTGGCGCATTATGTCCCACTGACTCGCATTCAAAATTCTGACGTGCCTGTGCCCAGATCGTATTTTGACATCTACCCTGTGGAAGCAAATGCCTCCCAATGACCCAAAATGCCTACTCGCGCGTGCAATTTCGCATCCCCACGAAAAGCGATGTCGTAACGGACGAGCAATCTTCGGAAGCTGCATAATCTCCCTTGCCGAATGGCATGGACGAGTCGAAAAGCCTAGATTGTTCACCAGTGGGAAACAGCCGTTGATGTTTATTTAGCACAGCAACCACGACATTCAATAATTTGCAACAAGTGTTGCGTGAATTAAAAGCGGACAATGTCCTCCATATCCACCCGTCCCCTCCCCCCCCCCCCCCCCCCGTCACAGGGTTTGATTCCCAGTCAAAGTTCCTTAAACGTGCCCTAATTCTGGCCCCCAATTTTTGAAACGCTCCAACGCCTGTGGGATGTCTCATAACATCGGTGTGATAGAACGGTGTGGCAACGCCACGATGTCCAGAGCAAGATGTTAATGAAGTTCTTCTCGAAAAACAAAGATGTTGTGTAAGTCATGTGCATATAATCGCATAACGTGACTTTTGTCGTGCGACGTCTCTGGGAAAAATGGACCCCAGTAATTTCCAACAGCAGAAGGATATGACCACCTAAAGGTCGCACCAACTGCGGCATGAGAAAACACGCCGTGGGCGTAATTCGGCGCATTAGAGCCTTGAATCACCGGTTCAATTTCAGCTCTCCTTAGTCCCGCTTGCTTCGAGCGCGCAGACTGTGATAGCAGCAGCGACAGCAGCGCCTCTGGTGGGCGGAGCGATAGCCGATCGAACCTGCAGAGGAGCGCCGGTGGAACTCGGCAGTGGGGCGGTGCTGGGCACCGAGGAGGGTGCCCTGTGGCCTGTGGCCTGTGCCTTGTGTCGTCCTGAGACCGCCCTGGTGAGGTGAGCTCGGGCGGCGGGGGCCATAGCTCGCGGTGGCAAGCCTCAGATGAATGACCGTTGCATTCATCTCCAGGTGTCTGTCCCATCCATTGATGGACTTGCGACCATTTGGACTGATATATACTCTTGGCTTGATGGTGTGGGCGTTACGCAATGTCATGACTCTCATATACCAGCAGCGTGTTACCAACACTAACCCTATTTCAACTTCCTATGTCCGGTGATAACTTCGGGGCGATGACAGCTGGAGCGCATAGCACGATGTGAAGAAGAGGCGTAGATGTCGTTTGTACTGTATGGCTTTGATCAGTTTGAAATATCATTTACCCACCCAGGATTTGGAAGTCCTTCGTCCGAAAAACTTAAAAAATTAGCTCGTGGAGATGGCTTTCGACCATCCGTGGCCACAGCAGTCTGCGAAACTATGTGAAAAGTTGAAATATTTTGTTTTAATTGAACAAAACGTGTCTATTTTCTCCTGGATGCACCATTGAAGTTTTGCACTATTTTCGTTACAAAAAATCGCCCCCAGACGGCTGCAGCAATCACCCGTCAGAATGGTCGATAGCCGGTAGGTCAAGACGTCCTCGGGGCCGGGTGGCTCTCGGATGAATTCCATTAAAATTTGCACGTAATTTCATTTACTTCGCATGCCGTCCGCATCGTACCGCTTTTCGGGTTATATGCCAATGAACAACTCGCACAGTATACATACACAGCGCAGAGGACAAGATGGGTAGCTAAAAAACTTTACATTTAAAGCCACACAGTTCCGTTAGACGGTTGGCATAACCCTTTAGACATGGACCGTTCGCGGACGCCCCTGGCAGCCGCAGGATCCTGTCCAGTTGGCGGCAGCCCGATGGCGTAAAGACCGCCTCAAAGTCTCCCGTTTAAATGCGACGCAAGATGCACGGACTTCTCTCTCGGAGATATTTGATCTGTTTGTGAAATGTTCGCAGGGAGAGAGGCAGTGTGCTTGGGCTATGCAATAGTGCGGTGTAGCAGGATAAAATATATCTCGATAACAGTATACATGGTCTTAAGTGGGCCAGTTAAAGCCCATTCAAGGTTGATGCATGCAAACGGAGGAACGGAAGCGTGTGACTATTCTGATGAGGATGTCAATGATCATGGCTTGATTTTAGCGGCAGCGTCGACAGGCGGAGGTCATTTTGCGCCGTGTTGCTATTCCCTGCAGCCGTGGCTTGTCACCTTTCGGATTCGCTCACGTTGGGTGGCCGTGCACCCCGCACATATGAAAATGCGCTGCGATGTATGGGGAAAGGGTTCTATTGGGGGTGTCATGCAGTGCACACACACCACACACACACCACCACACACACACACACAGCACACACACACACACACACACACACACACACACACACACACACACACACACACACACACACACACACACACACCACACACACACACACACACACACACACACACACACACACACACACACACACACACACACACACACACACACACACACCACACACACACACACACACACACACACACACACACACACACACACACACACACACACACACACACACACACACACACACACACACACACACACACACACACACACACACACACACACACACACACACACACACACACACACACCACACCACACACACACACACACACACACACACACACACACACACACACACACACACACAGCACACACACACACACACACACCACACACACACACACACACACACACACACACACACACACCACACACACACACACACACACACACACACACACAGCACACACCACACACACACACACATACACACACACACACACACCACACACACACACACACACACCACACACACACACACACACACACACACACACACACACACACACCCACACCCCCACACACACTACACACACACACACACCACACCACAACACACACACACACACACACACACACACACACACACACGCGCGCGCGCGCACACTCACATAAGCTATATTCCCAAGATATCACTCTTCATTGCACATTTTCTAAAGTGACTAGTTTTAGAGCAGAGTCGATATCATCCGTATGTATATAAAATTCAAGCTCTCTCGTGACTATTCCAACATGGATCTCATGTCTACGTACATTAGTTTTTGTAGTACCGGTATGGCCCAAAACATACTACATGCATATCACAATACAGACACAGACATACAGAGCATTTACGCATTACGTAGACTCATCCTTATCAGATAACAACGCTCATCCGCGACACGCAACATGCTCAATGCCCTGCCCTTTCCGTCCTAATGGTGGCCCCCCGTACAGGTGGAGGGTTCCAAGCACATTTGTCTGTTTATTAATGAGAGGATCTCATTCGCGGATGTATATTGCCTCCTAGAGCGACTAGCCTTCGTCTCCGTGGCGAGTATGCGATGATTTTTGTGTTGTTGAACATTTGAAGTGTCAGGTGAGTTTTGTGTTGGGTCTCCCTTATGTTTGCGTGGGCCGCCGTTTCACAGGCACATGGTCGGACGCCTAGAAAGTGTCGTTGTGTGGCCAATATACGCCTTATTAGATAGGAGCGTCCGTCTCATATCTTGCATTTATAGTGACATATGATGTTTTCTTCAAGTGAAGCCAAAAACGCAATCATGTGAAGAGTTTTTTTTGCGTGATCGAGGTGGATGTATTGGACCGTGGTGATAGACGTCAAATTTGATGATGTTGTTGGGATCCTTTGTTTGGCAATTTCGATGGGCAATGCTTTGCGGATATTTTTTTCCTTCAACTCCATAACCAGGGTGCGCAGCGTTTTTTTTTTAATAGCAGGTAGTACGTATTCGGAAGTTATGTATCTTTTTTAATAAACAGACAAAAATGCGTAGAACCATCCATTTGTACCGATGACCACCATTAGGGTAGAGCACGAATGGGCATTGAGCGTTTTGCGTGTGGCGGATGAACGTTGTTATCTGACAATGATGAGTATGTGTAGTGTATAAATGCTTAGCTCTGTATTGTACTATGTATGTAGTATATTTGCGGTATACCGGTATTACAAAAAACTGATGTACGAAGGCATGATGGATTAGTCACGAGAGATTACAAAAACGTGATTATATTGACCATGTCTAGACCATGATGATTATAATCACCATGCCGTGATTATATTGACCATGTCTATATATATATATATATATATATATATATATATATATATGTTTAGAGAATATATTTGTGAATATTCTTAAGTATTAGTATTTAGTATATTATCAGTATTTGAGAAGTGCACAGACCCCTGCTTAAGTTTCATGACAGTTAGCTGACTGAAACTCACAGAACCGATACTCCCTGACACATACAACAGTACCGCTCCCTATTCAGGCTAACATTCAGATGTTCACTGGTGCATAGGACCAACTGCTCCGCTTTATCCTTTAGTCTTATCCACCTAAAAATGTTAATTGCATGCCAGAAGCAAATATAACAGCACCTGCCAGTTCTTAGTCCCTCTAACCTGTAAGCGGACGCTATGGTCTCGGCGGTGTCGCTGAGGCGGCGGGCCGGAAGTCTGTCATCAGGACAAAAGGCCGGATCCAGTGTTCACGGCCGTCTGTCATTTTCCCAGTATGCGCCCATACTGGCATTACCTGGACGGGTTGTTTTCTGCTCTACACTTCGATGGCATATTCCCCCCCGCCGTTTTGAGCGTATGCCATGCGGATCGCTTGAGTGTTTGATATCTGCAACATTCCAGCGTTTGACTTGCTCCTTCATATTAATGCTTAGTACGACTGTGATCAAGAGCTTTTTAATTTTGTGTCGCTCAAGATCTTTGTTCATATGTAACTCAAGTGTTAGACACGTTTGTCGTTTTTAGCGTTTAATTCATCTATCCTTACACTGTGAAATCCGCTCGACATAGCTTAGCGAAGTGTTTGACTACTAAAGTTTTTGAGGTATTTAGTCCCCGGTGGATTAGGTGATTTTCCTGACAGCAGTGCGTATACACCCTCCAAAACAGAGGGCGGTTACGCACCGGGCTTATACTCCCTCCAAAAATCTTTCAGATGGTTGTACGTGTCAGACATACGCGGATTGGCAGCCTTGGAGGGAAGAAAGTGCAAAAACACAGAATCCGGTGTGAAAAGTCGGTTCCGTGCGTGATAGCCATCAAACGATCACGAAATCCATCAACTCACTCTGAACCATTTCTATCCGAGTCACAAATTTTCGGCCGTTGGGCCCGCATTTCTAGTGGATGGATGCTGGTCTGGTCTGAGTGCTGGTCTCGCACGCGGTAAGCCTGGGTTCGAATTTCGACAACGGCCGATGTTAAGTGGGTGGCTTCATGGCCTATCGGCGCGGCGTGATGATGCTAACTCGCTTCACTTCTAAGCGGAATGAATTATAAATAGGGCTTTTCATATCGGACAGCACCGTAGTTTCTAATGCTAGGGGAGGGAGTCCACACCCTACGGAGATATTGAGGATCCCTTGAAGGTTGACCGTGAATTCAAATGAGTGTGACACACTGAATAGGCAGTGGAAATGACTCATACGACGGCGGAGGCATGCATAATTACGTTCGACAATCGCGCGTAAAAATTCATCGGCGCGCATTCCACTGCTGCTCAAAGGTTAAAGCACCAAGGCCAAAAGGGACGGAATCTGAGCGGTCATGGGTGCCGCAGGAGACCAACACAATGGTTCCCGTCAACAAGTATAGGGTCCTCAGAGCAAGCAAAAAGAACACAAGACCAACGTGGTAGTCCCCTAAACGATCGGTAGTGCCTCGACAGGCTGACCTATAAAGCCCCGGTCATAGCACAGGACCCTCCGAGCAAAGCGGAATTATTAAAGACTATAAATTAGTACCCCTGTGCAATCGAGAGTGCACGGACAGGTTAGCAGCACGAGTCTCGATAGGAGTGAAAAGTCAACCGTAAATAAGACCAAAGGGGTAGGCCCTAAGCAAGTGACAAAGAATTGGAAACGCCCTAGACCAATGTAGAGGACCCATGGGCATATCGCGTGTGTCGGTAGGTTAAACGATACCTACGTAAAGGGCCCCTGAGCAACCTGAGAATATCCCGGCAGGTTAAGGCATGGGACTCTGGCTACCGCTCACAGAACCTTTCTGGCAACTAGAAATAATCCGTGGATGGGTCCGTGATTGACAAGAGTTCCCCGGCACGCTAACAGGGAGTGTCCCAACATCAGCGCAGGGCCCTCTGAGCAAATGCAAAGAAATGAAGAACAACGCGGAATGCTCCTAAACGACCGAAATAAACTTGCAAAGGGCATATAGGTCCTCCGGAAACAGCATGGGGCCCTAGACGGTCTAATGTTGCTTAAAATTTCCAGTTCACAACTTTTCCAATCATTGAGTAATTTTTTGGACTTCTCATAGGCCCTTCACGTTTGCTTGCAACTACTCTTGGTGGCCTGAAAGTCCAGAGATACCCAGTTTTGTCACGTTTTGCGTTAAAAAACTGTACCTGTTCGGCCGGCTGTGGGCCCACCCGGAGCCAATGGGTCCCTTCGGGGCCCAGGGGGGGGGGGGGGGCATACCCCGTGGCCCCCTCTCTGGATCCGCCCCTGCTTGCTACCGTACGTTTTTGGGGGAAATTTTTGTTATTTTCCACTTTTTGCCCCTTCCCCGAACTCAGTTTGCCCTTGACGTCGGACTAGTCGTGGAAAGAAAAGCGATTGATCCTAAGCTTGAAGTGTCATTCAGGTGACCACGACGAAATCTCAAATGGGAGTACCGTAAATCCGATATGGGAGTCGAAGGGCTGGCTAAAGGTCATGGAGGGGGTGCGGGTCGGATCTTCAAATACCATCCAGAGGGCCCGTTGCACCGATTGGGCCTGGGCCTGGGCCTGGGAGCCCATTTCCAAGCAGGGACAAGGTCAGGACCCGCGATTTACATTGGTCAGTGCACCCCGAGCCAATGAAGGGCCCCTGTGTCTCCCAGGGGCACACAGCACCTAACCGGAGGTCAGGTGTTGACAAGGGCCCCCGAGTTGGTCAGGGAGTGCACGAAAGTGCCTGAAGAGGGACCGACGTGTCCTTCAAGACTGACGATAAACGGGCCTATGGAAAGGCTGCATGGCCGTAGGGGTCGAAAGGATGCAGTCATCCTGGCCCGCATGGCTGTGATCCCATCCTGTCATCCCGACCCGCGATTTGCATTGGTCGGAGTCCCTACAACAATGAGTGGTTTTTTGACGGTCAGGCCCCCAGAGTGTCCAACAGGGGGCCCTGTGACGGAAGGAGTCCCGAGTCAGCCAGAGGTGACCCGGGGCCTTTGCGGAACCCTTCACCCCGTTTTAGCCAAGGGTCCGTTGGCGAAACATGGGTCTCTGTGCCAGTTATTGGATCACCTGCGGTTATCAGAGATCTTGTTGCCCCAATGAGGGCTCTTGCGCCTATTCCGGGTCAAATGCCCCGGCCAGAAGCTGCCAAAGGGCCTTCCGCGCCAGGGAGGGCACCAATGTAGGACGTACATCTGTGAGGGCCTCCGGACGAACCCACCAGGCGAACCCGCCTCCATGTCGCCAGAATGGCAGCTGGTAGACACTCCGGTCTGAGGCGGAATGATCTTGAAGCAATGGCCCGGAAGGGTCGTGTGCGCCTAACTTTTCACTAATGTTTTCTTATTTTGCACATTACATTACACATAAAGTTTACCCATTACACAATTTCAATTAATGTTTCCACAAGTTGCTGGCCTCATTAAGATTTACGGCCAACCTTCACGGGATCCTCATTATCTCTGTAGGGTGTGAACTCCCTCCCCTTGGAGGGACGGAGTCCTCTTTATCTTTAGTCCTCCCTGTGGCTTTAGAAACTACGCTGCTGTCCGGTATGAAAATCCCAAATAATAATTCATTCCGCTTAGAAGTGAAGCGAGTTGGCATCATCACGCCGCACCGACAGACCATGAAGACACCCACTTAACAGCGGCCGCCGTCAAGATTCGAATCCGGGCTTACCGCGTGCGAGACCAGCATGCTCACCATCCATCCAATGGAGATGCGGGCCCGGCGGCTGAAAATTTGTGTTCACAATAGCACTGGTTCAAACTGAGTTGATGGATTTCGTGATCGTTTGATGCCTATCACGCATGGAGCTGACTTTTCGCGCGGGATTCTGCATATTTGCACCTGCTTCCCGCTAAGGCTGGCAATCCGCGTATGCTTGACACGCACAACCATCTGAAATTTTTGTTGGAGGGAGAATAAGCCCGATGCGTAGCCACCCTCCATTTTGGAGGGTGTATAGGCCCGGTGCGTAACCACCCTCGGTTTTGGCGGGTGTATAAGTCCGGTGCGTAACCGCCCCCCGTTTTGGCGGGTGTATAAGCCCGGTGCGTAAATGCCCTCTGTTTTGGAGGGTGTATAGGCCCGGTGCGTAACCGTCCTCCGTTTTGGAGGGTGTATATGCGCAGCCTTTCCTGACTTTGATTGGGACGTTGGCCTCATATGCGTTTTGAGCGTAGAACCAAGATATTACTTGCTTCTGAGCATTAACCTTACCTGCCATAACGCGTTAGTGTGTTTAATTGGAAATGCATCCATTTGAGCATCCTGCTTGTCCGTCATTTCAGCAGCAGTAATCTGTCATTTAAGTGCTAGTTCTTCCGTCGCTTGGGCGTTAGGCCCATCTGACAGCGACGCCGACTGCTAACTCATTCATGGTTTAAGCGTGAGGCTCGTCGATGTCTATCGCATGTTTATCGTATGGCTATCGTATCATACTTGTCTATCGTATGAACGCGCAGCCTGCATAGCTTCTACTAAGCGCTAGACACCTGCCGTGTGAGCCGTAGACTTCGTTGTTCGCGACCTGAAGTCATTTATCTTTAGATCGTTGAACCTCTTTGGCGTTTGGCCAGTAGACGCACTTCTTAAGACTCACAAGCTGTCTGAACTCCGGACTCCTTTGCCGACTTCGCCGTTTCAACACGAGACTTCGTCTTTTTACCGACAGCACGTTTTTTTTGACGGGTATCTTCTTTGGTCCCGAATCCGAATTGCACAACAGCTAGAATAAATAAGAGAAAAGCCCATTGCATGCTGACATAGCTATCGACCTTGCCGGCAAATTTCGGAATCGGGGTTGTTTCACCAGTTCGTCATTTTTCGTTTGCAGCGTGCCGCAAAATAAAATGTACCGTATGAGTTAGCCACATGGAGCCAAATTATGAAACATTTATGGTTGAATAAAGGCATCGTGAAGCAAAAAGCTTCTTGCTGTACATTTTCCGGTTATTTCTTTACAGTTGACGCTAAAAGCTAAGCTTAGGCCTTGTTTATTCGTTGACTCCGGCTCTGTTTAATTTAATTTTCGTGCACTACACATTCGGTACCAAATCAGGTTCCTGACTAATCCTGTCAGCGTGAAAAGCACTACTCTCTCATTTGGGCATCAGGCTTGCCCTATAAGCCGTCGTCGTTGGGGTTCAGCGACGCACTCAGCTAGCTGAAGTATTATGACCTTGCCTGCCTCTCAACCCGGACAGGAAAGGCAGGCGGTGTCTCATCAGCCAAAGCGTGGAGCCAAAACATGACGTCGCTTGCCGTCAGAGCCATGCCGGGGGAGGACAGCGAGGCAGCCGGCGGTCCTGCAGTTCGGATCGTGGCTGATGACGGCGACGCGTCTCCCCCGTGTCCCCGCTCGGCACAGCCGAGCCCGCCGGCGTCCTGGGCGCTCTCTCCAGCGCCGGACGGGTCCGCGCAGGGCGGCGGTCTGACGTCGGGCCACGACATCTGCCGCGCCAGGTCTGCGCCAGACCAGAGGTCAGGCCGTCTGCTTGTTAGGTGAGGGTCCGGTTTGCGAACCCGGTGTCAGGAGAGGGTCCAGTCGACAGACCCAGTGTCAGGAGAGGGTCCAGTCTGCGGACCCAGTGTCAGGAGAGGGTCCAGTCGGCAGATCCAGGGTCAGGTGAGGGTTCGGTCAGCAGATCCAGGGTCAGGAGAGGTTCCGGTCGGCGGACTCATTGTCAGGTGAGGGTCCGGTCCGCGGACCCAGTGTCGGGAGAGGGTCCAGTCGGCAGATCCAGTATCAGGAGAGGGTCCGGTCTGCGGACCCAGGATCAGGTGAGGGTTCGGTCAGCAGACCCAGTGTCAGGTGAGGGTTCGGTCAGCAGACCCTGGGTCAGGCGAGGGTCCGGTTGGCGAACCCGGGGCGCCGGACCGCCGCAGTCCCAGTGTGCAGTTTGCCGGGTGGTCTGCCACCGTCCCGTAGCCCTCTCTGCCAACGCAGCTACTACCCCGCCAGACAACAAGGGAACAAGCCGATGAGAGAGCTAGAGAGGGCATAGGAAAACGAGCAAGATAGAGGGAGAGAGGGAGACATAGAGGGAGAGAGAGAGAGAGAGAGAGAGAGAGAGAAGAGAGAGAGAGAAGAGAGAGAGGAGAGAAGAGAGAGATAGTAGAGAGAGAGAGAGAGAGAGAGAGAGAGGAAGGAGAGAGAGGAGGAGAGGGAGAGAGAGAGAGGAGAAGAGGAGAGGAGAGAGAGAGAGAGAGAGGGAGAGAGAGAGAGAGAGCGAGAGAGAGAGAGAGAGAGAGAGAGAGAGAGAGAGAGAGAGAGGAGAGAGAGAGAGAGATGAGAGAGAGAGAGAGGAGAGAGAGAAGAGAAGGAGAGAGAGAGAGAGAGTAGAGAGAGAGAGAAGAGAGGAGAGAGAAGAGAGAAGAGAACTAGAGAGAGAGAGAGAGAGAAGGAGAGAGAGAGAGAGGAGAGAGAGAAAGAGAGAGAGAGAGGAGAGAGAGGAGAGAGAGAGATAGAGAGAGAGAGAAGAGAGAGAGAGAGAGAAGAGAGAAGAAGAGAGAGAGAGAGAGGAGCGAAGAGAGAGAGAGAGAAGAGGAGAGAGAGAGAGAAGAAGAAGAGAGAGAGAGGAAGGAGAGATAGAGAGAGAGAGAGAGAGAGGAGAGAGAGAGAGAGAGAGAAGAAAGAGAGAGAGGAAGAGAAGAAGAGAGAGAGAGAGAGAGAGAGAGAGAGAGAGAGAGAGAGAGAGAGAGAGAGAAGGAGAAAGAGAGGAGAGAGAGGAGAGAGAGAGAGAGAGAGGAGAGGAGAGGAGAGAGGAGGAGAGAGAGAGAGAGAGAGGAAGGAAGCAGGGAGCAAGAAAGCGGGCCGACATGAGGACGAGAGTAAAAGAGAGAGGGCGAGTGCCAAACCTGGCTGTGGTCGTCGGTCATGCATCGCAATAATTCATGCCACGCCGGGACGGGTCAGCGTATTTACCGTCGTATTTACCTCACCCTATTTACCCACACCACATATCCAAGGGCCCAGATGCGCAACAGCTCTCATCCAAAGTGCATGCACACACGAGGCGCACAGGTGGACGGGAAATCTAATCGGATTGGCCCGCTATCTTCTGGGAAATCGCCTTCCTATCGATGTGTGATATTGCTGGAGCATATTGCTCCGTTGACCAGACCGGCGGAAGATTGGCCCTGCCCCTCTAACGATCGTACATGGTAGAGGCGGGCTGGCTGCTGAAGCCCACACAGCTTGTCGCCAAGATTAGACTGTAGGCGGAAGAAATTTCCAGCAATTACCTCTGACCAGCGCCGAGCAGCCGGCCGCTATATGTGTCCTACGTTCTGTGTTCTTCTCGGCGATCCAGTGAGAATGCGGCCAGTAGCTTAGAACGCCGCAGTTGCAAAGAAACATGGGGAGCTGCGGCTGTGGAATTTCGTGCCCCGACTGCCTCTAGTGATGACACTGTCTGAGGCGCTCAAAATTCCAGCCACTGTCTGAGGCGCTCAAACTTCCAGCCACTGTCTGAGGCGCTCAAACTTCCAGGGTCTCTCCGTAACCCGCAAAACCTCATGGAGCCGTGAGTGGCGGATGGTTTGGCACTAGGTTACTGCATGGTTCAACAGGATTTCAGGCAATTAGCATGTTAGAATAACAGACATTGTTAACGTTCAATTATTCTCCATCACCCTCACAAGGCAGCTGCGCTACCCATATATAACTCACGACCATCGGGGAAGTGAAATTGAGGACCTGTCCTCCAAAAGCGTGCAGGCTCCACCATCGGTCCTGCAGACACTTTCACATAAGCTAATTAGTGTGCGTCACAAGAAGCGACTCGAGAAAGAGCGAAACACTTCCACTGGGCAATTAGTTGGCTACTTTGAGCCAACTATTAGGTTGTAGGTAGTAGGTTGATCCGACTATTTTCTTTTTTCTTTGAGCGTCGCTCAACCGGCGTGCGTTTCCAATCAGGCGGTAATGGTTTTTGCCGCTGGCACCTTAGCTGTCGTTAGTTATCGATAGCGAAAAACAAATACCGTGAAAAGACACTTTTGGATTTGAAAAATATTAATATATATTAATTATTGTAATATATATATGTATATATATACATATATATATATATATATATATATATATATATATATATATATATATATTGCACATGCATCATATATAAAATAGTATATATAAAATAATATATAATTGAATGATAATACATTGCACGTGAAAATGTCTGGAAGTGTCTGGCACTGCGCTGCTGATGTTAATCACCTGCTGCTGCATTGCACAGGTGCCCAGACCCGGGGTTTTACCGGTCCGAGTTCCGATCCACCGAGGACATGATGATGGGCAGCAGGTACAACGTGCGCGACTTCACCGACGACTTCAGCGCCATGGACCCCAGTCAGTTCCACTTCTACGACTTCGGGATTCAGGACTTCCTGGTCATGAAGCGGCACACGACCGTGGTATGTGGCCAGACGTCGACGTCCGCCCGACACGTGCCTCGCAACAGGCGGTCTTCCTCGCGGTAATGTACGCGAGAGCGCACCAAACTCCCACCGCGCAACGTGGGCACTGCTCCTGCACATTCCGCAAATTTTTCCCCGAGTCGCGACAATAACCGGTGTTGAAGTTTCCAACAGTAATAACGCGGCAGCTTATGCAACGATACATTATGAAAGCCTTCAGCGGAGAAACGTGCTGTTAACCCGATCACACCCAGGATGTACCGGCGGGGAACGGTCTGTGCACGACCCGTCTGCGCGGCAGGAGCTGGACGACGAGCCGGAGGGGATGCAGCAGGGCGACTACAACCAGGGCATGAGTATCTCCCCCGGCCCCTACCTCAGCGACTCGGATCTGTCTGTCACCAGCATCGAACTCTCCCCAGAGCAGGTCAGCTGACGCATGGGCCTCTGTCAATCAGGCTGGGAATACGGGTCAAACGGGCTCGCATTTCACGGTGTCCATTGACAGGTTAAAAAAGCTGATACAGTGAAGAATCACCACAGCGTTGACGAAACTTATGCCCGCTTCGTTGAGTCGGAAGTATTCTCTGCTATTCTCGAAAGCCACTCTGCTATTCTGTGAAGTATTCTAAGCTAGTGGTATTCTCTTGCTCTCACCCACATACTCGTCCGCATAGGGGTACGCGACACATGCTACCTTTCTTTTGGGTAAGCTGAATGTGGCGTGTGCTGCCGCATAGACCAGCCTGCATTAAGCGTCAGACCTCCATCTGCGTGCCGGCTCAGCGCCAGCATCATCGGCCTTCCGCGCTTAAGTGCATTCATTTTTGTTGGTGAGACGCGCCAACAGGACCAGCATTGAACGCTTGCCTATTGGCACATCGTGATAGGTTGCCTCCATAGCTAGACCGCCCGCGCACGATGAATCCGTAACATCCGCTGCCAAATCCACCAGCTGCATAGCTCTACGAAGCCAGCATCACCTTCGACGGCGTCTTTTGACCAGGCCATCTCGCCACCAGGTGCTGTGGGAGAAGAAGCTGACCGAAGAGGCGTCCATCCTGAAGAACTGCCTGCTGCGGCGTGGCCGGCGGCAGACCAACTCCTCGCACGAGGTCGGCCGGGGCCGCGTGCGCGTGCTCAGCCGACGCGCCACTGAGAACTGCTTCGGTCTGCAGACCAATGCGGCCAGCAAGAAGGTGCTCATCCGACCTGTATCCGTCACAGAACTGGGTCAGTTCAGGTCGTGGGCGTGGGAGAGATCAGATCACGGGACTGAGGGAGGCCAGGTCATGGTTCTGAGTCTCAGGTCAGTTCTAGGTCTGGTCAGGGGACAGGGAGGGTCCGGCTGGGGGACTAGGTTAGTCAGGTCACGGTGTCGGGGCAGGTCAGATCATGGAACGGGAAAAACTGGGCCAGTCGGGTCACTGTGTTGGTGCAGGCCAGGTCCTGGAGCTGGGGCAGGTCAGACCAGCTCTGGACAAGCTCCGGCTGCTGGACTGGGCCGGTCAGGTCACGGCTTTGGTGAAGGTCAGGTCCTGGGACTGAGACAGGGCATGTCTTGGGTTTGGAATGGATCAGGTCGTGAGATGGGCGGATTTATGAGACGAATGCACGTCGGGTCCCCGGGCTTGGAGGTCATGTCACGGGATGGGAAAGGTCAGATCATTGGTTTGAAGTAGGTCAGGTTATTGGGCTGGGACAGTTCAGCTCACAGATATAGTGAGGGTCAGATCACTGGCCTAGCGCAGGTCTGATCATGGCACTGGGGAAGGCCAGCTAGAGTATTCGGGCCTGTCCAAGCCACGCTCCTGGAACAGTACAGGTCGTAGCAATGGACTACTTTCAACATCGTAAATGACTATAGTAAACATCCGTCGAGACCGGGTCAAACCAGATTATGCGGCTGAATCCATTAGGTCACAGCTGCTCGTTCAGTTTATGGTTGGTGCTCATGGGATCGCAGCTGGGGCACTTCATCGTTATTGGTCTGGATCAGCTCGAGTCACCGGGTTAGACATGTAAGATCCTCAGGATCATTCAGCTCAAGTTATGGGGCTTCGGTAGGTTTGCTGATCGGTCGGGGTAGCTGACTGCTGAAAGTCGAGCCAGTCAACTGCTTGGACAAGCGCATTATCACCTTAGCGCATTTTGACCATTTGTATACGCTTTTTCCACATGCTCTTAGATTAAGTGATGAGTCCATTGCTCTTTTGGACAACTGCACAGATGGCCTCTAGGCGTACCAAGCCAATCCGAATTCCAAACACTCCTCCCAACTCCTCCCGGCCGCGTCACACCCTGCGCCCACCATACCGCTGGCCTTTTCTGCTGGGGCTCCCCGCTGGACCCTCCGCTATGCCTCGAGGTCACACCGCCAGTTGTCACGGTTCCCGGTGACTGCAGGTCCGCTGTGTCTCGAGGTCACACCGCCAGTTGTCACGGTTCCCTGGTGACTGCAGGTCCGCTATGCCTCGAGGTCACACCGCCAGTTGTCACGGTTCCCTGGTGACTGCAGGTCCGCTGTGTCTCGAGGGCATACCGCCAGTTGTCACGGTTCCCCGGTGACTGCAGGTCCGCTATGCCTCGAGGTCACACCGCCAGTTGTCACGGTTCCCTGGTGACTGCAGGTCCGCTGTGCCTCGAGGGCACACCGCCAGTTGTCACGGTTCCCCGGTGACTGCAGGTCCGCTGTGTCTCGAGGGCATACCGCCAGTTGTCACGGTTCCCCGGTGACTGCAGGTCCGCTGTGTCTCGAGGTCACACCGCCAGTTGTCACGGTTCCCGGTGACTGCAGGCAGGCAGGGTGATGAGGGGGAGAGCTGCCGGCTGGACATCGGCGAAGACTGTGGCAGCGGCTGCAGCCTCAGCAGCGGCTAGCCGGGGGCGCCACCGTGTCACCTCGACCGCACCAGGCCAGACAGGTCAGGGCTCGTACCGCACCGCCCAGCGCGGCAGCCGAAGCGGACCGAGGCGGCGCAGGCAGAGAAGTATTTAGCAACGGGCAATTGGTCAGCCAACAAGGGCATGTGGGAAAGTCTGGCTCTGTCAGGCCATAGTCAGGCGAGACAGTCCGGATCTGTCAGGTCAGGATCAGGTGGGACTGTCCGGCTCTGTCAGGTCAGGGTCAGGTAGGACTGTCCGGATCTGTCAGGTCAGGGTCAAGTGGGACAGTCCGGCTCTGTCAGGTCATGGTCGGGTGGGACAGTCCGGCTCTGTCAGGTCAGGGTCCGGTGGGACAGTCCGGCTCCAGCAGAACCACGTCTCGTGAGGCCAGTTACAATGAATATGCGCAAAATGTGACGTTTATGCTCCGAACTGTCGCTGTCATTTTCACGATTTCGGCTCAGTTTGGCTTCAGTTGCCATATCCACCACGCAGCCTAAAAGTCATGATATTCTGCACTCCGGCGTTACTTCTCTGATGCCATATCGATTGGTGTCACCCGGATTCATAGCTGCTGGTTAGACCGAGTGGCGTTCGCTGCTATGAGACCAGTATTATATGGTTATCGAGGCTCGATTGTCAAGCCCCGTGTTTTGTCCGTCGCCTGACATTTCGTCCCCTAATATTGGATGGTCGGTCTGATGCCGAGACATTGATTTCAGGAACTGGCCTTCACGGCCATTTGGATCAAGCGCTGGATTCTTCGAACCGACAGCCGCCAACAGCGTCAGTAACCCACTTGCTTGTCAGACCGGCAACATCCGGCGTCGTCGGTAATGCCCTGGAGTTGTCAGACTGGCACCGATCTGGCAGCGTCCTAGGCCCGCTGTGTGAGGACGGCAGATCTGGCAGCACCAGGCGTCGCCGGTTCTCGTCACGCTGGCAGCTCCAGCGGCGTCACGTGCGTCTGTACCCGTCAAACCGAGCGCTCTGACGGGGCTGTGTGTGTGTTCTGGATCTGTCACACTCCTGCTCCAGCGGTGACACGTGTGTCGCAGTTCTGGCAATTTGCCATGTCTGGCAATAGCGTCCGTTTTTTAAACCCTGCCAGGAAGCTCATTCCTCGGATGCCCGCACTTCCCTCCAGGTTGAAGGCAGGTACCGCCATGTATTATCTAAGCGATGAGTGTGTCCTTAAGTCCCTATGAAAGCGCCTGGGAAGCCCTCGCAGCCATGCGTGCTGTTGGCCTGTCAAGCTCACAGCTCTCTCATCGCCAGGCAGGCGACACGAGCGTGGGAAGGTTGGACACTGGCTCATGGAATATTGGGCGCTTCCCGAAGCTGTTCGTTCGGCGTCAGTTTTGTTCAAGAAATGTGCATTCGATTATAATTTGTTGTGCCTTGTGTTTGCTGGATGCATGCGGCTTAGCAGGGCTTGTCTTAGTTAAGCGATGACAGCTGTATTGGTGTGGACGTTCTTGGTGTAATAAAAGCAAAACCAGAAAATGTGTGTCGCACCGGCAGTTTTTCGGGCTTGATAGAAGACTTCAGATCAACTGAAAAGGCTCCGAGATTTCTAATACATGAAAAGTTTTGATGCTGAAAGATTAAACTTTCAATGTAACACGAGTACAAGGCATTGTTTCAAAAAGCTTCGTAAAATTATGTAAGTTGTGTACATATGCGAGGAATATTATGCATATAGATAGCAGCATTAATAGCGTTATGGTTCATAAGGAGGAAAAAGAGAGATAGATGTGATACTTTGGCTACATGTCTTTATCGAAACGAGTATAAGTAGTGAGTTCCAAATGCAGGATTAAGTATAACCTCTTTAATAAGTGCGAATTCATTCTGATGACAATAATTTACTACTGCCCTTTTTCGGTGAAGTGATTTCGCCAAAATATCATATCGTTCCTTTCATTCCTCTATTGCGCGAAGAACGAGACTTTTAATACGGTCTCATTTCTATGCTTTGTAAAAAGGTATCCTCAAGGAGCTCGTTAGACAAAGACGTCAAACAACCATTCAGACGTATTTTGAAAGCGCTCGAGGTTTCCAGCAGCACTCGTGGTCACGAGGGACCATGAACTATGGACCATCGACCTTGACCCTCAACGCCACAGCGATGCTGACGATCGCGAGTGATCGCGAATACTGCTGGAAACGTCGAACATTGCCATAATATATTCCAGGAACTGCTTGTCGTCCTCGTTCGACAACATCCTGGCGCATTGAGGGTTCCTTATTTTCACACATGATCGCGTGTGAAAACAACAGAGACGCAGGCCTTTTTGATCTCCTTATCCTTGTATTTAGTTAAGCGCGTTTATGGCCTGGTCTCCTGCCGTTTCTGACTGGCAAATTTTCTTATGATGATTGTAGTGCATGGCAAGATTGAAGGACAGTAGCGGGAGACAAACCGATCGCATGTGGCATGCTATCACGTGCCATGCCGTTCCATGCCAAAACGCAAGGACAATACGAACGATGCTTGCGGCTGAAGTGAGCAGTGCGGCACGTCATGCGTCACTGGTGCACAGCGCAATGCTTACGATTCAAAGTTGCAGCGAATGAAACACGGCGAAACTGCAAAAATATATAAACGCACGGTACATTCGCCACAGCAACAGAATCAGTTGGAATGCTGGAGAGCGTGACCTCTCTGGATATTGGAAGAGGCAGCGTTGACCTGTCTGAATATTGGGAGAGACGCCGATCTCTCCGAATATTGAAAAAGGCGCTGGCCCCTCTGAATATTGGAGGAAACGCTGGCTTTAGATCTTCCAGGCCATGCGCTGTCGTACAGTTCGATACAAACACTCCTACACAAATACATGAACACGATTAAACCCCAGAAATTACACGCTCGCATTGATGACACATGAATGATTGCGGTACCACATCATGACAAAAGGCCGCACAACATTTCGGCCGTCAAATGCCAGACCTAGTTCCGTAGCTCTGGCGCATCTGTGTAATATCAACGGCTAAACTACCACCAGTGTCGTAAAAAGCCGAACAGACGAGCTTCTCACCAACAAAACTCAGAACATTTCATGCTCCCAACTTAATATCCAGTGGCATGAATGATGTTTCATGATGCACGGTGGATAGATTGCAAAGCGAGAGCAATGCATCTTTCTCAAACATGTCAAGTGAAAATAACATAAATCACTCAAACTGCTGCTTATAAAAAATGATGACGATGGAGTGCTTCAACATCCCCTTCCACACGCGCTCACCAGCTTGCCGATGCAGCCGCGTCACTCCCTCACGGCTTGCATCGCAACCCAGAAGGACCGTCTATCAACCGCAACCGAATAAAACCATTCGCCTTTGACTATCGCTTGGAGCCACACCGTGCGGCCGGGTTTCCACCCGTCCAGGTAAGGCGCCGCGAGGTCACACAGCGAGTCCAGGTCAGACGCCACAAAGTCACACAGCGAGTCCAGGTCAGGCGCCGCGGGGTCACACCACGAGTCTAGGACAGGCGCCGCAAAGTCACACAGCGAGTCCAGGTCAGGAACCGCGGGACCACACAACGAGTCCAGGTCAGGTGCCGCGGGTCACACAACGAGTCCAGGTCAGGCGCCGCGGGGTCACACAGTGAGACCGCCTGGGATCACCACGCCCGATCACCGATCTCGATCACCGAGTCTCCGGACCGTTCCCAGCGGTGATGCCGGCTCAGTCAACCCGGCCGGGCACGAACAGGAGCCTCTCCCTTCCCCTCCCCCACCGTACGGGCGGCCGTGCAGAGGATACCCGCGTCTCGCATGCCCTGAGGCAGCCACCTTCGCCTCGCCTTGCTTCTCCGCGAGGGGGCGGCGCCAAACACGGCGTCAGTCACACCTGAGGTCGAGCTCGAACACGCCTGTTCCGCTCGTGTGAGTCCGCCATGACATTGAATCTGCCGCCGTAGTCACACAGCCACGTCTTCGGTTGGCCGGGCCTCGCCCAGTCCCGGCACCGGCGGCCACCGCCTCGGTCTCAGCGGCGGTTTAGATGGCGGCCAGCGCGCCCAGCGGCTCCCGATCCGTGACGTCACGCTCCGGAGGCGGCATCCGGCTGCTGTCGGCGCGGCCCAGCGCGACCGGGTCACGTGACCGCGGCGGGCGGGGCCGCGCTGCCGAGCGTTGCGAGTCACGTGACCGCACTGGCAGCGGCGAGTCGGGCTCGGCGGCGGCGGCGGCGGCGGCGGCCAGCGGGTGACCGGTGGCGCCGCCCGCGTCCAACGGCGGAGTCACAGAGAGCGCCGGGTTGTCGTAGGCGGCGCTGTACTCTCCTGGACAGGTGTCCTCAGACGGGTGGCGACCCCGCGCCCCCTTCAACTCGTCCCCGTGCTTGGTGGCCATCAGGAACGAGGAGTTATGCCGGCCGAGCGTGTACTGCGGTACAGTATTCGCCTTGGGGCTAATGACCGGCGGGGAAGTGTTAGCCTGCGAAAACACCCGACACACGTCAACACGTCTGATCTGCTCTGGCAACGGCGCTGCGGTGGCCACGCCGGATAAGCCGTTTGAGTTTAGGACGCTCTCTGAGAACCTGAGCTCCGATTTAGACAGCGTGTGGGCGACAATGGTTCCGCTCGTTTCATTAGCACTCCTTACATTCACGCCCCGACACAGCTGCCGCACCGCCCACTGACGCATTTCTCATCGATGACGTCATTTATGATGACACGAGTGTGTTTGTGTGAGTCACGGGCGGTCAGAGAGGTGGCCACTTGCCGCGCACAGACGCACTTTATACGGATGGCGCCAACTGGCGTTCTCTTCCGCTGCCTATAGCACGGTGCCACTGTTACATCTTTTAGAGCCTCGTCAGCGACAAGAAGCCCGTCAGGTTCAGCAGGACAGCCCGCTCCTCAGAGACGACAGGGGCTCTCAGGGACGGACCCCAGAGGCGTCAGAGGCACCTCAGCCACAGCAGGCTGGGGCGTCAGGCACCTCAACCACAGCCTGCAGGGGCGTCAGGCACCTCAGCCACAGCCTCCAGGGGCGTCAGGCACCTCAGCCACACCCCGGAGCCCCTCGTGGACGACAGCAATGGATAGTAACTCCTGAGGGGTAGCGGGATATTCCGGAACTGCAGCGAGCCCCTGCGAGGAGACCGGGACAACACAGGGACACCAGTAAGGTTTTTTGGAGAGGTCGGGACGGAAAAAAGCACTAAGAGTGTTTTCGGCCAAGAAATGAAGGCCCTTATACAAGCAAGGTATCCTCCTTGTGAAAAGCAGAGCGCCCCGATTAGGACGCAGGGAGTTTCACAAGGTCTTTCGAAAAACTTGAAGGATCAGGGACTGAGCGCTGAAAGGAAGAGCAGAAAACCCCAAACGCATACGCATACTTTACGAGTCAGCAAAGCTCACATCGTCGTACCCGACAGCTGCGGTGGCTGAGAAGGGTTACTGGGTGCTATTGGACAGGGCCCTCCAGGTCAGTAAGGTTAACGTCAAGTGGTGGCTTAGGTAGGTCATTTTATCCTTATCCATTCATTGGGCGCTGCTAATGAGGCTTGGGAGACAGGCTGTGTTCTTTGGAAGAGAACAACGTCACGCATGTATGGATTGGCTTCCATTTTCTCTCAACCAACAGCGTCGGAGCATCCTCGTCCCACGGTATCGCTGAGGTGTGCCTCCGTCTGCTGCTCCCCCTTGTCTGTGCTCCGGCTCACCGTGGCGCCGTTGACTGGCTTGCCCTGGACGCTCTTGAGCTGGATCCCGGCCGCCTCCAGGTCGTCCGCCTTGCGCCGGCGGCAGCGGGCGCGCCGGCTGGAGCAGGCGTGGAAGGCCAGCCAGAAGAAGCAGACGACCAGCAAGCAGAACATGACGCCCACCAGCACCGTCAGCCGCTCCAGGTCACTCTCCATCCGGAGCAGCGCTGTTGGCGGACCGGCAGAGCGATGCTAAGGAGACGAGCCCCTCTGTACGGGCGCAGCACCCCCGGGGCAGGGGCGGGGGATGATGGCCGAGGCTGCGCAGGGGTCACGGTGGTGCCACAGTCACTCTGCCTGTCCCAGAAACGTGCTCAACGGATATCTTTATGAATCACGTCGTGATGCATCGTTCCCTCTTACGGTTACAACCCAGAATGTTCTTGCTGACTTTGAATATTGACATGGAGAACATCTCACCTGCTGCTTCCGTTTCGGTGCGGTTAATAACATCCAAGAATCCAGGACATTGGGTGCCATGAAATATCATCACTTCCCGTTCCCCGACGCGAACATTTGAGCGTGACAAGTTCCCGAGCACACGTTCTTCAACACGTAACAGACGCTAGATAGCTTGCGAAGCCAACATACGATATGAAGGCCAGTAAATCGACAGAAAGATCAAAAGAACCGGTGCGGAAACATGCTTACCATCCATGGCCTCCTGTTGGTCGGCCTTTTGCAGGTACCTCATGTCGTGCAGATAATCTGAAAAAACAAACAAGGAGCATCAGAATCCGTGCTGCACGTAATACTGACCATGGGGGGAATGCCGAGATCAAATCTGGAAGCGGAAGCACTCAGCATACTATGGAAACACACCTGCTCAACAGCCCATGTTGGGTGCCTTTGAAGAGAACCTTAATGCAATATTCGACGTCATGGGCGGCGAAAAGCCTGCAGTTTCGATTTTGAGCGTGCAAACATGACAGCTTTACATCTCAATCACAAACGCCTCAGATTATCTCCAGACAAATGAAAACCATTGATATTTGGAAAATGCACGGACCACGACCACACCTCCACCTGAGAGGATCCGAAGAACCAGTCGTGTGTGCAAAATGCAGCATGCAGCATACTTTCAGCATGAATTGCTGCGTCAAAATTTCCAACGCAGCCATTGGATTAACAAGGTACGTTTCTTCGTCGCGCTGAGCGGTGTTTCGGATCTGGACCTTGTTGGACTGTGTGTGGTCTGGCCGAATGCGACAGTGCTTCGACAGTGACTCTACAGTCGAGTGACTGCGACAGTGACTCCACACAGCCTCATCTTCTATGGAAATGGCGGGGCGAGATGCCGGAAATGCCGCTGTGGTCCCCTCTTTGCGGGCGAACGCCATGACCTCTGCCCCCTCTCACGCCGCCGGCCCGAGCCGCACAGCGGTGGACACGACTGAGCCTTCACCTGTTCCCGTGCTGTTCAGTGCTGCCATGGCGCCGCCCTGAACGCCGCGGAGAGACAGAGCACCGCTGCCGGCCGCCAGTCGCGGCATCCAGAGAGCCTGCAGGGCGGACACGCCGGACTCGGCGGACCCGCTCCCTATCCTGAGTCTTCACAGCCCCACTGGAAGTTCCACGCCGGGACAAAGGCGCCCACTGAGCTCACTCGTCCTGGCCTGGTCCCCCGACACAGAGCTGCGTCTCTTGACTGCGTGGCTCTCCCGGAGAGCTTCGCAGCGGCAGCGCCCCGCTGCTCGTCCAGATCCCACACAGCGCTGGTGCACCGGCCACAGGTCACGGCCCTCGATGGGGCGCCGCAGCCCGCAGGACGTCTCCTCGAATCTCACCTCCGTCGCACGGTGGCGTGAAAAATGATCGACAGTTGTCTCACAGCCACCAACGGCGGTGCTCCTCTGCACGGGCCACCCGGAGCACTGCACCCCGCCGACTCCCTGCGTGACTCGGAGCGTGATTCATCGGGCCGGTTCCCGCACTAAGCTTCAGCCTTCTTTGTATGCAGGTGACGCCCTGGCCGACTCCGGCGTCCAGCGCGGCACCTCGGCGCCGTCCAGCGCTATCCCAGCTCCGCGCCGTCCGCGCGTCCACTCACCGCGTCTCCGAGGAGCCGATGCCGCTCTGCACCTGTGCCGGGCGACGACCACTGACTGGCAGCGCGGCTGGACCGGCGCCGCCGCCGGCCCACGGCGGGGGAGGGAGGGGAGGGGTGCTGGCCGGAAATGTCTGCCCGCCGCCGGCGGACAGGTGCCGCCCCGCCGGCGCCCGCCGCAGGACACGGGCACCCGCCCGCGACTGCACACGGCCGGTGCTGCGGTCACGGTCACGACCCCGCGCCGTCAGCGACGCGAGCATGTCTCGGCACGATCGGCCGTGCACGCCAGCCCTGCTCGCCCCCCCCCCCGCCGGCCGTGCCAGCCGGCTGTGCTTGCCCCCCCCCCCTGCCGGCCGTGCCTCAGACCGTGCCTCAGACCGTGCTCGCTGCCGCGACCGCGGACCATTAGCCGTCGAGGCCCACCGACCAGACCTTGGACAGCTCGTGCAGGGCTGGGCGGCGGGGAGCGTCTGCGCACTCGCCCCACGGGAAGTGGTCCATCGAGTGGTGCACTGACTGCTGGCCCGTTCGTGAGGCGTGACGGTACTGGAGTGCCAGAATAACCATGTTCTGGAAGGGTGAATTATGTTTTTTCTGCGTTTAATAACCAGGATATATGACCGCAGAACGCCAAAATAAAGCATACTAAATGAAGCACCCTGACTGTGAGCTTATGTCCAAAGCTTCACTGCTACAAAATACGTGGAAAGAACCGTGTCACGTCTAGGATATGCTATAAAGATTGTTCAAAGCTGGCCGTAAAACGTGCCCCGATGTCTGAAAAGTGGGTCTGTTCTATCGTATGTCATAATCGTTATCCCATGTTGACAAGTTTACGATTCATTAATAGGGGACGTCATGCTTGTACCGGAGCATTTTACGATTCATGTAAGACAAGCGCGTTGGCATTGTTAACACTTTATACTGGAGGTCTTCTCGTCATGACTAGAAACGCACACTGCTGTCCGACCAACCGTTGGACTGACGCTGACTAGAGCGCCCCTGGCGGCCGTTAAAGGCAGTCGCACTTACGAAATGCTCACGCCCGGCCGACCGGGCGTTGAAAACGCGGCCGACCGCGCCGCAGGTGTATGACGTCACTACCTGCGACCGCTCGCCAGGCGGCAAGCGGCCGGTTCGACAGTGTGACGTCATGACCGTGCTGTGACGTCAGAAGCGGTTTGCGTGGCCTGGGTCGAACTCTGAGAACCGGCTCACCTGGCGGGACGGACGACGGCCGGCGGTTTGAAGGCGGGCCGAGGCCGGCAGCCGAGGCCGCGCCCGGGTCGGGAGGCGGGCGGGCGGGAATCGGATGCCGTGCCCGGGTCCGGGAGGCGGAGAGGCGGAAATCGGGTGCCGTGCCCGAGTCCAGGAGGCGGGAGGCAGGCCAAGACCGTGTCCGAGTCTGGGAGGCGGGGAGATGGGCTGAGGCCAGCAGCCAATACCGTGCTCGGGTCCGGGAGGCGGGCAGCGGGAATCGGAGGCCGGTCCGGCGCCTCAAATCGGTATGTTTCAAATCACATGGTATCGAGAGCTCAGCGTTTTGAGGCCGTCTCGGAAACCACGGCTGGACCTGTCAGTGTCACTTAGCTCAGGCGCGTAGCCAGTCGTCAATGGGAGGGGGTAGTGGCGGCCGGTTGAACCGTTCACCAAAGCAGACACAATACATCTCCGGATGTCGTGTAGGGAGGCATACCGTCTTCACCTCACATACGATGTCATGCTAACTAACACCACAATGTAGCTGGCCTTGCAGTTTATGCATGTCGTGTTAGGTCATGGCAGGGCAAAGAAGGCCAGCATCGCCAATGTGCGGCACCATAGTATTAGCAGAATGGCGTGATTGCGTATCTAAACTCTGACCAGGCGTGCGATGTGACGTCCACCATACCTGACGTTGTGCTAAATATCACTGACGGTCTTCGCGACTCACTAGCCATTGTGTACAAAACAAGCTGTGCTGCTCTGTGACTGATGGGCGACTGAAAATGCTGTTCCGTGTCTGCGTTTTAACATCCGCAAGATATTTGCCTCCCTTCCATCAGACATGGCCATTTGATGGAATTGCAAAGTGACAAACAGCAATGGCCGAAGGCCGTCACTAACGCCGGGAGCTGAGAAAGCAGACGTCTGAAGACGACAGTGGTAATCGCCGGGAGAAAAACTCGGAGCCGGCGCTTTTCCTCTGGCCTGGGAGCGTGCAAACCACGTACCGAGCGCTTCTCCGTCCGTCCTGGGAGCATGCAAACACATACCGCGCGTGATCGCTAGTAACGGATGCTCTCGTAAGCCAATGACATAACGGACGCTCTCGTGAGCCAGTGACGTCAGGGAGCGCGAGGGCGGAGCTCTCGAGGGCCATGCCGGCGGATGGGGCCGGATGCCGAGCACGGCGGCCGACGGCCGGCGGCGGCGGCGGCGGCGCAGGCACCTCAGCCTGAACGCATCACAAGAGACGAGCCCGGACCGGCCGGCCGCCGCGCCCAGCCTGGAAGCGGGCGTCGGGGTGATGTGGCATACTCAGAGTCCCGCAAACAGACCTAGCCCAGGTGTGCTCCTCACGCCCCATCGGAGTACTGGGGGCACAGAGACACCGCAGGCTAGGGCCGCTAACGAGGGTGCCGCTATTTTCCGATCACGTTTTGCCGGGTCGGTGGGTGATTTCGTCTTTGGAAGAAGCCCCCGGCGACTTTGTTCGACGGTGCACCGATGACCAGGCGGCGAACTCAGCCGTCTGACCTAAAAGACGCTGAGACTCGCGTGCGTCGATGCATGCCGCTGCTGCGCTTTAAGCCATTCCGGCGTGGTCGCGCCGGTTGCGCGAACTCCAACCGACTTTAACTGTGACGGCACACGGCGTCGGCCAACGGGGACAGCGTTGTCGAAGGGGCGTGGAATGCGACAGCGTCACATCACGTGACACGAGCCGACAGTCGTCGCCGCGGGGCGCAGTGCCGCACGTGATCGATGTGCTTGAAGTGCTGCCTGAGTCACAGTGGCCGCGGCGTCGTCGAGCCTTCACAACTGGCACTCGCGGGAAATCGATAACAGGACAACAGGTCGCAGGGCTCGCACACCGCTCCCCCCCCCAAGGTGTCGGCCAGCACGTGCTCAGTCTCCACAGGACTTCGGCTTTCTGCAACCCCACCTCGATGACACCCGATAATATCAAGGGCGCCGTACAACCGGCTTTGTTTAACTCAACTGGAAGCGGTTAATCCCCTGTCCACAACACGAGCGTAGGCGGAGGCGGGAGGAGGGCACGGGGGAGGGACAGGGCTGCTCGCAGGTTAGGCCAACGCCTGCCCGTGCCAGTGCCAGCCGGCGCTTGGTACGCGGTCACGGCCACCGCCCGGTCGAGCGGTCTGCGCCGGCCTGGCCCAGGGAACGGCTCCGCGCTCGCCGCGGGCCGGCGGTCCACACGCGGACACGGGCGCGCCGCTCCTCGGCCGCACATCGGCCGTGCCCTGCGGCTCCGCGCGGCTCCCACGCCGGCCGGCGAAGCGGAGCCGTGCCGGCCAGCGGCGGCGGCCGATTGCGCTGACCTTGGGCGGGTCGACCGACGGCGTCAGCTGACGAACGGCCGGCGGTGATTGCGGCGGCACGCGGCAGCAGAACCCCCTCCGGCACCGCGCCGCCCCCCCCCCCCCTCTCTCCCCGCTCCGCAGCCAGCGTGACCGGCACCTGCTCGGGGTCAGCGCCTCGATGTTCGGGCGCGGATGCCGGCCGAGAGAACAAAAATAGCGAAAGGTCAGGCGGCTCCAGTCGTGGCCGTGATGACAGCCGTGAGGGCACGAACCAGCGTTTTAATTCTCTCATTTGGACGCTAAAAGGGGTGACCAGCTAATGCTTTGAAAAGAATGCAGCCTGTCGGAGTTCTGGGAGCCACGCGGTTACTGAGGTTCATGCAGGGCCACAGGCGCCAGACGGCAATTGCAGATTTAGAGTTCCAAGACGCACACCCAATAATCAGTCAACGAGGCTGTGAACGTTTGCACCTGTCTTCCAGTTACTTCCAACCATATTACAATTCATGGGACCCGATTCTGTTTTTACTGCTGCTTTGTCGCACGATCTGCATAGCGATTATAAAAGGTAACATCATTATTATGGTACAGGTCGGTAGCAGCACCTATGAGTTAACAATAACTAGGCAATAGGAAACAGCAGCCTTTACATGCGTTGAAAATGCAAAAACTTGTCCCAATTTCAGTACTTCAGAATGAGCCGAACATTTCGATTCCAAGAACTGGTTTTCAAACGCAACCCATTGCTACCACAGGTAAACTTTACCGCTTTTACGCTTTGTCTTCCACGGTGACGCCACGGACTAGGACGTTGCTGTAATGGAGGTACGGCCCATAAGTGTTCGTTTCTCGTTAGACCAGTATTGAAAGCAAAGCGTGCAATGCAGCGTGAAAAGGAAACTCTGAATACGAGGGAAGGCGCCAACATAGGCAGTGAGCGTAAGTAGGAATCTTCTCATGTAATTCAACAACGATTTATCAGCCTAAATTGGGATGTAGAGCTGCACAATATTTTGGCGTGGTTTCCCAGTGCATTGGTCAGTTCACTACGACTATCTAGAACTTGTTATACCGGATAACCTTTCCGTGTGTAATTCCTATGAGATTTGAGTTGGTTGCCTCAGAATCCAGATGCGCCGCGAGCGCCTCTGTCTGTCGTCCTTGAGCTTTGACCCGGCCGGCGGGCGGGCGCCAAAGTGAATGGGTAGACAAAGCACCTTTGGCAACGCTCCCTTGCTCCTGTGGACTAGTTTTTCCTTCGTGCTGGTTCGCAAGGCCGCTCCATAACCGGCACTTGCAATGATGAATATCATCACAGGCCGATGTCAACCCTTGTAAATGAATCGCCCAAAACTTGGCACGACTGGACACGTCTAAAACATGGCCGGAACAACTCTGACTAAAGAGCAGGCGTTTTCCACATCATCCCTGGTCGGCAGGGCCGGTTGCAACGTCAGCGTATCCCTGGCCAGCCATCCGCAGCGTACATCAAGCATGGGATCCAGACCTCTTCGCTCCTCGATAAGCGATTACGTAACGCGTTCGTGTCCGGTGTAGTCCATGGTGAAAGCCGGATGCATAGATCATTTCACGGGGTTTCAAAACCGGATCAGGCGTCACTTACTGACCGGGAAAAAATGACGCAAAACTGTACAGGAATCAAAAACAGTTTTGTTTTTCCTCAAACGGCTAGCAAACCAAACGGGATGTGAGGTGTGAGAATGACTACGCCAGCTTTTTAGTAAAGGTGTCGTTCCTCTAACATCTCTTTTCAGCAGACAGATACTTCTTACGACAACGGTTCATTTTCCCGACATCACATGTCATTTACTGCAGCGGAAAAGAACGGGATTGCAGCAGCTATCGTCTCAGTACAAGGTGAGCTGCCTCGTGTGCATATGCCGGCCGTGCCGTCCGCCAGGTCCGGCGCCCGGTCGCCAGGTCCGGCACCCGGCCGCCAGGTCCGGCTGTCCCGGCCGCCAGGTCCGGCACCCGGCCGCAAGGTCCGGCTGTCCCGGCCGCCAGGTTCGGCGCCCGGCCGGGGCGTGCCGTCTCGGCGCGACTGCAGCTGCTCGGGCCCCGCGCGGCCGGGCGGTGACGTGAGGTGTCACCGCGCGCCACGACAGGGCCGCCGCCGCTGCCACAGGTGCGCGCCGGAGCTGGGGCTTTCCGAGCGAGGCTGGCCGGCGGCCACGGCCGGCCGGCCGACGTGGGCCGCGTGCAGCTGACATCGCAGTGCCGACTTAGAGCTCCTCTCTGCCGAGCTAGAGCTTCACACTGCTGAGTTAGAGCTCCACCCTGCCGAGCCAGAGCTCAACTCTGCCGAGGTAGAGTTCCACTCTGCCGAACTAGAGCTCCACAATGCTGAGCTAAAGCTCCACACTGCCGAGCCAGAGTTCCACTCTGTCGAGCTAGAGCTTTACAACGCTGAGCTAGAACTCCAAAATGCAGAGTTAAGGCTCCACTCTGCCGAGCTAGAGCTCAACTCTGCCGAGCTAGAGTTCCACACTGTCAAGTTAGGGCTTCACACTGCCGAGTTAGAGCTCCACTCTGCCGAGCTAGAGCTCCACCCTGCCGAGCTAGAGCTCCACTCTGTCGAGCTAGAGCTCCACACCGCAGAGCTAAAACTCCACACTGCCGAGCTAGAGTTCCACTCTGTCGAGCTAGAGCTCCACAATGCTGAGCTAGAACTCCAAATCGCAGAGCTAGGGCTCCACTCTGCCGAGCTAGAGCTCCACACCGCAGAGCTAGGGCTACACACTGCCAAGCTAGAGCTTCACACTGCCGAACTAAAGCTACGCACTGCAGAGCTACAACTTTGCACTGCCAAGCTAGAACTCCACACCGCAGACCTAGAGCTCTACACTGCAAAGCTAGAGCTTCACTATGCTGAGCTAGGGATTCACACTGTGCTTTCACACTACTAGCTGGAGCTCACCGCTGCCAAGCTAGAGCTCCGCACTACCAAGCTAGAGCTCCACAATGCTGAGCTAAAGCTCCACACTGCCGAGCTAGAATTTCACGATGCAGCACTTGAACTCCATACTACCGTGCTAGAGCTCTACACTGCATAACTATAACTTCACACTGCCGAGCTAGAACTCCACACCGCAGAGCTAGAGCTTCACACTGCCGAGCTAGAGCCCCACACCGCAGAGCTAGAGCTCCACACTGCAGAGCTAGACCTTCACTTTGCTGAGTTAGAGCTTCACACTGTGCTTCCACACTGCTGTGTTAGAGCTCAACAGTGCCGAGCTAATGGTTCACACTGCCGAGCTAGAGCTTTACAATGTTGAGTTAGAACTTCACATTGCCAAGCTAGAGCTTCACACTACCGAGATAGAGTTGCAGATTACCAAGCTAGAGCTTCACACTGCTAAGCTAGAGTTTCACATTACTAATCCAGAACTTCACATCGTCGAATTAGAGCTTCACACTGCACTTTCACTCTACCAAGTTAGAGCTCAATACTGTCGAGAGAGAGCTCCACACTGTCGAATTAAAGCTCGAGCTTAATCCTCGCGCTCCGAGTCTGAGGTCGAGCTCAGGCCTCCGATTCGGAGAAGTCGGTCGGCGGTCGGAAATGGAGCGGCGCTGCTCTGCACGCCGGCTTATGGTTTTCACACAGCCGCACGGTATGACCACTTCGTTAACTTCTTAACGCAAGACTTTGGTTTTCGTAGTCATACTAGTGTTGCCTTTCAGTCCGACTACCTGCCGCATCGATGAGTCAGCAAAATATGCATAGAAACTTCCCCCATCGCGCTTTGAGCACCGATGTTGTGATACTGAAGGCGAAAAGACAAAGCTTCGGGCTCAGCTTTGAAGCACATTGTAGGACCGTTGCCGTGCCGCAAAAGCGTATCGAGAAATGCAAATACGCCATAGAGCATCAACTCGCAGGCGAGCATTTTGGCCCTCGCATCTTTGCTGGCATTGTTCCTGGTATTTGGAGAGAAAGAATGTGACCAAACCTCGGCAGACAGAGTTCTCATATCCACGGCGAGGAGTTTCCATTCATTGTGTGAGTATACGATTTCTAGGCCCAAAAACAGAGAGCGTCCAAAACCATCCACGTATCTTTTGTCTTTGAGTCGTCTCCTTTGGCCTCTTGGTATTGGTCAAGTAGTTTTCTCAGATTCGAAGACCTCTTGGACACAGCAAGAAAAGAACCTTTTATGTGTCTCTGTGACCCACCATCCGAACCTTGGGCCCTCTGACCCTTCGCATTTGGAGAAGCCAGAGGTGGTGTTTCGAGGTGTTCGCCTTTCAAGTGTACCAATATTCAGCCGAAGTGAACATTAGACACAATGCTGCTTTATGTTCCTTTCAGATCAGAGGCCCCTGTACCACTCCACAAGCACTCCCGAAAATTTTGCTCGGGCGCGGGCATCTTCCCCCCACGGGTACGCGGAGTCCAAGTTTCGAGCCACTCCTGCAGAACCCAGACCCTCCTGGGGGCTTTTTGTGTCATCTAATCGTAACTCGGGCAATTTTACGTCTGAAAATCCTGTTATGGAGCATGGACCGTCTTGATGGTCAGATGCGTGTGCTAGGAGCTGGGAGCATTACCCTAAGGCGGTTAGCGGGGAGCATCGGCTTCAAAAGGGCTCAGGCGCGTCCACTCTTAAAAATTTCTTGGATTTTCCGACCCACTGACTGGAACAGCGCTGCTCTTCGCGCGATATGCTTTTTCCTGCTTCTGCACTGATGCATTCAGTGGTTTTCGGTCAGTGAAAGACACCCGCCGTGGGAAAGGCCATTGGACGCTGTAGGTACGCTGTAGGAGGTACCGTGACTTGGGTCAGTCACAGTTGGCTGACCGCCACCAGCGGTGTGTTCACAGACATGCTTCCCCGCGGGGGTGGACATCAGCATGGCACCGCACAGCTCGCGTCGGGCGGCTGAGTGAGGCGCGGGCTGGGCTCTCGAAAGATCACGTCACGTAGCCAGTGAGGCGACGTCATTAGCCGGTTTGAACCGGACCGTTCTCAGAGGGCGGTCGTCTCCCCAACACGCAGCGTCCCTCCTGGCCGCCGCCGTGGTCAGGGGACAGCGCACACACGCTGTCCCTTCGAGCTGTCGCCCGTCGAGCCTTTGACCTGACCACATCCGCCGGCCACCTCGACACCGTCCCGTCTAGTGACGCGGCGCGTCGGTGCGCAGGTGACTTGTTGACCCACCGGGCGCAGGCGCTGTCCCTACCTTGGCACTGGGTGTCGCAGGTGACCTGGTCGTAGTTGCGGTCGTGCGCGGCGCAGATGTCGGCGCAGGGCCGACACTGGAGCACGTGGCGCGAGCAGAACTCGTGCAGGCCGCAGAGCAGCTCGTGGCACGACTTGCTGGAGGAGCTGAGGCCGGCCAGCGCCGGTCGGCCGGTGGCCAGAGCCGAGGCTAGCATGCGAGCCGGCCGCGCAGCGCACATTCTCACCGAGAGTCGCCGCCGGTGGCCGGCTCTGTCTCAGTCACACACAACAGCGCGCCGGTGCGCCGCCGGTCCTCCCGGTCCCAGCCACTCACAGCGTGATGCCGACAGCCAGGTCGGCGGGTACAGCTGTCCGTGGTGACCCGGCACGCGCCGTCAGCAGGCAGAGGCGCGGACACGGCGACCCGCGCTCGGCACAGGCGCGAATGTTCGCCGCACAGCAGCTCTTGAGCGCTGCCCCGACTCAGTTCACCAGTCTTACTGACACGAGAGCAAACCAGGCTCCTCGACTTCGGAGTAATCCTACCGCACGTCCTCGCTGCGGGGATCCAACAGCGAGTGCTTCCGCCGCGGAGTGGTCCACGCCGACGCACAATCGAGTCCATACGCCGGGTGCGCCGGTCCGCAGCTCGCACGTCCGCCGGGGCCTGCGCACCACACCTGTCGGCCGCGCCGCGATGTCGCTCCCGCGCGCGCCACTCCACGGTCGGCCGGTCGCGATTGCCGCGGCGGCCGAAGCGGCGCCGACCGGTCCGCTCTCTCCGCACGGCCGGCCAGCGGCGCGAATTCCGGGAAAACCGGCGGCGTAATGGCCTTTACCGGCTCTACGCCCCGCCCACTCAGGTGCGCCGGTGGGCGGCCGCGCGCAAGAAGGGCCCCGCCGCGGCGGCGACCTGCGCCGCTCGGGCCGCTGTTGCGCGCGGCCCCTGACACGGCCCGTGCGGATGCTAACGAGAGGTCCGGACTCGCGTCCCAAGCGCAGCAGATCGGGCCGCGCGCAGGGACAGCGGGGGACGCGAAGGCGGGCTGGAGTACGGGCGGCCGGCGAGGACCGGGCGGTGGCCGGGGCCGGGGCGGGAGCGGCCGTCGGTGCTACGTGGGCCGACAGGCTCGGCCGTCCTGCTCCCGGGCCGACGGACGCGGGGCGGGCTCCGGGCGGCGCGCCGATCCGAGAGCCGTGCTCCCCGAGGACGCTCACCAACCCTCAGCACCGGTGACTGGTACGAGAACAAAGCCCACAACCCGACTGCTTGAGCCCGGCCGAACCATCGCCGCTGACGTGTGGAGGCCGAGCGTCGTCGGGTGAGGCGGCCGGTCGCAGTTTTCGCGCCAGACATCGTCAGAACACCATCCGTAACCCGCCCGGAACCCACCGTCTGACGGTGCGCAGTCCCCTCTCGATTTCAGGCCACCTCCGCTCGTGACTGATTCGACTCGTTCGGCACGCCGGCTCCGGTGACAGTGACAAGCTCAGAACAATACAAATGTATTAAGGATCACACCGCTGCAGGACGTCACATTTCACAGGTAGGCGGTCGGTAAGATTACCTATTTTTGGCACGTTATCGATCGATGTCAGCAAACTGATATAAATATCAGTGATCAAACCCATCACGGAACATCCCCGCCTGAGCAATCATTGCGTACACGGCAACAAAACTGTTATCACCACACACATTCAAACCAAGCAGCGACACTAGTGCCTGACTAGGACCACGACTAGCCTTCCATCTGCAATCCCGACTCCATCAGCCTCAATCCGGTCGGTCATCCCAGCAACTACCACCGAGCCCCGACAGATGTCAGCTCTGTCGCTCGCCCTCACCCGGCCCCGCCCCAGCGCAGTGCTTCACGCCGCGCGCCCGAGGGCGGGGCTACTCGCGACAGGCACACCCTGTCCGCAGTCGGGCCGTCCCCACATCGGGCCTGCACTAGCCAGCGGCGCGTTCGCGGCACGCCCAGTGTCAGCCACAACACACGGCAACGCGGTCGGACCGTTTGAAAAGCGGCCACGGTACGAAAGTGCGCAAGCTTCCCAGACCATGCAGTAAAAACGCGCAAGCTTCCCTGACCATGCGGTGTAAATGTTTAGAGCATTGGTACAATCCAGCACACTGAGTAAATCCACAACGATTAAAAAGGACGTTTTAAAAACATCTCATTGATGCCAGTTCTGCCCGTCACTCTCCCATTCCCCGAGTTTCCACTCCGTGAGTACGGATTAGTATTAGTTACAAAGCTCGTATTCACAACCACAGTCACACCAGGAAGGGGTCACTCCGGCCGGTCAGCTGGCGAGGCCCACCTCAACAACACACGCTATCTACCGACCATCGCCGCTCCTCTGCCCAAAGCCCCACACTGACCATAACGCGGAGTCGATCTCCCACACAGCAGAAGGAAGACCGGTAGCCGGGTCGGTGACTGGCCGTTCTCGGCGCGCTGGGGAGAGCGCCGGCGCCGGCGGTCACCGCCGGGCCGCACCCCTTCTGACGTCACCGCTCCCTCTGACGCCAGGCCGGCGGCCGCGCTCCGCCAGTGCCTGACTCCACGGGACAAGGCGCGGCACCTCACGCGACTAGACCGGGGACTACGGGGAAGGCAGCACCACTCGAACCCGCCACCAGGCGACACCGCGGCCGCACCGCGCGTCCGGGCACCGTCGGCGGCCGGGAAGGCGGCCCCCGCGCGCGGCGCCGAGGGGGAGCGGCGGCCGACGCCACCTCCGCCGGCGGCGCCGGCGACATCTAAGCGGCCGTGTTGACCTTGGTGGCCACGATGCACTCGTCGTCGCACGCCTTCAGCACCGTGCACTGCAGCGGGACGGCGACGGCGTTGGGACAGGCGTGAGAACGGCCACCGAGCGGACACGCACCACTGATCCGGCGGGTGCGCGCATCTCATTCTCCAGTTGGGGCAAAAACCGTCAATACACGTAGTTATTAAGAGTTCAGCGCCTCTTCACGGCGAACTGGGCGCCTACACACGTTCTGCGCCATTTATGTGCCTTACATTACCACACCAGATGTCATAAGATGTCACGAGCGTGGTTTCCTTTGCGGTTGGGGCGGGGGTCTCCCCAACACTTGGAGACCAAATCCAAAGCAAATCTCACCCAATCCAACCAAACTGACACCAAATCCGGGGGTAAACCTGATTTTAGCGCACTTTGTGGCTGATCGTCGTCGGTACGTACCAGCAGCTCCTTGCCGTCGTCGAAGTCCTTCTGGATCTGCTGGCCAACGGGGCCGTCTGGCAGCCGCAGGTCACCGCGCGTCTCGCCCTTGTCGTCCATCAGCGTGCAGAAGCCGTCCTCGATGTCGATCAGCTGTAATGGCGCGCGCCTGTCAGGCCGCCGCAACACCCCGAAGGGGGAGGGGGGCAGGAACGGATCTGTTATGACAAGCATGAGTCGTGGGCTTTTCCCAGCACACATTCATAGCGATAACATTTTATTTCAATAACAAACATCGTGCAGTACAGCATTTTTACAGTACCATGCACAGTTCTCGGGTCGCATTATATCCCGCAACTCTACTGCAGACGAACTGGATTACCAGAGCGTGTCGTATGGAGTAGGCTTCAAAGGGCTCCAACAGGGAGACATGGTGTTCAGTGTAGATTTGAGGTTTCGTATCTGGATTGATTCTGCGATTTTTAATTCAACATCTTCACATACCTGCTGCATGGATATTTCGAGCAGCACAGCATCGATTCAAATAAAAGTGTCTAACCTACACTTAACACAATGACTTCCTCTTGAAAGCTTTGAAAGCCTGTCCCATATAACACTATCCAGTTATGCAATTTCCCTGCAATAGATTTGCTGGATGTAATACTGTTTTAGAACAACGTGTGATATTCTTAAAATGGTTTTCTGCAAACTTGTGATTTGAATCAAATGTCTGCTTCATATGCACGCACTGGGGAAAGCCCACAGCTTATAAATAAATAAATAAATAAATAAATGTATATATAAACATAAAACGTTTTCTTAGACGGATTCTTTCTTTCAAGAGCAGCGACTTTCCTTATTTTCCTCTACATACGTCATGTGATCATTGTTAACTCACCCAGCATTTCCATTACATAACAACCGTGACTCATCCTCAATCCATTGAATTTCCTTCTCATCTTTGATCTCCCGCCGACACCGTCACGCGACGCCCGTGATCCGTACCAGCGTCAACGTCATGTACCCGTGTGACCCGCAACATTTCTGTGATACCTCCTCGGATTCCTGTGACCCCTGTGACCTCTTTAACACCTGTCCTGTGAGCCCCGTCATATATCCAAGCACTTCTTTACGATCACCATACTCCCTCCCAGCACCACGATCACGCCATCCATACGATCTTTCCCAGCAATCCAGCATCGACGCTGTGCGACCTCCGTGATCTATCTCTCCCAGCACCCCGGCATCAGCGCTGTGCGATCTCCGTGATCTATCTCTCCCAGCGCACCTGTAAGTCGAACCTCCGCACCACTGGCACGTCCATATTGTGCGTCGACGGACAGATGTCCTCATATTTCTTGCCCACAAAAATGTCTATGCCGACCATGTGGACCTTGGCATGGCCGTGCTTTCCCGTCTTGGAGGTAGACATCTCGACAATCTTGCAGGGGCGCCCCTTCAGCATGACAAAGCCGTTCTTGCGCAGAGCCGAACATTGCATAGGGAAGGTAGTGGAGGCGCCCGAGTCGCCCTGGCCCTCAAACTCATTGTCCAGGTCAAGGTCAGCCATTCTGTTTTGTGTGATGAGCTACCTGAAATGAAGGGGAGGTGTGATACACCAAACTTCATGACTGCTATGTGACCAGTGTAAGCCTTGAGCCATGTTCATACTGATGTGCAAAGCTGTGAATGCAGCCAAAGAGAGCTCCAGCAATGACAGTTCTCAGGATCTTACACATGCTGATTGGGTAAAGGTGCAGGCAACAGCATATCCAAGAAAAGGTAGCATTAAACCAAGCTCGTTCAAAGGTGTACACAGGCGCTACCTGTCATGAAACAAGGTGCAAGTTTTGGTTATGGATCCAACTCACAAGGAGTCTGATTTGCATTATTTCATGTCATGAGTTGTATATTAGTGTGAAACATTTCATTGCACATCATACAGCTAACATCCCAAGTGCAAGCAGCTTGTGTGACCCACGCTATGTTGCGACAGTTTGTTTTTTACTCAATCTTGGACTGCACACACACTTGGTGGCACTTCTTTCACACATAAATGCATCACCAATTTCCAGAATGGTAACCCTCCTTAGCTTCTACATAAATTGAGGGCAGCCCAACAATAACCTCTGACACAAAAGCTCCACCCATAACCCTTGCCCCACACCTATTATTTTTCCATGGAATAGGATTTAAAAGAATGTTGTAATTACAGAGCAAGGCATTGATAATCCTAGGTTCCTTTAACCAAAAAAGGTACAAGATGGCAATAATATTGGCATCACGGCCAATAATATAATCTGAATATGGTGATAAGCAGTATCAGAGTCAGGATGGCTTATCCTCAGTCTTGACTTGACTGATAATGTAGTGACCACTGCAAAAGTGCCAGAAAAATAAAGTAATTATCACCAGCTACATCTTTTTGATACTGAATGACTGTCATGATGCAACAATAATTTGAACATTAAAACTTATAAACTTTTGTCATTTACCATGCAGAAAATTATCAACAGTAGTCATACAGCCACAAAACCTTACCATGTAACATTTATCAGTTACCTTTCCACACACAAAAACTATAATCATACACCAGCAAAGTATACCCACACATGTTGTTAGAATCATACCAGGACCTCCAAAAGGCTCACCCTACTAATCAAAAGTTCAGGGGGAGGGGGTTTGGCAGCTGCTCCGGAGATTGGAACCACACCATAAGATGTGCACTATAGTATTTGCAGGGCAGATGTTTAACTGTCTCAACCTTCCTCAGAACACTGCTGAAGTGATGAGGGCCCCTTCCCCAACTTGTAGTCAATGACAAAAAGCACATGCATCTAGAGAATCCAGCAGGGGCACCCCATTTTCCTAGAATATGTAACATTAACTCTATGGCAACATGAAAAGTCGACCTCGGAATCGGTTTTGGGACCCTCCACTTTCTGTGACATGTTTCACCTATTAAAAACGTGTGCAATATATAAGAAACAGCAGTATCACATTTTAATGCCTAAAAGATTCCAATACGACCCTATGTCAACGTTTTTACACACACGACAGGCCCCAACCAGGGAGATCGAGACGGCGAAACCGAGATGCCCGGTGCGTCGGCAATGCCGCGGTCCCTGCCGCCGTCAGCCGGTGCGGCATGGAGCTGTACGACAATCAGCTGTTGCTGAAGAAAATATCGCCCAATCGGCTGACACCGGCTGTCCAGTGACGCACCTCATGACTTCGTGTCAGTTTCGCGAAATGGGGATTGAAAACGTTGCTAGATCAGTAGATCAGTAGCGCAAGCACGGGAGGGAGGGGGGGGGACGGGGGCACATGCCCCCTCCTGGGATCTGAGGAGTTCTTTGAGCCCCTCGAGAATTACGATAAAGGGCCCTATTTGAGGCGGGCCGTAGGTCGTATTCGGGGGTTCCGTCCAGCCCGCAGAGGCGGACATTCTCCTGACAGCAAGAGGGCCCTGCGCGCTGATCAGAGACCCCCGAGTCGATAAAGGCCTATAAGCCGGTCAAAAGCCACTAGCAACGCACTGTCGGCTCAGTGACGGCATGGGCCTGAGGGCCTATTTTCCAGATGGGAACGAAGCCAAAGTCAGCGATTTACGTTGGTCGGGGTCCCTGCGTCCGACGAATCCACAGCACTTGAGGAGGCCCTGCGTCGGCAAGAGGCCCCACGTCAGCGAAAGGCAATGTCCGAGGAGGCCCGAAGAGCCTGGATGGCCCACTGGGTCCGACGATCAATTTCCCTGATTGCAGGGTGTAAGGGGACGAAGGGTCAGTTGGAGACTTACTTAGCGGCCTCGACCTGCGGCAATGACCCCCAAATGACAGTCAAGGAGCATTTTGCTCTGATCAGGGATCCCTGAGTCGATATGGGCCTATATCAATCAGGGGCTCCTGTGTCGGTCAGGCACCACAATGCTTAACAGAGATCTTGTGGCGACAAATGGCCCGAAGTCGGCCAGGAGCGGCGTTTGAGGGGGTCTGAAGAGGGGCCGAAGGGTCTCGCGGGACCATAAATCAAGGGCCCGATTGCATGACTAAAGGGCCCGAAGAGCTAGCTTTAGGCCACCTTAAGGACCCTGCCCGTAGGGCCATGATCTCAAACTACAGTCAGAGGGCCTCTTGCACCGACTGGGGACCCCTGAGACAGAGTGTTCCTCTATTACGGGCAGAGATCATGAGCAACGAACAGGCGGCTTCGTGTCGGTCTGTGCTCTGGGGGCCAATTGTCCAAGCAGAGACAAGGCCGGCCCGTGATTTACATTGGTCGGACCACTGCAACAATGCAGGGCTTCTGTATCGATCAAGTGCTCGCAGCGCCTAACAGAGTGTCCTGTCATCAAGGAGCCTCAAGACAATCAGCGAAACATTCGCTCAACAGGGATGAGGACGGCGTCCCGAATGACAGGGGGCCTCTTGCGCTGGTCGGGGCCTTGACAATGAAAAGAGACCTGATGACTTATGATGAGTGTTCACATTACGACAATGGAAGGATCCTCTGCGAGTCAGGACCCCGATACAGGTGGGTCAAGTGAGCGCTCCATTACAGTGTCAGCGTGGGGCCCGTTAAGCCGAACTGGAGTCTAGGTGACAATTATTGCACCACCTGTAGCGAACAGGCATGTCGCCGCGTCAGTGAGAGTTCCTGTGCCGATCCAACGCGTATGTCAGAAAGCCTCCCGTGCCAGGGAGGGGACCAATGTGATTTAATGTATCCCTTTTTAGGCTCTAAATCGACCACGGGATCCCGCCCCGTGTCGCCAGAATAGCAGCCGAAAGACATCCCGAGGTGGGACGGCATGGCTTTCAGTCGTTGGTCGGAACAGTAATGTGCCCCTAGTATTCAACTTAGGGGCCCCTTGCCCGGAAATAAGGGGCCTCATTAGTGTTGAAAGGAGTGGGGCGAAATGAGTTAAAAAACGAACAAGACCATCCGATGTTTGCCTGGGAACGTTCATTTTTTTCGCAGAATCGACTAGTGAAGCAAATTACATGAAAAATGTTGAGCATGCGCGTATGCAATGTGGGGAACACGGACAACGGTGGCCTGAGATGCAGCTTCCGTATGACCAAACGGCGTTGGTCAACGCAATGGCACCAAGCGGCGGGCGCCGCGCTCGCGAGAACGACCGCCGTAAAACGAGGGTTCTGAATATCTTCCAAATTTATTTCGCACCGTTCAATGGTTAGGCTGGCTGTATCTTTTTAACTTTGGGGCTGGCCCCTGGACAGATGGACAGCTATAAAAATACGCAAAATACAGATCCTACCTTTACTCTTCTAGTTCCACCACCAGATTCCAGCACCACTTCGCGATGCTGTAAAGGCTAATCAGTTCTTAGCATCAATAAAACAATATTGCAGATAAAAGACACGCTCGGATGACTTCTAAAGGTAAGATTCGGTTATCTTAAGCGTTCAAGGGATATTCTTTCAGAAGCGTTATTATTTTCGTTTACCCGTTGGCTCAGTGTTAGCAATGCGAGCGCGCATGTTCAAAACTACGTTGCATGATGCGTATCACTATTTGATTTTCCAGACAAGCACGCCTAGGGAATGTAAATACAGCGTGTTGAATCATTTCGATCTCCATTCTACATTCGTGGGGTCCGTAATAAGTCTGTTGAGCTTTTGTACAATGAGGAGCGCCGGCGATTTATTTCATGCAGTAGTTCAAGACACGCACACACACACACACACACACACACACACACACACACACACACACACACACACACACACACACACACACACACACACACACACACACACACACACACACACACACACACACACACACACACACACACACACACACACACACACACACACACACACACACACACACACGCACGCACGCACGCACGCACGCACACACACACACACACACACACACACACACACACACACACACACACACACACACACACAACCACATGCATATATATATATATATATATATATATATATATATATATATACATTAAGCTATTTGCAGCAAAAGCGTAGAATTTCGGGTCTTCCCGAGCTGGAACAAGATAACAAGGACGCAGCCTGCCTCGGCAAGCAGATTATTCAGGCCCTGAAAAACCCTGCCGCTGATGCTATAACCTTCAAGCTTCTGAAAAACCATCAGGGGTAGACAAGGACTTACAAGCTGGCGGACACCATTCCAGATCCACAGAACACCGTGAACTCCCTGTTAGAAGTTGGAATAGCCTGAAGCCATTATGACTGACATCACACACCTTCGTGTACAAACAAGGCGCGCTTAACATTCTTTTACGAAACCTGGATTCCCGTGTTCTGCGATGGCGACCATTATTACAGACAGGGCCAGGGGAGGGAGCGTCTTCATTCAATGGATCCGGTTTCCCGTTAAGCAGAGCTGCACCGTGACTTGAGCCAAACCATGAGCAGGGCGAGATGAGCCATTTAGGCTGAGTTCCAAGTGAGGACTCGCCTTGAGCCAAGGTGAGTCCCTTAAGCAGGGGAGAAGGTTCACGAAATGCGCTTGAGACCGAGCAGTGAAAAATGACCCAATCTACCCCCAAAGTATACCAATTTACAAATGTCTACCTGTGTTTGGCCCACTTCCTTCTCAAAGTTGAGAGTTTGGAGCCAACTTAGGGAGGGGTTTGAAGCCCTAAACTGAACAAGAAATTAAACCCCTGTCCTAAACGCGATGAGTCTCAACATGACTGAGCCAGCCTATCCCCAGGGTCCACTTTGCTTTAACTGCTTCAGCGTGGGCGACAGATATGTTCATCCTGTCAGAGGAGGGCGGACAAAGAATGCGGCGTACAATAAAACCCGTAACGGTAAAATTTCTTGGCGCAGGGGTGCAGTTGCAGCAAGATCGCGGCGCACACCAGCGTCATCCCGCGCATTTCCCTCGCCACATCTGTACCGACCTTGGTTACCCTGTGTTCGACCCGCCCGATCCCAGGCATCCCCGACCCGGGCAGCAGACCGTAATGCTGTGACTCGCAGGAACACGTGACTACTGATTGGTCAGCTGGCCAAACAGCGGTTAGTAGGACTGGTCGACTATTGACGTGTCAGAGGCCCGCAGGGAATAAGCTGAAACTGGCATGTAGCTTCTGCAGATTGATATCGCTGGTCCTTGGTCTCCATAAAGCTGAACGTCTCGTGGGGTAGTATTTCTGAGATTTCATCAACTATCGACCTCAATACTCCTTGCCCTGGGAGACAATTTGTGGCCGGTGATGGCGTTGAAGCTTGTTATACTATACAGGAGTGGCGCCACGAATTTGGAGCTTGGGGCACGATTTTCCAGGAGTCCTGACCGAAATGTGGTCTCCGCACAGGGAAAGGGGGGGGGGGGGCTCCTGGGCGGTGCGGTAGTCATGGGGAGGGGCACCGGATGCACGTGCTGCCTTTCAAATTGTTGCATATGTCATATCCCTGTAAATAAGTGTCAACAACTAAACATGGAAAAAGGGGCCTTCTGATTATCCAGCAAAGGGCCTCGTTATCATGAAAGAGGGCCTCCTCTTTGAGAAAACGACCTACTGAGGCATTAAAGGGTCTCCTTTTCCAGAACGGGACACTCCTAATTCACAAAGGAGGGCCTCCAAATCTGACAAAGGGCCTCATTATCGCAAAGCAGGTAGTCTGATCCGAAACAGCGGCCATCTGATGCACGCAAGAGATCTCGTGTTAAAGAAAAGGATCTTCTGAGTGTAGAGGGAGCCTGCTAACCCAAAGCGAGGGACTCCTAGCTCGTAACGGGGGCCTCCCGATCCTTCAAAGGGCCTCCATAGCACAACGTTGGTTCTCCTGATTTAGAGCAAGGCAGCGTTATTCACAATGATGGCTTCATGGTCCGGAAAATGGTGTCCTACAGCAGAGCAGGGACCTCTGAGCCCAGTTCATTACTCTCTAGATGAGCTATGGAAGCCTCCTTGACCTGAATTTCGATCACCTACGTAAACTACAAAGCTTTTGGCTCTGGAAAATGGACCTCTCAAAAATCTGGCGGAGGGGGGGGGGAAGGCCCGATCATGCCCCTCTGCCTGCTGGCAGTGTGGCAATTTCCTCCTCTGCCCTGCCGCCCCGCGTGGTGCACTGCCCCTGTCACTATCAAATACAAGCACCTATGCGAATATCCACTACACTGATCGGACCAATTTTTCGACAACTCGACCAAATACAGTGTCTAAATAGTGTCTTCACTGAATATCTCACCTCATTACCGCCGCAACAGCGTCGCCGGGCATCCAAACAAGTTTGAAACCATTCAGGCAGCGACCCGTTGTGTTTATTACATTACATTATATTACACATGGGTAGATCTTGCGGATCAGAAAATACGCAAACATGCATGGAGATTTTGTGCGCCTTTGGGTATAAGTGAAAATAGACGTTAGATAAATATCTGTAAACAACATACATTCCGGGGTGGTGGGAAATCCATGCCTTAACACTTCCAACACCGAATTGGTTAAAGCAGGGATCAACAGTACTTATTTTCAGATGTGTTGCGTGATAGACCTTACATCATATGTTTGTCGCATATAATTAATGCCGCATACAATTTTTGCTTGGGACGTTTTATGGGTCACAAGTCCTTGCATCAGAAGAAATGTAGATTAAAGTTCTGAGTTAGAGGCATTGATGCGTAGAAGGGATGCCATGAACAAGTTTTTGGGCTAGATGTTATGTCACGCAAAAACTTCTTCATTGCAAGTATTTGCATCAAAAGTCATGTCACGAAGAAATTGAGCAGTGAAAATTGCTACATTAGAAGCATTTGTGTTAAAAGTGTGCTATCTCGCTGGCCAAATTTGCTCTCTGCATGTGCTCACCAGAACATTTCGGAGTTGTCCGTTTTTGTTCGAGCATCCAGCAGCGTTCATCAGAAAATGATCGGGTCGGCTCTCGCAGACTCCTTGCGCTACAAAACTGCTGTTATATAAACTGTACGCATGGGTAAGGCAGTAGTATCGGCCTGATTCCTCGGACAAAACCAGGAGATTAGAGATATAGTTGGGTTGATATTCGGCAATATGCCTTTATCGAAACAATAGAAAAAGCTTCTGCTATTGTTTCGATAAAGGCATGTTGCCAAAATATCAACCCAACTGTATCTCCATTCTCCGGGCTTTTGTCCTAGGACTGTCATGCCTATGTGAATGATGTTCCTCGCTAATGCACTGAACAACTTACGTAAACTGTACACCATGCGGAAACGACCGATGCGGCGTAAGGCTGCAGAAGTTGCTGTTTCTGAAAGGCCTAAACTAGACATACTTCTGACTGACCATTCATATGATCAGTTCGCAGGAAAATAACGTTATTTTGAGTGTTAAACGCTTCCTTGCCGACATCCAAAAGACTGAGAGCATGGTAACTCGACGTGCAAGTTTCGAAAAACAATTTTCCACAGGTTGGAACTTTATCGTGTCCTAGAGCTCTAAACCATCCGTCAAAAGGCCAGTAGTTCTAAAAGCTCAGAATTCATATCCGAAAACAAAGAGGAGACTAGCGCATTCCTTCGTTGTGACGTCAGATGTTTTTTTCGGCAGATTTTCTCAAAGGCTGCACGTCGAATAATAGAGATGTTAGTTCTCGTGTTCACAAAAGGAAATATTTGCCGGACGTTTTCACCACATTGGAGTATCTATTTTGGTATAGACCAGCGTAGTGTTTTCAGATGAACAATTTTTATATTTGTTCTCCTGGTCCACTCCAGGAAGAGAGAGTGGCGATCTCGTTTTCTGTAAGAGGATTTTTTAAACTAACGCTCTTAGAGCTAAATCGAGCGCTGCCTTTCTTTAACTTGCGCCTATTTCGACATCATTCGTCCGACAAAATTGTTACCAAATCTACCACAGACAAAGGTTGGTACTGTACGCGTGCTTAAAATATTACGGGCTTTTAAGAATAGCGATAATCTTGACACCATTGGAAGCATTGAAACATGAAACGCAGTGAGATATGATTTGATCCTGTTGTTAGTATTCCTGGATCCATCAAGGTCAGTTTGGCAAGAGTTAGCTCCCAGCTGCGTTTAATGTCTTTATGTCTTTAGCAAAGCGTATCTTAGCAAGGGATGCATGATCGTTTGAGAAGAGGCGCAGCTTTTCATCTGCTTTCTCTAACTGCACACTCTCGGATCCCAAAATGAGGAGAAATTGACTGACAAAGCCTCATAAGGTCTGCCACATTAACAAAATTCTCAAAATCGTGCCTAAATAAGATGTTGTTTAACGCCTCGTTTCGATCCACTTAACACGTATTGTCACAACGAACGTTTTACTCTACTTCCTCCCATCATGACATCAGCATAGTTCTCAGGCTGGTGGATTTGACCCAACTTAGAGCGATGTGAGATTTACCAAGCAAAAATGGGGTGGAGTCTAAAAAAGTTAAAAGCCAACTAAAGTGAAATCTAGAACATTCCAATAGAATACCATTGAAATATTTCGCTTTGCTGAATCTACCAACCTACTGTTGCGTACTGCAAAAGTAGCTGATATATGTCATAATACTGCGTTTATTATTTGAACTCACCCGTTCCACGACACAACGGAGGTATAGAAAGCGTATAAAGACCCTTATGCGATAATCATTCACCTACATGATCCACACAAACTCACAATCTAACCAAACGCACTTCAAAACTTTTATAATGCATTATGTGTGTCAGCAGCCCCACAGGTCAACTCCCGCTGCCTCATCTCGCGGCCATGTGGCCGAAGCCCGGTTGGTTTTGCGTCGCCGGCTCGGTGGCGCCACCTACCCCGGACGCGTCGGCAGCGGCGGCGGCTGCTGCATCGATCGCCGCTGGTCTCCGGGTCTGCTCTGCGGCCCAGCTGACACCCGCCGACCGAGCGCGCACGCACGCCCCCCTCGGACGCAGGCAGCTCTGCCCCACAGCGCCCCGGCCGCTCGCGGGACGGACGCCGCCCTCTCAGCCGCGGGCACGGAGCGGCCGACAGGTGAGGAGACGTGGGGCCGTCCCCGCCGTGTCGGGCCGCCGCTGACCGGCCGACGGCGGTGGCCGATGACCTAGTGACGCCCTCGGCCGCCGGCCAGCCACCCGGGCGTGAGGCGCGCTCATTCAGCCAAGCGCCTGTCGTGGTGAAGGTGTGGTGCCGGGAAAACGCGTGCCATCTGAACTGAGCCGCGCTGTGTGCCGCAGTCCAGGTTTCCCTTTGCACGCATGGAACAGCCATCTCACAATGAGGCGTGGTACAAGGGCGTCGCGAAATGATAGGCATAAGCTGTTGCTGTGACCACACCAGCGCTCGCGAAACTTGGCATAAGTTCAGCAGGCCTCCCTTGAAAAGTAATGGCCACAGTGTTCCTGATAAAACTTTGAAAACATCACCCATCCGTGCATGTGTAAATGCTTTGCATGCTGTGACCATCGGCGTAAAGTTTTCGGTACTTCAAGAGGGAGGGTAACTACCTTGAAAAGCGCCTGACACGGCCACTCGCTTGCTCTCCTTCACTAAGAAAGTGAAACGCAGTTCAATATCCGTACCTTTAGTCCTGTCCTGGGCAACACGATTTCCAGTGGGGGAGGGAACGTACTAAACGCATAACATCGCATTTCAATCTTCTGGGTTAGCTGGGTGTGGAAAAGAGTGTGAGACGTGCTGTTTGTGCCATATACTTCTTTACCACCTCAGGTATTCATCACGTGATACCGTGCCTCCTTGAACGGGTGAGTGTCGATCCATAGACTTAAAAGCAGAAAGGAAGGGGGGGGGAAGCCTGCCCACTTTTGTGACAATTTAACATCAAACCGATAATACATGGAAAAAGTTCACCTCAAAGAGGGTCTGGCTTCACATCATGTACAGTTTTAGCGTCACATGTGTTTCGTACTGTCAACACGATTTGTAAAATCGTTCTAGTGTTAGTGGCCTGTGACCCTCGTGGTGTATGTCCCTAGGCATCAACCTCGACTCGCACATGACAGGCAACAGCTTCGACCATGGAACGATCGAGGCATGCTTCATGACTGTGGGTTCGATACCCCGTGCAGGCGGAACTTTTCGACTTCACAGGAAAGGGCCGCACTGCACGGGTTGCGGGTGGTGTCGTGCGACGTTTAGATGCCAAAGACATCCCAGAATTTGCTGTCTCTGTGCAGATGGCAAAAACATCATTTAAAATTGCACCATTCGGATGTGCCACGTGGTTAGAGTCCATGATACAAACTCACTTGGCTACATCTCCGATTTCTTACTCAGTTTCCCAGGTGGCCTTCGGGACCCGACACCACATGTCTGCCACACCATGGGCTGACGATTCCTGCCCTTTTAACCGAGCTAGAAGGGTGACATCTGTATCAGGTCTGTCAGTCCTTTCCTTGTCACGGAAGCCTGAATCAGACTTAGTATTTGTCAGCCCTTTGGCGAAATTCGCATTGGGTGCACGGCTTGGGGTTATGGCTGCGCAGATTCATGTTATGCATAGTTACAATATCTGTGTCTTTAGTTACAATTTTAATCTTGACTTAAACTCCGGGCCGATACCATGGAAACAAAACAAATGATAATTGCGCTGCCACAGCAAAAAGGATAGAAGGCTCTCAACGCAGTAGAAATGGTTTGGAGACGGGGGAAGGGCAGAATTATTGGGGCAGAGCGTGACACGACAGCTGCTGCCAAGTCGACTGAGAAAGCCAGTCAGTAGCATCGACAGCGAAAACTAAACATCAGTCTTCGCCGTCAGCCGCAGACTTCACCGTCAGCCGTAGACTTCACCGTCAGCCGCAGACTTTACTGTAAGCGGCAGACTTCACCGTCAGACGCAGACTTCACCGCCAGCCACAGACTTCACTGTAAGCGGCAGACTTCCCTGTCAGAGGCAGACTTCCCTGCCAGCCACAGACTTCACCGTCAGCCGCAGACTTCACCGTTAGCCGCAGTCTTCACCGTCAACCACAGACTTCCCCGTCAGCCGCAGACTTCACCGTCAGCCACAGACTTCACCGTTAGCCACGGACTTCACCGTTAGCCGCAGACTTCACCGTCAGCCGTAGACTTCCCCGTCAGCCGCAGACTTCACCGTCAGCCGCAGACTTCACTTTAAGCGGCAAACTTCCCTGTCAGAGGTAGACTTCCCTGTCAGCCGCATACTTCCCTGTCAGCCACAGACTTCACCGTCAGCCACAGACTTCACCGTTAGCCGCAGACTTCACCGTCAGCCACAAATTTCACCATCAGCCGCAGACTTCACCGTTAGCCGCAGACTTCACCGTCAGCCACATACTTCACCGTCAGCCACAGACTTCACCGTCAGCCACAGACTTCATCATCAGCCGTAGACTTCACCGTTAGCCGCAGACTTCACCGTCAGCCGCAGACTTCACTGTAAGCGGCAAGCTTCCCTGCCAGCCGCATACTTCACCGTTAACCGCAGTCTTCACCGTCAGCCGCAGACTTCACCATCAGCCACAGACTTCACTGTCAGCCGTAGGCTCTAACGCAAAGGGCCATCTATTTATTCGAACGCTTGAATTTTTTCCCACATCGAAACAGCAACGCACATCAATATCATCGAGAGTGCTTCACCGGAAATGAAGCATGGCGACCGGCTGACAGTTGGATGTGATGTCCAGGTGACAGCCAGGGGTCCTGTCCATCTGACAGTGAAGGATGGCATACTCGACGCTATGACGTGGTGTTCGCCTGATGACACTGCGTGTGCGGTATCTCCTGGCGCCCAGCAGCGGTCACCCGATGTTCTGATGTCCGTCGGTGTTTGGTAATGCTCTCCTGATGACAGTGCCTGTGCGGTATATGGCGCCCAGCAGCGGTCACCTGATGTCCGCCTGCTAGTAGGAGTGTACGGTGATGCTCTCCTGATGACAGTGCCTGTGCGGTATCTCCTGGCGCCCAGCAGCGGTCACCTGATGTTCTGATGTCAGTCGGTGTGTGTGGTAATGCTCACCTGATGACAGTGTCTGTGCGGTATATGGCGCCCAGCAGCGGTCACCTGATGTCCGCCTGCTAGTAGGAGTGTGCGGTAATGCTCTCCTGGTGACAGTGTCTGTGCGGTATCTCCTAGCGCCCAGCAGCGGTCACCTGATGTTCTGATGTCAGCCGGTGTGTGTGGTAATGCTCTCCTGATGACAGTGTCTGTGCGGTATATGGCGCCCAGCAGCGGTCACCTGATGTTCTGATGTCAGCCGGTGTGTGTGGTAATGCTCTCCTGATGACAGTGCCTGTGCGGTATCTCTTGGCGCCCAGCAACGGTCACCTGATGTTCTGATGTCAGCCGGTGTGTGCGGTAATGCTCACCTGATGACAGTGTCTGTGCGGTATCCGCTGACACTCAGCAGCGGTCACCTGATGTTCTGATGTCAGCCGGTGTGTGCGGTAATGCTCTCCTGATAACAGTGTCTGTGCGGTATCCGCTGACACTCAGCAGCGGTCACCTGATGCCCGCCTGTCAGTCGGTGCGTGTCGTCCCGATGGTGAAGTCGGGTCAGATTGCCAGTAAACTACAGGTCGCTGTCGACAGATGGACATCAGCTCGGTGGTGCCGGTCGGCCGCCCGCTCGGCGACCTCGGCCGCCCCGGAGGGCCGGGGCCGGGCCGGCCGGCAGCCCCGGCCCCCTCCGGTCCCGCGCCGGCCTCCAGGGGTGTCACCGTGCTGGTCCAGATGCTGGACGACTCGCTGGTGCCCTTCAACATCCAGGTATGTCCGGTGGGTCCAGGCCCGTGTCCAGATGTCCGTACTTGTTCCTCACGCAGCTACACAGCTTCCGTCTGTTTGTAAGTGGAGATGGGGCCCACTCGGCGAGCGCGATCCGTCTGCATTTCTGCCGGAGACGGCAGAAACTTTTCTGGGTCGGAGAGACATGGGAAAAGGAGGTAATATAATGGTGGCAGCGCGACAAATGGACGATGATCGCAATGACATATCATTTCCTTTCATATCTATATCCTTTCAGCATGAGTGGAAATTTTTTTAGCTTAAAATGAACACAAATCTTGTTGTTACGAGCCATTCTTGTGCTAAGTTACGCTAAGCTAAGTTGACCTTCAACATACCAGCTGGCATTGGATGAACAACGTTGTTGTGGAAACATTGGTTCCATTGACAGTGCTGGACGTTTCGGGCCCATACAGCCCGCTGACGCAGCTCCCTAAATAGCCACATTTTGTCGCGTCGCTTTTGTCTGAACGCGATGACAACGTGACCTAAATGGGGCAAATCGGAAGTTGGGAGTGGGCTAGGTAAATCCACTTTTGGAAATGTCCATATCGTTGGGATCATCCCGGGTACGGATTCCTTGAGCCTTGAAAGTTATCTGCTTGAATTTTCAGATCGACATGGATTTTTACGGGTCTCTTCCACAGCTTCCATGTGCTCCGAGCCGTGCCCGCCTCTAGGCATTTTGGACGCAGCGTTGGTCGTAAGGACCCCAAGAATCTTGCGCGTGACACCTGCCCATCTGGCCATTGATACTGCCTGGGAGATGCGTCAAAATTCTTCGATTTATCCTGACAATCTCACATTTTTACCCAGGAAACGACTTTGCCTTATCCGTGTCCCATAGCCGCCCTTGCCTTCCTCGCTGTCACGAGAAACTGAACAGCATCAGCAGGCCATACCTGTCAAGGGCAAATAGCGAGCGCCCTAAAGCGACTCGCACCCACCATGCCTCGGGTGGGTGCATCGGAAGGCAGGCGCTCTAACCAACTGAGCCACCGGGACGGACTTTTGACGAGACAAGCATTTTGAGCCAATGCTTGCTCTGGCATTCTCCACATCGCCCCTGGCCTCCTGGCTTGCTCTCACAGCCATGCTGCCCTCTACGGATACTTCGATTCGCTCTGATCTCCTTGGATCTCTTGAAAACTTGTGACCTTGCTGCTGGCCGTCTCTGCCTGGGGGCCCTTGAACGTGTGGGGACCCAATCTTCTCAGCGATCGTAGCAGCCTCTAGGCTCTGATTTTCTTCGGACATTTTTGTTAATCTCTGGCAAATGGCCTCGCCCCGAGTCTATTGATATGTGGGCAACACATTCTGCAAGGCTGTGTGGACGACCAAGATGGAAGATTATTGTAGGAAATATTGCGTCACGCAATTAAGTGAGGTGTGATTGGGCACGCTATTTTGGAGATGCCTTAGATGACATTGGAAATGATGCTCAAGCCACATGAAAATAGTGAGTTCACAGACACAGCGTGTGAATCGTGGCGGTCTTGGTTGGATAAACGCATTCTTGCCAGCTAGCGCTCGGGTGCAAAAAGGAAGACAACTGCGATCCTGCCGCAGACTTTTGCTTCTCCTGCTGTCCCAGGGCATGAGCCCTCCATCACGAATACGGCAACTGCTGCACTGTCGCAAATCTTTGAATCTGTTAAGTTTCAGCCGAATCTCAGCGTCACAACGCTGTCTGCTGGTGGGTTTCTCGGTCCGACCGCATGGGAACGCTATCTGTCTAAATAGGCATCTGTGTAGATTTTAACGAAAAGAAGCCTAAGCGATTTAAAAACGTCATGTGTCTAAATCACCTTGAGGGTGGTGCTGCTCCATCTTCTCCCTATATCAGTCGCCTTGGCTATCTACCACAAGGCATTGCTGAAGCTCTCTTTGCAATTAGGGAGAGGCAGGACAAGGATACAACTTTCCGCCAGCGCCCGGGTCGTGCAGTTAGCCACCTCGACCCTCGACTTCCTGCAAGAGGCTATTCAGACTTCCGGAATAGTTTCCACCACGCATAGGTAATGTTCGCCGGGCCATCCAACTATTTCAAACAGTTAACCCAAGATCGAAGGTGCCTCCGCGGAATGTGTGACTCGCCGCCTTCGTGTCTGCACCCAGGGCACCGCTAATTCCTTATGTGTGACCGTGCCACATGTAAACATCGCTGCGGTATCTTGGCTGCCTTGTGTTGTGTGCAACTAAGCGCGTTGAAGGAAAATGATGCGAACTCGGTACCTGTACACGCTGCAGGATGGGGCATGTTGGGCTCGAAGCACGGCCCAACATGCTATCTTTTCATCACATGCTATTTCGGTACGCCATGAACTGGCATGAAGCCCCCGCGCACATACTTTTTTCACGCAGGCGTTGCGGCATCCGAGCTGATTTTTCTCACCATTCTCAACTCTCCCACCTCCCCACACATGACCTGGCACGACATCAAGGGGGCGCTGAAGACACTAGCTTTGGAAAAGTGCGAAAAAACGCTCTGGGGTGTGTGAAGGATGTTGTATTTGCGTCTGTGATGTGCTTGAATCAGATAGGCAAAGTTTAAATACTACTGTGAGACGGTAGGTGCGTAGCGCATTAGTGCCAGCCGTATTAAAGCGGTACTTAGGGTCACCGTGCCAGCACTGTGGCCGGCGGCAGGAAATACTGGCATGCAGCGTTGCCGCTGTACATATTCTTTCAGGGACAGGCTGAGGTACTTTCCCAATACTGATTTAATCCTCCTCCCCCCCCCCCCCCAATGCCACGCCGAGCCTCCGCAACGCACGTGAGCAAAAATGGAATACTAGGGCAAAGGAATCCACGTATATTTCTTTCCTTCTTTCTTCCCCGATTTTCCCTCCGGCGGCGTGTCGTTCGCTGCATCAACTCACGAGCATCAAGCTCAGAAAGAAGATGATTTGAAACCTTGAAAAGAATATGACTTTGAGTCGTATTCTTTTCAAGAACATGGCCCAAATATGGCCATGGTCATGAAAATAACTATCTCAGTTCAAAACACTGTACAGCTGTGGACCAGTCTCTTGACATACCGAAATACTCGGCACAGTCCATGCTGTCCTCCGCCGTTACCTGGCCTTTAGCGCGGCCGCTACCACCGGTCGCAGGCTATCCCAGTCGGGAAAAAACAGCGGGCGCCTGAAGCGATTCGAACCCAGCCTGCCACGCGTCTGTGAGTCTGAAGGCAGGCGCGGTTACCAGCCGAGGTCTCGGAACGGACGAAAGTGCAGTCACGGTATGAGGCGATTTAGGGTGCAGTTCGGCGGCGCGTCCTCCATCTAAATGCACCACGAAAAGGGAGGGGAGAAAGGGAGTTAACACATTTTGTGTGGTATGTTCCAGAGGAAATGTTGGGAGCAGTGTCAATGAACTTTTGCGAAGGAACCTAGCAGTGAACACTGTTTTGAAGCGTCGAGTTTTTACAATATATCAATATTTTCTATGATAATGTCGTTTAACTTCCTTCCCCTAACATACTGAAAGAATGCTATTTTCAACATGAAAGTCTCAACATGCATTCCAACAACACAGATTCCAGGCCATTCTTGCTAATATAAACTTCCAACACGTGTCAGTGTGGATCACGCTACTTTTAACACGGCTACTCTGGAGAGCCATGCGGTTGCCAGTCTTAACTGCTCTGTTCCTCCTGTGATCTATAGCCCGGGGCGAGTGACACGCACTGGTGGTCTGCGGGTACTTGTATTAAAGCCGCCCGCTACCAGAACCGGATCGCGTCTCGCCCTGCTACGCAGGCCAGGGACTGGAGACCAACAACTAAAGATACTAGGGCAGAAACTAAATTACAAAATATTTCAACAATGACATGGATCCGTGTTACTTTACAAATAAGTCAGACCAAACTGATAACATGCGAAGAAATTAACCGTAGGTAAACAGCTTACACTCAAAATTAAGTATAACAGCGATAGACCATCACTATAACATAACACCAGACGACATATTGACCTGTCTGGTGAGCAGGTCGTGCAAGGTAAGTTTAATTTCTGTATATAGGTTTACTGTGAATGTGCTTGAGAATTGGTCAAGGCTCTCGTTGGTTTGTGTCAGGCAACACCATCCTGCACAAAACCGTCTCTTTTGCGCCTCTCGCTAACTTTGATGAACGATGAACGACGAGGATCTTCGTCGTTTACGAAGTTTCAAATAGCTGAGATGTTATTTTGTGTTAAAAACACCCTATTCCAAGCTTTTTACAAAAATGCAGCTTCACATGACTTTGGCAACGGAAGACGTCTATCCAGCAGAGTCCTCCCTAGGAAAAAATCAACAAAAAATCAAAGAATCGACGAAATTTTGTCTCGAGTTTTCTTGGCAACGGGATGCAAATCGAGGCAGCTGAAAAACGTGAAGATATCAGGTTTTGGGGGCATCTTAGGTAAATCTTATCGGCTCAGCCCACCCCCAACCGATTTTAGGAAGTGACTTCCCTGGTGGCATGCTTTGAATACATACACAAGAGCCGCTGTTGCTCCCAGCAAACGATACCTTGCTGCCGCGAGGGTCCAGTGAAGGCTCTGACGATAGCTGCTGCACGGCTCCCCGCCTCGGGCGCACAGTAGTCTGCTGATGGGCGCTGCAGTGGTCTGACGTCACTGGTCTGCCTCGCTGACAGACCGCGTCCGAGTCCAGTCGAGCACCGTTCCACGGAAGGGAACGCACAGTAGTCTGCTGATGGGTGCTGCAGGTGGTCTGGCGTCACTGGTCCGCCTCGCTGACAGACCGCGTCCGAGTCCAGTCGAGCACCGTTCCACGGAAGGGAACGCACAGTAGTCTGCTGATGGGCGCTGCAGTGGTCTGGCAGACCGCGCCGCCTCGCTGTCAGACCGCGTCCGAGTCCAGTCGAGCACCGTTCCACGGAAGGGAACGCCACGTACATCGTCACGCACCCCTTTTATGGAGATGCCGGGGCCGTCGTAATCCGTGACGTTCAGGCTTCACGCCAGGGCTGGGTGTCCGCGGTCCCATCCATCGAACTGTGACACCACCGCAGTACGGAGCGCGCGCGCCGATGCTGCGCACGTCTCCTGATATCTTACTTATCGGAGCTGTATTGAGCGCGGGATGCGGTGCAGCGCGCGCCCAGTCCGGCGCGCCGTGCACGAGGGGTCCAGTGGCCTGCCAGGGTAGCTGTGACACGGCCAGCGGTGACCTGGCGCGGCCGGCCCTGGTCCGCACCGAGCCCAGGTCGGGCCGAGACGCTGGAAGCGCGCCAACGCTAGCCAAACGATGCCGGCTCCGATCCGATGCCTAATGGCTTATGTATCTGGGCTGGTGCCGGCACTGGACCGACGCCGGAGTTTTTTTATTTTCACATCTCTGTTTTCATATGTGAAATGCTTTGCCAACTGTGTCCGCCTTGTTATCTGAAGATACGTCTTGTCCTGCAGTCAGGCTGCGTGCATGTCTCATACTTTGTGCGGTTTGGTGCAATGACATGTCCTTTGAACCTGCCTGGACACGGTTACCAAGGAAGTGACGTAGACTATGTAATTTGTTTCAGCTGAAATGGCCAGCTAAGGTGTTGTTTGACATGGTCTGTAAGCATCTTGGCCTTCTGGAGTCCGACTACTTTGGACTGGAGTACTGCGACAGCGAAGGAGTCAAGGTTGGTCATTGAGACCGCATCCCTCTAAATATATCTATCTCTCCGCTTGTCCCCCATGCCACACCCCACCCCTCACACATCCATCTTCGTCCTTCTCTCTCTCTCTCTCTCTCTCTCTCTCTCTCTCTCTCTCTCTCTCTCTCTCTCTCTCTCTCTCTCTCTCTCTCTCTCTCTCTCTCTCTCTCTCTCTCTCTCTCTCTCTCTCTCTCTCTCTCTCTCTCTCTCTCTCTCTCTCTCTCTCTCTCTCTCTCTCTCTCTCTCTCTCTCTCTCCCTCTCCTCTCTCTCTCTCTCTCTCTCTCTCTCTCTCTCTCTCTCTCTCTTTCTCTCTCTCTCTCCCTCTCTCTCTCTCTCTCTTCCCCCTCTCTCTCTCTGTCAACATTTCTGTTTTTTCTCTACTCCGTCCCCGCCTTACCTCCATTTACCCCATCTGCCTCTTCGCCACCTGTCCCTGGCCTGTCGGCCTCCCCTCCGTATCCGCTGCCATCCCCCTTTCTCTTGCTTTCTTTTTCCCTCCCATTTTCTCTCGCTCTCAATGCCTCCCAATTAGGCATCATTTGTGCGTAAATACTGTGACAGAGATGCCAATGACACGCATCTGTCCACGCATGGATCAATTCGCTACAACTTGAACTGCATCCTTGCTCGGAAACAGGTAATGCTGGTGATTTAGACCGTGGCGGAGTCTGCCCCCTGACGCATCCGAACGCGGCAGCGACTTCTGCCGCGGTCTGTGACGGTGGTCCGCCTCTCCTCGCGACCTGCTGTGATCTGAGACGGTGGTCCGCCTCTTCTCGCGACCTGCTGTGATCTGTCCGCCTCTCCTTACGACCTGCCGTGATCTGTGACGGTGGTCCGCCTCTTCTCGCGACCTGCTGGGATCTGTCCGCCTCTCCTTACGACCTGCCGTGATCTGTGACGGTGGTCCGCCTCTCCTCGTGACCTGCTGTGATCTGTGACGGTGGTCCGCCTCTCCTCGCGACCTGCTGGGACCTGTCCGCCTCTACTTACGACCTGCCGTGATCTGTGACGGTGGTCCGCCTGTCCTCGCGACCTGCTGTGATTTGTGACGGTAGTCCGCCTCTCCTCGCGACCTGCTGTGATTTGTGACGGTGGTCCGCCTCTGCTCGCGACCTGCTTTGATCTGTGACTCAGATGGGTGCCTCCCACCCCATGTAACTCTTGCCATGGTCCCTGTCAGATCCCTGCCGGATGTACCCATGGTCCATGATGCAACGCCATGCCATGTCATGCCATGCCGGCATGGACCATGAGCGGTCACTGTTCTGACTTGCATCCAAGTGAGCCTGGAGAGTATTAAAGAAACATTGGTTCCAGTAAGGCCACCGTTATGCATCGAAATGCCATCAATAGTGCCACTTTGTCTTTTTTCAATGTATTCCTTTTGAGAGCGGTTGGTAAAACCAACATGCCAAGCAACATTATTAACAAGCGAGAAACATTATTTAGCTAATATTCTCTGCGATAAAAGTACATTTTCGAGTAGCTTATTATTATAAATTGGTGTAATAAATGTGCAGCAATAAAGCCATTAATGTCATTTTGTATGATATGGTCCTTGAACTGTAGCTGCGGTGTTACCTGATCTGTATCATCAGTGTGACCTGATGTGTGGCTGGTCTAAGCCGCGTAGTTTGCGACCTGGCCCGTACCATCTGTGTGTCCGGATTGTACCATGTGTGTCTTGATCTGTACCGCCAGTGTGTCCTGCCCTGCACCGCCAGTGTATCCTGACCTGTATTGTCCGTGTGTCCTGACTCGTACCGCCAGTGTGTCCTGACCTGTACCATCTGTGTGGCCTGACATGTACCATCAGAGTGGCCTGACCTGCACCGTCAGTGTGACCTGACCCGTGCCACAGGTCTGGCTGGACATGGAGCGCTCCATGAGCCGGCAGCCGGACCTCAGCTCGCGCGACCTGGTGCTCTGGCTATGCGTCAAGTTCTACACGCCCGACCCGGCCAAGCTGGAGGACGAGCTGACGCGCTACCTGTTCTCGCTACAAATCCGGCGAGACCTGGCGCAGGGCCAGCTCAGGTGCAACAGCAAGACCACCGCCGTGTTGGCCAGCTACATCATACAGTGTGAGCACCCCGGGCGGCCCCGCTGCGCTGCTCCCAGCCACAGTCAGAGCTGACCACGACCCCAGGGGTGGGTCGAACACGAGGGTGGAGTCAGCAGCTGCTGCAAGGGCTGCGCTGGCGCCGACTGATCCTCCGACGGTGGTGCCCTGCCGCGCGTTGCCGCGGCGCCGGTCCGCCCTTGGGTCATCTTTACCGCGCATCGTGGTCTCCGCTCGTTACCCGCCTCTTTGGCCGGCTCCAAAATTCCGCGCCTGCTGGCGCCTCCTTTGCTGGAGGACGCCGACGATACGCGGCCCCTGGCCAGCGTCCCGACCAGCGGCGAGGGGGGCAGACAGCGGTGAGGTGGTGGGATGGTGGGGTGGTAGACATTCACGCAGCTGATCATTGCTGGCCCAGGACAGTTCTGGATGTGTACCTGGGCAGGGACTGCGTCGTTTTCGCCGCGTCCAGCGTATGACACTTCGCATTGGACGTTTAGGCAACTAAGTTACAATGTTATATAAGTGGCAATATTTTCTTGACCATGAGCCAATGAGGCTGGCTGTTGGCGTGACGTTTCTATGACGTCGTGCAAGTCTGGAGGACTTCCCCATGGGCGAGGCGCCATAGGCTGTGTAATATCCACGTGCATCGAGCTCAAAAACAAGGTAATCTGGGGTCTTAAAGAGGAGATGGCTAAATTTGCAGGGAATGATAATGAAAATGGCTATCCCAGTTTCAAAACCGGCACAAAGTAGATCGCATTCATTTGAGATTGATGTCATTGATGCAGGATGACTTAAATTACACGTCAGGACCACGACGTCAACGTAATTCGTTTTCCGCTACTTGGCGCCACCTATGAGCGGACTTGGCGCTTACTAGCAAGATGGATGCCGCCGGGGCCTTGGCGCCACCCTTGGTGCTAATGCGCTGTCGGGTGTGTCGAGACGGCACGAGCTGATGTTACGTAACGACCATCACTTCGTCACGAGAAGTTATACGCAAAACAAGACCAACACGCGCAATAATTACGCCAGGGAAAATCCTGGCGTGATGGCGTCAGAGTAATATTTAGAAATGTTTTATTCAGGTGCTACCCAAACATCTAGGGCGGTGTCCAACGCCCCTAATGAGCTGTCCGTGAGCCGTACAAAAAGAGCCCATGTGGGATCGTGCGTACGTTATCAGGCATCTGCAATGCTTATTTCATATAACTAGGCCCAACATGACTTCTCACAGGTGATGTCTTCTGTGCAGGTCGCCGCCCAGTGCTCCGCTTCCGACTATATGCTTTACAGATTTCCTTCAGGTCTGCCCGAGGGTAGACAGATTGATGAGAAGACCGCAGCAGCTTTCGGCCCACAGTTCGTCTCCTGGCGCGCTGCCCTCAGCTGCGCCTCAGTCCTGACCGCGCCGTGTCCGGCCGCCGTCGCCCCCGCCACTCACGTGCGTCCCTGCCGGCAGCCGAGCACGGCGACTACGAGCCGGCCGAACGGCCCGGCTGGTACCGCGTGCTGCCCGGCCAGGACGCCGAGCTGGAGCGGCGCATCGTGGAGTCGCACCGGCGCCTCGCTGGCCAGCCGCCCAGCGAGGCGGAGCTCAACCTGCTGGAGACGGCGCGCCGCTGCGAGCTCTACGGCATGAAGATGCACCCGGCCAAGGTCCGGGGCGGGGCGGCTGCTGGAGGGGCGGGGGGGGGGGAGCCGGGCGAGGGTGGGGGCTGGTGTGGGAGCTGAGCTGATGCTGAAGAGTCGTGAAAGGCGCCGGACTGCTACCAACGAGGGGTAACAATGCAGCCGGGCGCCCTCTGTCTTGCTATTTAACAACCGCGACAGCGTGCAGTGTTAACGTCCGCCGATGGTTTCAGGATCACGAGGGAGTGCCGCTTAACCTGACCGTGGCCCACATGGGTATAGTAGTGTTCCAGCACCTGTGCCGAATCAACACATTCTCCTGGGGAAAAATCAGGAAGATATCCTTCAAGCGACGTCGATTTCTCGTCAAGCTGCATCCGGATGGCGCGGTGAGAACAGTTACACGTTTCCAAAGCTGCCTCCGAATAAGACACGTGCATATGTCTGACTTGTCTTCTAACTTGTCTTCTTCATGCACGGCTGACGTCCTCAGCCAGCAGACGCCCATGCGATTGCCTCGCCATTAAGCGTGACGCATGACTAGTCCCAGCTATCGGGTTCCAGAGATATTACAAAGACACGGTGGAGTTCTTCTTCGAGAGCCGCAATCACTGTAAGAACTTTTGGAAGAAGTGTGTGGAGCACCACGGCTTCTTCCGCTGTCTGGAGGCCCGCCAGGGCGGCCGCTCCAGACCCAGCGTCATTCCCAAGGGCAGCTCCTTCAGGTCAGAACTTCTGGACGTCACCTCAGTGCACTGGTCCATTACGGGCACTGGTGATGCAGCTGTGCAAGCGGACTGCGGTGGTGGAAGCTCAAGCTTCGCGCTGCTGCATAACATGACGCGCGGTGTGTGCTGCTACTGGTGTTTGACCTTGATGTGAAAGTAAACGCTTAACGTAAGCCTCAGTCCGCCCCCAAAAGTCATATGACCTGTCCAGTCTACGTGAAAAGCTATGACTATCATCGATGTAATGACTACCAAGCGTCAGCTCCAGGAACACCGTTTTGCAGGTTTACTGGACGAACGCAGAAGCAGGTTGCTGAGTTCGCGAGGGAAAGTTTTTCCAAACAGCATGTTTTTAATAGGTAAAGTGCGATGCCTTTCAGAACACAGTGCCTTTGAGTTTTGGCAGCCCGTGAAATACCAGATATTCTGCCTGCTCTGATGTTTTTTTTTTGCGAGGCAGTTAGGTGTCCCTGTGGTTTTATCACGGCCGTTTACGAATCATTGCTGCATGTTTACAGTACAATGACTGTTTTCGTGCTGCAAAATGCCTTTTAAACGCAAGAGTGAGTACAATCGGCGTGATCGCATCGGAGCAACGCATCAGCAAATTTTCATCGAGGCATTACTCTCCTTGTAACAAGTACCCTGCCTGACTCCAGTGCAAGCCACAGTTTGCTTAACACCTTTTGCCAGACATTTTGACCCTTTACGGAGTATTTCGGCCCCGTGATGAGCATTTGGACCCTTTGGCAAGCAGCGCCATCTCGCCTGTCGGGGCGGGGGGGGGGGGGGGCGATTGCCGGCGTCTCCCAGGGAGGGGGTCGATTTCTTACGCCTCCCGGGGCGGGTGGCGATTGCCGACGCCCTCCCCGTGCTTCAGGTCTCAGTCGTTCCGCACCACGTCCAGCAGCGTGAGGTCCAGCAGTCTGAGGAATGTCGGCACTTCCCTGTCGGCCAACCCCCTTATCCCTATCGACATGGAGAACGACCAGTGCGGTGAGAACCAGACGTACTGTGCCGAAGGCCGAGCGGCAATGGTTTAGTGTAGCGCGGTGAGCGTCTGGTATATTGTGGTAAGGGGCTTGTATACTGTGGTGAAGGCCAGGTGAGGTGTAGTGCGTTGATGAGCTCTCGTACTGTGATGAGGGCCAGGCGCGGTGTGGTGCGAGGATGAGGTGGAGTTCATGAGCATCTTACGTACCACTAGTGCCTGGGAGGCGTGAGCTCCGATTTCGCGATAGCGACAAACGTTAAGTACTGCTGACGAGTGGCATGTTCAGGAGAGCTAGCACGTGAGCCGTGCACCTGATGAGATACTGCACAAAGACGATGACTCCATGGGTTGCGATCCCGCTTCCCTGCGACAGTGTGCATCAACCGCTGCCCCTACATGCGCCCAACACAATTATACCCAATGCAAGACAAAGCATGGGACCGAAGTCGCGTCGACGCCGTCTGTGATGATGTGCTGTAGATGTCAACATGGGAGGAACTGAATACCGAAGCTGTCCGATATCCCATGTTCAAATATTTGGCATACTGAATTAACAGTTTTGACTTAGCGAAAGATATTGCACAGTGCTGGGTATCGAACTGAGGTAGTATTTGCCATTTTTGGTTATATCTGAATGTGCGAACACTTGGGTTTTCACCTGCAATTACCAGAACCAGTAACACTTCTTACGCGGTTGTTGAAGCGTCTAAGACATGTCAAATCCTGTCCGGTTGCAGAGTGGATTTGCGTGATACACTCACCACCGAGTCCTCTAGCAAAATGAGCTCTCCGTTGCACGTCTCACCATCCTGTCTTCTCTCGAAGAGCGGACTTCCCTGTCGTGTATAATCACCCTGTCCTGTTGCAAGATGGTTCCTCCTGATGCATGCCTCACTGCCCTGCCCTGTTCCAGGACGGACCCTGCACACGTCTCACACGCCTCGCTGTCCTCGCAACTTTGCACAGCGGGCTCCCGTGTCTCACGTCCACCCCGTGCCGTTGCAGAGCGGACTCCCGTGTCTCACGCGCACCCCGTGCAGCTGCAGAGTGGGCTCCCGTGTCTCACGTTCACCCGTGTCGCCGCAGAGCGGACGCCCGTGTCTCACGTCCACCCCGTGCCGTTGCAGAGCGGACGCCCGTATCGCTGTCGTTCGGCTCAGTAACGCTGACATCATCCATGACGCCGCGCTCGCCGCCGTCGCTGACGGACCACGACACGGGCGAGCTGGACACCACGTCACGAGGCGAGGCCACCACGTCAGCCGCCTCGTCGCTGCCGGCGGCGCGGCCCGGCCATCTCTCGCCCGACAGCGAGCTCTCGAGCGCGCCGACCGACTCGTTCGGGCCGGCGGCGCGGCGGCCCGCTTCTCGGCTCTCGCGCAGCAGCCCCAGCCTCTCGGAGACGCCAGAGGAGTCGGAGCGTGCGGGCGCCGGGCGCCGGCTGCCCTGCCGGCGCCAGCTCAGCCGCGACTCCTCCAGCCTCAGCTCGGTGGTCGAGATCAACACGGTGATCGACCGGCGCCAGCTGCTCGACGACACGGTGTCGCACGACTCGTACGACCTGCTGGAGCCGGGCCTGCGGCCGGCCGACTGGGGCCTGCCCGGCGCAGACGACGACGACGACGAGGAGCCGGACGAGGAGCGCGGCGAGGCGGTCGGCTCGCGCGGCGAGGTCAACCTGATCCCGTACGGCACGGGACCGTGGTCGGCGTCGCCGGGCGGCTGCCGGCCGGTGCTGGTGCCCGGCGACGACGGCTGCCAGGGGCCGCTCATCCTGCCGCCGGAGCCGTTCAACACGTACCGGCTGGAGGGCGTGAAGACGCTGCCGCGCGCCGCCGGCCGTTCGGCGACAGCCGCCGCGCTCAGCGCGCTGCAGTGGCGCTCCAGCGAGCGGTTAGCGGACGCGCCGTCGTCGCCGCGCGCCGCCGCCGACGGCCAGCCGGCGTCGGGCGGCTGCTTCTCGCCTGAGTCGCCCAGCTCGGAACACGGCGAGTACCAGCTGGCCGCGGAGACCGGCCAGGAGGAGTGGCTGCAGGTGCGCTCTGTGCCCGGCACCCTGGAGCGCGTGGTGCTGCAGCGGCTGGCCGAGCGGCGCACCGGCCCGCTGTTGCCGCCGCCGCTGCTGCTGCCGCCGCCCGAGCCCGTGCCGCCGCCGCCGGCCAGCGGGCCCTCGTCGCCACGGCTGCCGGTGCCGGCGCCGACCCAGTCCAACGACCTGGGCGTGTCGCGGCCGAGCCGGACCGGCGAGGAAGGCAGCGACGCGTCGTCGCCGCCGCGGCCCGAGCCCGACGAGGAGCCGTCGACACTGTCCGAGTCGTCGCAGACGACGGGCGAGGAGTCGACACTTCAGTACGACACAGTACCGGACGAGTCGCAGGAGCTAGAGGCGCCGCCCGAATTTTCAGACCCACCACCGCCGCTGCCACCGGCGCTGGCACGGCTCGCCTTCGGCCGACGCAGCTCGGCGCCGCCGCCCTGCGGCAGCCTACGCCAGCTGACCGAGGAGGAGGAGGAAGACGAGGAAGACAGCGAGTCTTCCACCGAAGACGGCGGCCAGGAGACACCGTCGGGCGAGGACGCTGACTTCCCGTCGCCGCCCAGCTCGCTGCTCGACCCGCTGCGGCCGGCCGCGCTCGGGCAGCCCGTGTGCCGACTGCAGCGCCGCCTGCCGGTGGCCGAGGCGGCGCCGCCGCAACGCGTGCTGCTCGCCGCCGACTCGGACTCGTCCGAGTCGGAGCGCGCCGAGACGGGCGGCGCCGACTCGGAGCCGGACGCGCCGCTCGAGGAGCTGCCCGGCGACGCCGAGCAGCTCGGCCGGCCGTCCGTCTCGCGCGCCTGCGCCGCCGCCTCGCCGCCTGGGGCGCACGTGTGACTCGCTCGGGCCGCGGAGCGCCAGACGCGCCCGCCCGCGCGGTGTTGATAAACGGGAGTTCTCGTTCGCAGACGGCATTTGCACATTAGTGGAGGCCGCAGAGCCTCGTCGGTCTCACCGTCAGAGCGGCAGCCGCGGGGTCGCATACGGCGGATGCGAGTCCTCAATTTGGTGCTGAACATGCAACGTTAAGTATCCTTATCTTCACTTCTCCGCATGTGCTTTGCATTTTGGTACATATATTTTGCGCGGATGGAACTATTTGTACCCTTCTTCTCCGCATGAGTGCGAACGTTCAACAACGACCGCGTATTGCTCAAGTGTGTTCAGGCCGCGGGCCGTTGTGCCGAACCGTGCCGTGGCGCAGTGGCGCGTGCTGATGATGCACCTATATGGGCCGAGCGACAGCACGAGGGTACTGTTCACGTCGCCCTCAAAGTAATCGACATTAAACTTAGACAAGGCCTGTGTGCCAGGACCACACTGTGTTGCGCAGCGAGGCGCACGGATGGTCTGCTTGCTGTCGGGTCTGTTCAGCGGGTTTGTGTCGCGTTGGGTCTGCTCAGCAGGTCCGCGTCGCGTCGGGTCTGCTCCGCGAGTCTGCGCCACGTTTGGTCTGCCCCGCGAATCTGCGTCGCGTCGCGTCCGCTGCGGGTCTGCTCCGCGGGTAGCGGTGCAATCCTCACTTCGGGTTTAACGTCGCGTGCGCGAGCGGCCTGCGGCCCGCGCGAGCCCGCTCTCGCGCATAATGTCTGTGTGGTGGAGCCGTCTCTCGGCGCTGCGGTGCCCCGTCACCAGTCGGGGGACGGCCCACCACCCCGGGACCGGCGCCGGCTCGCCCGTCTGGCATGAGGGCCCGACCGGTGCTCCAGATCGGGTCACATGGGTGTCGGTGCTGCCAATGGGGGAGGGTTGACCAAGGTCGCATGTTTCAGGGACGAAGACCGGCCCAAGCCGGTGGTGACGATGGCTGCAGTGGTCACTATATTTGCGCTGTTCTCTCCATACCCCCGCTGGGACAAACTCCTGAGGTGCCCGTCGTTAACTGAGCCACTGTTCATTTAAGCTTTGGGGCACGAGCGGTTTCTCCAGCATTGCTCCAGCCGCGGGGGTCGTCCCACGCACACAGCTAGCTACCTCGCCTTCTGGTTTCTCACTCGCAATCTCCAATCACGTCTCGAAAACGTCTCGAAACATGACGGCGCGAACGGAAACACACTCCACCACGGCGGATGGCATGGTGCGGTAACATCACTCGCGGTGAGGGGTACACGAGTCCAGCCGCCCGTCTCTGGTCCAGCGGTCAGGACGAGGGAGCGCCAGGCCACGAGCACGCCGACAGATGCCACCGTGCGGAATTCGTTTGTGAGATCATCGCCCAATGTAACTTGCACAGAGACCCGTGATGGACGTCTGGCGCTTATTTCGATGGGAAGGGCCCGTTTATGGGAGCAGTCGGGTGCGGCTTTACACTTAGATCGGCGCGACCTCTCAGAAAAAGCCTACCATGACCTGCCGTGGAGACGGTGTTCGCAGCCGATGGGAGGGCAGACTCGCGCCGAGCCTCGTGCCCACGTGTAGAGCTGATTTAGCCGGAGAGCGCCGTTATATTCAGCGGAGCATGTCAAATGCCGGTACTTGCTTGTTTCGCCAGACGTGTTGTGCACGGCAAGGCTCAATATACGTGTGACTTGACCACAGACCGATCTTGATCTTAAACAGTGGGGCCGCTGTCCATCTAGGTGTCGACGCTCGGTTATCTATCAATGACAAACACTGACATTCATGTGTTGCCAACAAGTCTGCAACCAAACATTTCATCCGGCACGTCGTCATCAGCATGGGTAAAATTAACATTTCGTTCTGGAATTTTTTGAGACCTAAGATGACGTCTTGCAGTTGGCTGTGTTCGATCCACGTGTAACGCTACGAGTTTTGTTTGAGAACATTGCCACATGAAACCTTTACTTCGCCGGCAGCACAAAAAGTACGACATAGTGAAGCATCCACACGACTTTTAAATGCTCCCATACACATCCAGCCGCATCTTTATTTCAGCAACGGCTAAAACAACACTGCACCATCAACCCATCCCACACATTCGACAAGATATGAGATGTTCATCAAGTGGCGACTCCAAGTGCTATGAGCTGGGTGCGCAGCGGTCTCTTGGGGGGGGCATAGCGCACTGCGCGGCTCGCCCCCAGACACCCGGCCGGGCTGGCGGACAGCGCAGGTCCAGAGAGTCATACATACGGCATCAATATGGTGAAAACAATGTGAGCGGTTACAATATAGAATCAGTGCTGGCGCCCAGACCAGCGAGTCCACCATATTCGCCACGGTCGGAGGTCTCGAGGGTCACGCGCTACCTAAGCAAGCCCACGCGTCTGTAACAGATACTCGCACGGAGTCTGGTTTCGAAAACATCTAGTTCAGCTCCACTTCACCAGCAAATTGCCAGGCTTTGGAACACGTACGTCAAATTATGAACAGTAGGTGGAGCCAGCTGTTTAACTAATGAAACTAGCACACGGTCCGGTATAATTGGCGGTGAACAAAAGAAGCGTGCAATATTCAGGTGCATCGCCCACTGACTGACGTCCGCAAGAACCGACCGCTGCGGGAGATTACGAGGCCTTCTCGACGGGCTTGAAGTAGGAGCTGACGGTCGGCTGGGAGTCAGCACCTATTGGTCGAGCCAGCTGCCCAAGCCCCGCCTCCTCGACGTTCGATCCAACCAGCGCCACGCTGCACGCCAGGATGACGTCATCGGTTTTCAGATGTTGGAACTGACCACCTGAGGTATACACACCAGTTAAATCTCGCGCCAGAGCCGGGATTCCGTCTTCCGACGTGTGCTCAGTGTGTCGTTGGTCGCCATGTCCACACTGTTCCCGCCTTTTTCGGCGTTCAAAACACGACAAAATACAATTACATTATACCACCGATGTACAAAACGAGTAGAACAGGTGTAGGCTTATAAGAAAGCCTTTTTAAGACAACCCACGAAAGTGGCTAGGCCCCTGAACATAAATTAAAACATGGGGTTGCCCCGGTTAGAAAGCAATGTGTATCGCATCAGTGCTGACGTGGCCACCGAGGAAGCCACGTCCAGAGCGGCGGGCTGGGCGGAATAGCATACAGCTAGGGATACTGTCATGGACTCAAACCTGGCACAACACAACGCTGACATCGGGCGGTGCAAACCAAAAGCAGCATATACCACCGAACTTTCGACAACTGTGTGGCACAAGAGAGGCACATACACAAATTTATAAGCTGATACAAAAACGCTAGGGCTATCCTCAGAGATAATTAATTACTCGATGCCTGATTTGTTTTTGTAATTTAATTGTGGATCACTGAATAAATACGGTACGGTATAAATATTTCAAATGGGTGGCGGCAGCAGAGGTGATGCGTTGCACGCTGCCTAACCTTTACGCCCGACCGAGACAGCCGCAGCAAAGCGTGATACCCGCCGGAGCATTTCAAAGTGACCGCAGGGTTCAAGACAGGCCACTACGCCTAAATGTACCTACACATCTGGCATGCTTCTGATCTGGGAGTTGTTCCCCCCCCCCCCCCCCTTACTTCCACCCACGGGGCCTCAGTACACCAGGACCCTACGCGATCTCTGCCCCCCGTACCAGTGGACTGCCTCTGCTGGCGCGGTGTGCAGTGACACCCGCCCTCCCCACCCAACAGGTGGGTGTGAAGGGGGGGGGGGGGGGCAGGGACGCCTCCGCCTCCGCCGGGAACGTACCGCCATCTGCCGGGTCCCGCGTGACGTCAGCACCCGGCTCCAGCACGAACTCGGCCGGCGCCGCGCACCGCTTGAACACATACCTGCGGCGGGAGCACGTCCCGAGGGTCCTCAGTCGGTGACGTCAACAAGCCAACAGGCGGTGACGTCAACAGGCCAACAGGCGGTGACGTCACGCTCGCAGAGCACGACAGACAACCACGCCATCCCTTGTTACCAGCCGCGGCGCAACACGGGTGCCCCCAGCACCACCCCGGAACGCTCACATGGGATTGACGCAGGACTGCCGACTGGATGACTGAACACCCTGCAAGCGATGTGTCAAGTGAAATTGATGAAACGAACGACGCAGCCAGGACGCCAGCAACTCACGCCACTTTGAGCGCACCACTCTGGCGCACTGTGGCGTCCCTCGAGTTCAGCAAGCCCTCCAGCTGGTCCGGGTACTGGCGCACCAGCCGATATAGCGCCACCGCCTCCAGCAGCACACGTCGCAGGTCCTGCAGCGCAGGCAGAGCGCCGTCAACAGCGACCCCGCGGGGTCGACTGCGGCAGCGGGGCCGGCGAGCTGGACACAGGGCCCGCCCGGTGAGAGGCCCGAGGGTCGCGGGGGACGCGGCTCAGCAGAGGCCACGACGGGCGCGGGCGGGCTCTGAAGACGGCGCGCCGGCGTGAGATCGGGGCTGACGCCAGCGTCCATACGTCCGACGCGGGAAGTCACGGGCGGAGCGCGGCCGTCACGGCACAGCCAGTCTCTGAAGCGGTCACTGGCGCCGCGGCTGGTCAGAAGACGCCATCAGACCGGGCATCATCCGTCGAAACACGAGGCGGTGGGCATTTGATCGCCAGGCCCAGGGCGAGAGCCGTAAACATAACCAGCGACGGTCTATATATATATATATATATATATATATATATATATATATATATATATATTATTGTGCTAGACCGTCGCCGACTATGCTCACGGCTCGCGACTTAACTTATCTTTGAGCGCGACTACTGTTCAGTTTAGTTGCGAAAAAAGGTGGTATTCGGGTTCTCTTAAAATGCAGCGTTTATTCCATCACAGCTTTGGCAACTTGTACCATAAGCTCAACTACGAGCGCACGCAGCGTGCTGCTCTCTAAAATGAATGTCATTGTAACTTTTACTACATCAGTGGTCGCACACTACTCCTACATCAAAGCCCGGCAGCAGTCGTGTCTTGCGAGGATGGGGCTGGGAGTGGGAGAGTGGGTGCCAACGCGTCCTGTCTGGACCTGGGTGAGTGCGGACAGAGCTGTCCCCGTCCCGCCACGGACCGGCCGCCCGCCCGCCAGGATTTGGTCCAGGATGAATCATCACGAGATGGACCTTCATGCCACATTGTCGTCGCCCATGCAGGTGGAGATCAAGGTCAGTGAAAGCTTGCTGGGCTGGTGCAGCGGCATCTGACATCAGTTGCGGTATGGTGATATGACAGTGCCAATGACAGCGCAACAGAAACCCGACTCATGATGATTATACCACTGCTCTTGAGCACGGGGAAATCCATGTTCATGACACGAGCCTAGCCGATCTGCAAAGCACGATGGATTTAAACGATGTTTCTATTCGTTTCCTTAATTTATATAATGCCAAACGTTTGAGGCCATATCAACGCAGAGTTTCTCACCAGATGATGCTTAGGCTGGAACCATCTTCTCGTAACAGAACACTTGGTGCCATTAAATATCTTGCATTTTACAAAGCAAAGCTCAGCCTTGACAAAACAAGTATCGTTTATCTGAAAAAGAAATAGTAGCTCGTATGATTACGACATACGGCCACGACAACCGTCTAAGGGTTTGGATAGAAACTAAAATCAAGGACTGCCACATATGGGCACAATCATATGTCAGGAACACCGACCCAGGATTTTCTGAAGCAAGTTGAAACCAGACCTCATCACACCAGGCCAGTTTACGGAGAAAGCGCACATTCAAAACAAAACTTGTGCTGTATTTAAACAGAGCAAGTATGTCTGCCCTCGGTGAGACTTCATGCACGCTGCCATGATAATTCGAGGAGTCTTTTCTTTTATCGATAACACGTTTTCCTTTTAAACGGGACATGCCACCCTTTTGAGCACATTGCAAAGGAACACCCGGATGAAACCTACTGATCGCCTATGTGTAATAACATCACTGGGGAGCGGGCGCGCAGCGAGAGCTTTGGCAAGGGGGGGGGGGGCAAAGGGGTAACAAAGGGCCCCCTGATGGAAACATTTTCCCCAAATCGTCGGACATGGCCCATTTGTCAATGATGGCATGCTCTTCTTTGACATTTTTCATCGGCTCCCTCTTGAACTGGAATAGAAGCCAGAACCTACCGCGAAATCAATGCTGCTTGAAGTTTAGTCCAATACACTGAAAAAATGAAACGGTTACACGACTGCATGAAATAAATTGCCGCCGCTCTCCATTTTCTAGTGGTTCAGTGGACCCTTTTTGAACCGACAGAACTCAGAAACTTAGGCAAAATTTCTATCTGAGTTCTACACAGATATCTAAGACTCCGCGAATGTATCTTGAATATCAAAACGGGTCAACAATTTGTATGAACGTGGCCAAGCCATTTTTGTTTGTAAATAAGCAACAGGCAGTCAGTAGTGATTTGTGACACGACTTAAGTAACGTAGTTTTGAGCATGCGCGCTCGCACACCTTAGCAAGAAAAACCTCGACCCACCGGCGTTATGGTCTCCATAGGCCGCGCAGCGTCGGCCCCATGGCAACACTAAGTCGTGGCCGTGGCTAACAGGTGGGCGAAAACGACGACACTTCGGAAAGAAGTGCCTTTGAACGTTTTAGGACTTAAAATCGTACATTTAGACGATATTTCGAGCGCATATTTTACCTGTCCGATTTTTAGATCGATGATACTAACGGATTAGCCTTTACGACACCGCAAACTGGCGCTGGAATTTCGTGGTGGAACTGAAAGAGTGAAGGCAGAACCGCTATTTATCGTGCTAGGACATTCAGAGTGTTATTTCATGACGATCGTTCTTCACCCACGGCGCCCCCCCCCCCCCCTCCCCGTCTGGGGTTACTTGCAGTGGCTTATGCCGTTCGGTTTTACGGCAGCTGCAACCCAGGCCATCGCTGTTCTTGCTCCCGAGATCACAAGTGCGCGGCTCAAACATTTTGATATAAGTTGTTTCAATAGTAAATTACGCAAAGAGAATGGAAGTTCTCATGCAAATATGGGATGGCCTAATGCGTTTTTTGAACTCATTTCGACACAGCTGTTCAACGCTAATGAGACCCCTTATTTTCGGGAAAGGACCCCCTTGAGTAAAACACTACGGGGCACATTAAAGTTCCGGTTAAGGGCTGAAGGCTGATTCTGTCCCATCGCTGTGCGTCTTCCGGCTGTCATTCTGGCGACACGGAGCGGGATCCCTTGGCGATCCGGAGGCCATTGGGGGGCATTGGAGAACATTAGAGGACATCATATCACATTGGTCCACTCCTTAACGCGGGAGGCCTTCTGACCCGCGCAGTTGACCCCGGATCCACGTAGGAAACCTCATTCCCGCCACAACATCCCTGATCGCTGCAGTTGGTCAAATAATTGGCACACAGACATCAGTTCGGCTTCACGGGCCCACGACCGAATCGGGCTGGAGGACCCACAGTTCGGTACTGGGGGCCCTGCCCCGACTGGCACAGGACCCTTCCACTGCCTCAATGTGAGCACGCATCATGTCATCATGCTTCCTCTCATTGTCAGAGGGCTCCGACCAACCCAAGAGGCCCCCTGTCATTAGGGGGCCGCCCCTGTCCCTGTTGAGCAAACCTTCTCCCGACAGACTCGAGGCCCCTTGTTGGCACAAAATAAATAGCCCGTTAGGCACTGTGGACCACTGAACGATACACGGGCCCCGACCAGTATAATTCACGGGCCCCCAGAGGTCAGAACAACACGAAGCCGGATGTTCGTCATTGGCGATCTCTGGCCGAAATACGGGAGCGCTCTTTCTTCGGGGTCCCAATCGGCACAAAGAGTGCTCTGACATTTGACATCATGGCCCTGCGGGCGGGGGTCCTTAATGTGGCCTACATCCAGCCCTTCGGACTCTTCAGCCTTCCAAATGAGTCCTTGATCTTTGGTCTCGAGAGACCTTTTCGTCCCCTTTTCGCCTGCCCCCCCCCCCCCTCCCGCGCTCAAACATCGCTCTGACCCGGGACCACTTGCCGCCACAGGATCCCTGTCAGGTACTGTGGTACTTTACCCTCAAAGAGCCTTTTACTGTGTCAGGGACCCCGAACATTGCACGTCACGGACCCCAGTCTCCTTCCTGCTTGGGAAATAGGTCTCGGACGGACATGGAGCCGACTGTTCGGTGTTCGTGATTTCTGGCTGACTTACCCGCATTGTCTAAGACGTTCCTCAAACGGTGCAAGAGAACCTCTGACTAATATTCAAGATCACGACCCTACGGGTCGCAATTTGTTGTGATCTACAGCCAGTCATTCGGGCCCTTATGCCCTCCAACCGGGCCTTTGATCGTCGGTTCTGGTGGGCCGCGCGGGCCTCTCTTCGGGGCCTCATCGAGCACTTGCCTTGATCAGCTCAGGGCCCCTTGCAAGCAGAGGACCCTCTGCTAGGCGCTGTTGGTCCTTGACAGATACAAGGTCCCAAATCAGTGTAAATCACTGGCCCTGGTTTTATAGCTGAATGGGAATTGGGCCCTCAGGCCCATATCGGCACGGAGCCGACTGTGTGGAACTGTTGGTGCCTGTCAGTCATATAAGCCCATATCGACTCAGGAGGTCCCCAATCAGCGCAAAAGGCCCTCTAGCTGCTATCCGAGGGCCCGTCCCAGTAGGCGGGGCCCCTGAATGAGACTCCGACCAGTCCGTCATGCCCTTAGACCCTCGGATCTCGCTGATCGTCGGAGTCGGCGGTCCTTCTAGACTCGCCGGGCCTCCTCAAACATTGCCTCTGGCCGATTCGGGGCTGCTTGCCAACACGGAGCTTTATCAGGCGCTTTGGGGCGCCTGATAAAGATTACCTGATTATCAATACTATCAGGCGCTTTGGGGCGCTGACAGACGCTGCGGCGCACACCAATGCAAATCGCTGGCTCCGGCTTTGTTCCTGCCTGGGAAACGGGCACTCAGACCCATAACGCCATGAAGCCGACTGTGTGGTACTGATGTTGGACCAACATATCGGCCCTTATCGACTCAGCGAATCCCCGATCAGCGCGCAGGACCCTCTGGCTGGAATTGAGATTCCCTGTCCCGCGGGCCGGGTCCCGTGGATGCGACCTACGGCCAGCCTTTCGGGCTCTTAACCGTAGGTTTCGAGATGGCCTTTGGGCCCCTCGGAACCTAAAGGGAGGCAAGTGTCCCCTGTACCCCCCCCCCCCCCCCCCCTCTGCCTGTGCTACTGCTGGGTAGTATCACTGTAGGATCAGCAAGCTATAATAAGCAAATCCATTCCGCACTTATTTCCGAGATCAAATTACAGTCAAGGCTTCGTCACAACACTATACCTTTTCTTTCTTTTTAGCCCCGGGTTTCATTTTCAGAGTGAGCGGTCTTGCCGCATAGACGACATTTCAGTGATATATTCATAGCAGGCTCGGCGACAGCGCGGGGGGGTTTCACGTCGATATCGTTACACATTGGTTTGCAAATTGACGTGATTAAGAGAAAAGACCGCCTACAATCACTAACAGTGAAGACCTAAGTACACCTGTAGCGTAGACAGAATCGCTCAGCCATTAACGGGTACAAATTAGACGTGACACCTTTACTCCCGAAAGTCCGCAAAGCGCGGGTAAAAGAGCTCAACAATGGTAGCTCTAGTCCGCAAAAATGACGACAGAATCAGCTGCGAGCTGTCTTTTCCCACGTGCTTCGCGAGCCTCCGGGATTGAAACTGGTAACTTCATTTGACCACCATGAAGATGAACGCTTGTAATGGGCACGCTGGGGGGCCTACGCCATTCAGCGAGAACTACATTAGTAGAATTTTGGACCAGGATGTCACTAGACCACATGTGTCACTGTTATATACCTGCTTTGTAAATAAAGTCAGTCTGCTTTGTAAACACAGTGTTTCGTGCTCTCATGCTATTTAGCGCACACATTTTGGCCCACTAGTGTACGACAAACATCACACAAAACACGCACTCGAAGAAAAATGTTAGGTGTTAGTGGTGAGCAGGAAACAAAATGGAATTTCTAACGTCGGAACAGTATTTCAACTTAACATTTTAAGCTACTCGAAGACATTAAAAAATGACTCATAGCCCAACAAAACCGCGTCGGTTTTTTCGGTCTAGCCCAAATAAGTAAAAAGTGCAAAAAGTGGCAAGCTTCCTTTAATGTCTGTCTTTATAAAGAGGTATTGCCAAAAGGTGCAATGCCAGACGCCAGGGGGTATGATTCCTCTGGGTGGTCTCCCCAGCAGAGCCAAGGATCTTGTTTCAGCAGAGCGGCTCGTGTATCCCCGATCTGAATACAGAAACCCAGGAGGACGAGTTTCACACCCCCCCCCCCCCCCCCCCCCAGGTGATCCGTTGACCCCAGAGGCATCACGTCCTACTAATGTTACGCAAATGTTTGCTCGAATTTTCTTGCCATTTTTGGACACCACTGGGCGCTGTTTTTGGTTGCCCAAAAATGGTGCACCAAATGGGCACCATTTTTTACGCGCTGATTTTCCTTTATTCAGTCCCCCATGCTAACCAACGCAACGCTACGCGGACGTCTCCCATGAGAGTGTGCTGCGCGACCGTGCTTTCGCACTGGCCACCACTGTTACACAGACACTTTCTTCCCGTGCTTCGGTTGCACACTTACTTCCCGGAAAGCGTCACTTTACTTCACGTCGCTAGCCTCCCTCAAACCCTTGCCATTTCTCTCTCTTTCTCCTGGAGTGAATACATCGTCCTCATAGCTAGAGCAGGCCCCGAGCCGCTGCATTGAGCCACGGTCACGCGAGCAATTCGTTACCGTCACGGTAAGCGCTCGCGAGACTTTCAAAGGCATGCTTACATAAAAGTAACACGCCCCGCCACCGACTGTTGATAATTACTAATGCATAACTTCATGCAATGTAGTCGTACTTGGTGATGTACATACGCTTACCACATTTACGCATTACGATTACATACGATTACCTTTTCAGTCACATAGTAGTCCTAATCAACAAAGTACAAATATGATGTCCGAACCAGCCAAATGTAGACACAATCTTGTGTAATAACCCTGCTAATCAGCATAATACTGACCTGCACAGATTACATGAGCGTGTCCCAATGACTTATAGGCATTGCCCTGCCCTCCGGGGCTAGCGACCCGCGAACAGATACTGTCGACGCAATCACTGCCATGCATTGTCCTGCTGGGAGCCGCGGGCGGAGGGCCTACGACGTAATCACTGCACATAATTGGCCTGGACGCGTATGTGGGTGTGTATATATATATCTATATCTATATATATATATATATATATATATATATATATATATATATATAACAACCGTATTCCTAAAAATGTGAGCAGGACAGTACAGATGCACAACAAAGCAGCCTCGGAATCACTTCCGGTCAATCGTAGCCTCCTGGTCTAAAGCATCACCGCAAAGTTGTCCTTCATCCCCACTGAGCTCTGCCAGAGTGCCTGATCGACTTATGTAGAACGAGCTACCGCCGGAATCCCGCGGTTTGTGCAAACCTGGCCTCCTGGAGTCGCCGGAACAAATCGACCCACGGCACCGTCAGTGGCCCGATTCGCCACCGGTGCCGTGGGTCACGGAGCACTTGTCCCATGGGGTACTTGTGGGCATTACAGCAGACCCCTAGGGTCGCAGGACAGTCTGCCTCGGAAGAATCCATCAACGCTAAGTGCGCTTTTCTCGCGGAATGTAGCGCTGCCATCACCAACAGCCTAATAGCTTCCGATATCCACCTCATGAAAGTCCGAAAAGGACAGCTATGAGGTAAATCTCACGTTCTTTGAGTCGCAGGCTTATCAGTGGTACCCATGCATACGCTATTGCAACCCCCACCAGCAGCCAGCGACAAGTGACAAGTAAACAACGCGTCCCATTCTTTTGTGAATTATGTAAAGATCGACGTAAAGCCATTTTGTACGCTTATGTAAGAATCGAGACATTCCACCCACAGCTTTATCAATCGCCTATGTCCCGACTCAAGCTTTTGCCTTCGCCAGACACGAGGAGTCTAGCCAGGAGCGCGAGAACTATGTGGGTCAGGGGGCTGAGCCACTCAAGTTTAAATGCAGCATTGGCCCTCTGTGCGTTAACTGGGGAGAAATAACCACAAATGTCTGTACCCCATGTCACCCATCCCACCCCCAAGTCGGTAGAACTTCTGTTCCGATAAGTCTGGCCTACATGAAGTGCCCTTGACAAATTTAATCAGTCATGACAGAATTCTTGACCTGCTCCATGACAGTTTTCCCGATGCCCTATGGAGGACGAAACATAGCCATCTCAAACAAAAGCCTGATCACACCATGTCTTGCCCTCCAGAATGAGACCAAGAGGCCACTGAGAATGAGAATGAGACCATTCATTTGCCTTGGCAACTGCACTCAGATTGAAAGCAGACATCAGCAAGGTCAACAACACTTTATCAAAGCATGGCAGCAAGACATTGGCACTGTTTATCCCCATCTCTGAAGCTCATGAAACCCTTGTTGCCCAAGAATCCAGGACTGTCTCCTGTTGCACTGCTCCTCATCCTGAGCATTTGCATGTGTGACATATGCCATTTCTCCCATTCCCTTTACAACAAATCAGTGAGCTACCCTGGAATGGTTGATGATTTAGCAAGCTCATGCCAAACTTTGTTTACCCCTGATTCAGGGCAATGACACAACAGTATACACAAGTGTTAATGACTAAATGCTATATTAGGTAACAGGGACAGCCAACATGAGGTCAACATCTTTAATCACAAGGGTAAGACTTGAAGCTCAAAGTTTCAAATAAGAATGATCAAATATTGGGCCAAATATATTTAGATATAGAAAAACTGAGATACTTTAAATCAGCATCCCAATTTTTAAGTGATGCAATAGATAATAAAGCCAGACTTGCTCACACAAAATTTACACTCACTTATTCCACATGCCACAAATAGCTAACAATGCTATCTCTATGACAAAGAAGATACATCAAATGCATGGTCCTTTCACAATGGGTTTGAGCCACAGTGAGTAAGCCACATTGTTTTATAGTCACTGTTGCACTGCGGTTCTGTATAACCCTGGTACACACACACATGACCTCTGATACTAACAATGAGCAGTCAAAGCACAACATGTATGGTGTAGAGCTTGCAATACAAGGTATCTTGAATGTTTAAGAGAATGTGCTGCAATCTTGTGTTAAAGCACTGGTAACAAACACTGCTGATTGGACAGTTTTGAAAATTTCTATTTCACCTCAGATTTTCTATTACCCTAATGATTAATTACATTTGTCATTGACCAAACATCTCTCTGGCTACCAGTCAAAATAGTTTACATTTATGGATGTTGCCCATGGCATGCATCTACCTGAACACAGCCACATGTGTCAATGGGGCTTTATGACACATTAGGCTGCTGAGGCCATATGGCACCACCTGCCTCACCCTGGCAGGAAGGGTGGGCACTTTGAGCAATCAAACTCCCCACCTCTAGTTTCCCAGATGCACAGGGCACTACACTGTGGGAACTCTGACTAGTCAAATGATACCACACAAAGTATCGGATGATACATTTCAACAAAAAGAATGCACATTCCACTTTGCACAGCTGGTGAAACCAGAAATAGCATAAATGACTTCAATGAAAGCAGCTAAACGCAGGTGAGCATATGCCACCCATGATACACGAATGCAGCCACTAGCTTACCTTAAGAAACTCAACGCACCTGTCATACATTGTTTCTAAATCAACAGCAAAACATAGAAGAACATGAATTGTCCATAGAAACTGTCCATACCACCCGACAGCTGGCACCAGATTTATAACACTGCATCAGCGCACAAACAATAACACGCCCCACACAACAAGTTCATTGAAATGCCCGGCACCATCATACGCCAAAACTGATTTGTAAACAACGAAGCCCCGGCCCCATGTGTGGTACGTTCGAGGCAACAAATTAGTCAGTCATGTTTCTATTGTCACCAATTGTGGCACAAGAGCAAGGAGGACTCCCAAAAAACCAGTTGCTTCGAACAGATTGCACTCTTTGGGTCAGTTATGGCGCAGTTGTCTCAAGCATTTACGGCAGAGGACCGTAAAGAGAAATCGCAGCTCGATTTCTGTCCTGTGAGCAGTCCGACTCGTGGGGCCTGGGAAAGGGAAATTAGTTATCCCGCTTTGAATGGTGCCCACTCGAAATTCTTACATATTGCATTCAAGAGCTCGGAAACCCGTCGTAAGGAAGCCTTTCATCTGTGTGCGTCGATGGTGCAGTGGAAAGGCCGGAGTGAGAGAAGATCCATCTCAGATTGGGTACGCCCATATTGTCCTTGATTGTAAAGATCACCCTTTCTTGTCATTGTTCATGATGCACTTGAATGTGGTAGATGTCACATCAGAAAGACAGGATTCTGGATCCAAGCATGTACATAACATGAGTGCTATCATTGTGCCACATTCAAATCTTTACTATTTGTGTGGCTTTGATTGAAAGCTATGGCTGCCCACAAATTTTGTAGTACCTAACATTGTGACAGGGTGTGAACTAGGGTGATCCCCAGATTTTGGGGTTTCTGTCCGTAAAGGAGTAATTAATAATGTTTTCTATGTATTTCAGGTGTTGATAGCGACCAATGACAACTTTAAGGTAACAAGCATTTTTTGGTTTTACACAGGCACTTGGGCTGTTGGAGATCAAGAATGGGAATAACTTTTCAGGATGTTTCAGTCAAAGCATTTGGTTTCATTTATTATGCTTGTTATATCTTGCTTATTTTTTTGCTAGGCAAAAATGATTTATGGCTCTGAGATGAGCTGAATGTATTATGTGCATGCTTATGCCTTGTACTTTTGTGATCACAGTGGTGTGGCTATGAGCTTTGATACTGGCATCTATATTGCTCACTTATTTTATTAGTCTGATAAAATAGCTCTCATATGCCAGCCATCACATGATACACCAACAAGCTCCAATTTGCCTTTTGGCTATTGTTTGGCACCCATCTCCCCTGTGGACTTCGCCGGCGTCAGCCTGACCGGATGTCATGACGTCATTGGCAGCAACGTGGACGAGTATGGGTTCGAACGGCCGGCCGACTTTGACTTGGCCGAGTACGAGAGCTTTATCTCCGGCTACCTGGCCGTGCTCACACGGCGCAACATCAAGTGGCGACGCCTGCTTGGGCGACGGCAAGCGAGAACTGCGTCAGAATGCGCGCACTAAGCGCTACATCCGCAAGGGTGTGCCAGCCGAGTACCGCGCGCGGGTAAGTCGGCTTCCGCTCATAAAGGGGGCTTATGGGACTGGGTCAGGCTCGCGAACCCTGCTGATTGCAATTCCTCCTGGTTCGAGGCTGCACAGCCGCCATCTGCGCCGCTGTTTATGTCTATGAGGAGGGTAGGGGGTAATAGACTAATAATTAGCGCCCTGGACTCCCACGCGAGGGTCCGGGTTCGAGCCCTGTTTAAGCCATGACTGCTGAGCTCTGATATGCCTAGTGCAATTGCTGACGCTCCATGAAGGGTGTGTGATGACGTGTGCGGCGGTCCCCTTTCGCTGCGCTTCGCGAACGTGACGGCTCGCACCAGAAGACGGGGGTGGTGGGCTGATCTCGTAGTGGACGTCAGGTGGTTGACGTGGACTTGCCGTGATGCGGTCAGCGTAGTTGCCTAACCTGAACAGACCTGACTGGCACGGGTCCACTGTCGTTGTTGTGACCCGACCCGGGCCGGCAGGTGTGGACGGCGGTGACCGGCGCGGGCCAGCTGAAGGCGGAGGGGGCCGGCCGCTACCGCCAGCTGCTGCAGGGCCCGTTCCAGCCGGCCGTGCTGGAGGTGATCGCCGCCGACCTGCCGCGCACGTTCCCCGACAACATCCACTTCCGCGGCGAGGCGAGCGCCGCGCGCGTCTCGCTCGGCAACATCCTGCGCGCCTTCTCCAAGCACCGGCCCAACGTCGGCTACTGCCAGGTGCGCTGGCGGCGGCGGCGGCGGCCGGGGTCGGCATTGGCGGCGGAGGTGACGCGCGTCACGCGCGATGTCAAGTGCACGTCGCCCTCGGGCTGCTGTTGTCGGATCAGGGGGCCAGGGGCCCGGAAGGGTTAGGGAGGGGTGGGGTCTATAAACCGATAGCGTGTTCTCGACGTGGCTTGCTTTGAGGAGTGTATCAGTGTTGCTTTGCTTGAGGGAATTCTGCGGGAATCTTGCATTTCTCACCGCTGTAACAGTGAAGGGAAATTTCTGGTTGTGATCTGTTTTCCCTGATAGATTGTGATGCCCATGAGAAGCGCATCAGGTTTTTGGGGATTAGAAAGACAATGCCAGTATTTATTTCTTTCTTTTTTATCGGGAGAATATATTTCCCAGATCTAGTGGGTAATGACCCCAGCAGCCTGTGCAATTCTGGTAGAGTCTGGTCTTATTTGTCCTTCGGTGAATCCTGATTTGGCGAGACCAACATATGTACCGACCTAAAGACAATGTCATGTCAAAGGCGCTTTTAAGACACACTGAGCTTCCAAGGCTATATGGTGTCGCCCGCCTCTCGCGCTGGCAGAAGGGGCGGGCACCTCGGGGAATCGAACCCCGTACCTCTGACTTCTCAGACGCGCAGCTTAGCCACCACACCATTGGCACCCCTAAACTCAACATGCCGCTATTCAGAAGACCTCGCACTGCGAGGAGCAACGTTTCACAGCTTTTCAGCAATAATCAACAATTTCCCGCATAAATACCATGAGGAGTTGCTACTTAGACCACGAAAACATTGGTATGGAATGAGAGTGTTATGCGAGGTAGGGTAACGTCAACATCAGAAGTGTACGGACGGGCCATTTGTGAAGTGCCGTAAACGATGTCCATTTTTTCCGGTCAAGACAAAGTTGGGAAGATATTTTACACAACTTTGGGACGAAAAGGCGATGCCAGGGCAACACATTCCAAAACGTCAACGATCAAAAACTAGAGAGGACCTCGCTGTGAGTCTGTCAGAGCACCATCTGCCCCCCCCCCCCCTCCCTTCGGCATGTCTCGTAGGTTTCCTTGGCTCTGTGGCTTGTTTTTCATCCACTGTAAAGTGAGCGGGCTGCCTCGGTGACCGTGTCATGCCGCTGTCGCCTGGATGACGCCATGGGCGGCCACAGTTATTGACTCGCTCCTGAAGTGGCGAACCGCGGCACTTCTTTCACTCGCAGCGGGTGAACAAAGCGCCGTAAAACACCATCGCATGCATTTCACAGCCGCGGCACAAACGGCGCCGCTTTGATACCGTACACTGCATGCTGAGACTCTATTGGGGCCGGAGCTTGCTGCTGACGTCAAAGTAGTTGGCCGCCCTTGTTGCACGGCCGTGTGACCCGTCAGGTGCCGCCCCGCCAATTTAGCGCCGGCCGGGGCGCGCACGCGGCCGGGGGCAGCGGACAATGGTGTCTGAGCCGGGCCCTGGCTACGGCTGAGGACCGAGCCGGGTCCACAGTCGGGTGTGTCTCACGCGGCGGCTCGCCTGTGACCGGAGAATGGCCGACTGCGGCGCAGGGATTTGACCCGCGTGGTCCATGACATGACTGGAATGCGGTTCGGTGGGGGCGGCGCCACTGCCCTTGCATGGATCGTCTTATGGGTGTCCGTGTCGCGGGACGCTATCCTGCTCAGCGTGGCAAGGTGCAGGTGTGTGCAAGCTGCTGTATTGATTTGTTTTATTCCGCTGGCTCTCGTGACCTGCAATGTGTCTTTCGTTTTGGTCGGTCGTTTTTCTCTGGCAGGCAGTTGTTGCATTCATGTGTGTTCTGAACACCAGAAACCCATACTTATAACACAAACTGTATTAAAACGCTCAAAATCTTTGCTGAGGAGTATCATGTGTACGTCAACCGGAACGTCGGTAAGGCGCGTGAATACCCTCCCTGCTAAAGACAGGGTGTGCGGAGGGTGCTTGGCTGGTCGCAGGCGGGCCGGCCCAGTGTGCCCCACCGCACAGTGTTGCCGCGCGCTGGCGCTGCCGGCGCGGGCCGGGCGGCGGCCGCTCCTCACGCCGCCGCCGTGGTCGCGCTCGACCCTCCCGGCTCCTCTGAGCCACAGGTGCGGCGCGGCGGCAGGTGCGCCGGCGGAACAGCTGCACCGACGCCGGACCGCGGCGCCTCTCATATGAACAGTCCGACAAAGGCGGGGGGATTCACACGGAAAGCGTGACAATGCGGAGGACGTTGGAGGGGAGAATATTGTGCGCGTCGCCTGTCGTGTGCTGATGGATGTAATGTGGCGTGGCCCTGACGGGGCCGGTTCACAGAGACTGGACCGTCGGCAGTACACACGTCCCAGCGCTGCCAACTGAGTCTTTCCCGGGCGGTTGTAACTGAACAGAAGAATTCGTAACGTAGTCAGGGCTTCAGCTGCGTCACGGGCCCGCTGCAACGTGACGTGACATGACCTGACCTGACCTAAGTCGAACCACCGTCAGGGTGTCAACTACAACGCCGGCCCGCTGCTGCTGCTGGCTGTGGCCTGACCTGACCTGACCTGACCTAAGTCCACCCACCGTCAGGGCGTCAACTACATCGCCGGCCCGCTGCTGCTGCTGGCTGTGGCCTGACCTGACCTGACCTGACCTAAGTCCACCCACCGTCAGGGCGTCAACTACATCGCCGGCCTGCTGCTGCTGGTGGCTGTGGCCTGACCTGACCTGACCTAAGTCCACCCACCGTCAGGGCGTCAACTACATCGCCGGCCCGCTGCTGCTGCTGGCCGTGGTCTGACCTGACCTGACCTGACCTAAGTCCACCCACCGTCAGGGCGTCAACTACATCGCCGGCCTGCTGCTGCTGGTGACAGACCGTGAGGAGGACGCCTTCTGGTTGCTGGCGGCGCTCGTCGACCGCCAGCTGCCCGACTACTACGTGCGCAGCATGCGAGGCGTCCGGCTCGACATTGAGGTGTTCTCGCAGCTGGTCAGGTCAGACCCGGGCTAGGGGCGAGGAGTTCGAGACAGGGGAGGGTGTACGGCTCGACATTGAGGTGTTCTCACAGCTGGTCAGGTCAGACCCGGGTTAGGGGCGAGGAGCTCGAGACAGGGGAGGGTGTCCGGCTCGACACCGAGGTGCTCTCACAGCTGGTCAGGTCAGACCCGGGTTAAAGACGAGGAGTTCGGGACAGGGAAGGGTGTACGGCTCGACATCGAGGTGTTCTCACAACTGGTCAGGTCAGACCCGGGTTAGGGGCGAGGAGCTCGAGACAGGGGAGGGTGTCCGGCTCGACACCGAGGTGTTCTCACAGCTGGTCAGGTCAGACCCGGGTTAAAGACGAGGAGCTCGAGACAGGGGAGGGTGTACGGCTCGACATTGAGGTGTTTTCACAGCTGGTCAGGTCAGACCCGGGTTAGGGGCGAGGAGCTCGAGACAGGGGACGGTGTACAGCTCGACATCGAGGTGTTCTCACAACTGGTCGGGTCAGACCCGGGTTAGGGGCGAGGAGCTCGAGACAGGGGAGGGTGTCCGGCTCGACACCGAGGTGTTCTCACAGCTGGTCAGGTCAGACCCGGGTTAAAGACGAGGAGCTCGAGACAGGGGAGGGTGTACGGCTCGACATTGAGGTGTTTTCACAGCTGGTCAGGTCAGACCCGGGTTAGGGGCGAGGAGCTCGAGACAGGGGAGGGTGTCCTGTTCGACATTGAGGTGTTCTCACAGCTGGTCAGGTCAGACCCGGGTTAGGGGCGAGGAGCTCGAGACAGGGGAGGGTGTCCGGCTCGACACCGAGGTGTTCTCACAGCTGGTCAGGTCAGACCCGGGTTAAAGACGAGGAGCTCGAGACAGGGGAGGGTGTACGGCTCGACATTGAGGTGTTTTCACAGCTGGTCAGGTCAGACCCGGGTTAGGGGCGAGGAGCTCGAGACAGGGGACGGTGTACAGCTCGACATCGAGGTGTTCTCACAACTGGTCGGGTCAGACCCGGGTTAGGGGCGAGGAGCTCGAGACAGGGGAGGGTGTACAGCTCGACATTGAGGTGTTCTCACAGCTGGTCAGGACAGACCAGGGCTAGGGGCGGGGAGTTCGAGACAGGGGAGGGTGTCCTGCTCGACACCGAAGTGTTCTCACAGCTGGTCAGGTCAGACCCAGGTTAAAGACGAGGAGCTCGAGACAGGGGAGGGTGTACGGCTCGACATCGAGGTGTTCTCGCAACTGGTCACTCAGACCCGGGGAGGAGGCGGCGAGGTCACGACATAGGGGGGGGGGGGGGGTGGTGTCCGGCCCACAACACGAGGTGTTGGCGCAGTTCGTTTGATCGATGCCAGCAAATGGTCGCGGTGAATGTGCCCAGCTGGCTGCGGTCGATACTCTGTAGCCTTTAGTCAAGCTCCGGTTGTGCTCAGCAGAATACTGCGAAGGTCGGCCGCCGCCTCTGTAAGCGAGCCGGGGTGGCGGCGCCGCCGTGGCTGTGGCTCACCAGCGCAGCCCCGCCGCGGAGCCCGGGTGGCGCGCCCCATGGCTGTGGCTCGCCAGCGCAGCCGCGGCCCGCGACCCGGGTGGCGCCCCCGCCGTGGCTGTGGCTCGCCAGCGCAGCCCCTGCCCGCGAGCCCGGGGTGGCGCCCCCGCCGTGGCTGTGGCTCACCAGCGTAGCCCCGGCCCGCGAGCCCGGGGTGGCGGCGCCGCCGTGGCTGTGGCTCACCAGCGCAGCCCCGGCCCGCGAGCCCGGGGTGGCGGCGCCGCCATGGCTGTGGCTCGCCAGCGCAGCCGCGGCCCGCGAGCCCGGGGTGGCGCCCCCGCCGTGGCTGTGGCTCACCAGCGTAGCCCCGGCCCGCGAGCCCGGGGTGGCGGCGCCGCCGTGTCTGTGGCTCACCAGCGCAGCCCCGGCCCGCGAGCCCGGGGTGGCGGCGCCGCCATGGCTGTGGCTCACCAGCGCAGCCCCGGCCCGCGAGCCCGGGGTGGGCGCCCCCGCCGGGGCTGTGGCTCACCAGCGCAGCCCCGGCCCGCGAGCCTGGGGTAGCACCCCCGCCGTGGCTGTGGCTCACCAGCGCAGCCCCTGCCTGCGAGCCCGGGGTGGCGGCGGCGCCGTGGCTGTGACTCACCAGCGCAGCCCCGGCCCGCAAGCCCGGGGTGGCGGCGCCGTCGTGGCTGTGGCTCACCAGCGCAGCCCCGGCCCGCGAGCCCGGGGTGGCGGCGCCGCCGTGGCTGTGGCTCACCAGCGCAGCCGCGGCCCGCGAGCCCGGGGTGGCGCCCCTGCCGTGGCTGTGGCTCACCAGCACAGCCGCGGCCCTCAGCCAGGCGTCCGCACACGGCCCAGCCGCGCATTGCTGCAGGCGGCTGTTCCATGAAACGTGGTGGTCGTGGGAGGGATCGATCTATTAACCAGCGGACTCTGGACTTATTGGCAACAGCTGACTGTCTAACGTAGAGGTTTGTCTACGCGTGAAGCGCTGCATTAAAAGCTCATCAGAAATCCTTCTTTGCAGTGAAAATGGTACTGTTGCGCGTCTTGTCATGGTTAAAGCATGAGGGCCTTGCTGCACGGTTGAAAGTGCTTAAGATCATTCACATTTTCAATTGCACACCGGGAGTCCGAAAACAGTGCGGGGTTATACTCTGCTGGGTTGGTTTGGCCCGACTTTCCTTCGCCTTTGTTTGCCAAGTATCGTGTACCCTGAGTGGCAGCGACATTGCTGATGGAGTAACGCCCTCCGTTTGCCAAGATTTCGTTACATTTACCGAACAAACTTGTTTCGTGCAAACTAAAACGCGCGTGTCGTGTCCAAATTCCTCGACGAGGGTGGCGTTATTCGTGACGAGCGCCGCTTTGTGGCCCCGCTGCCCACTGCCAGTCTTGGTGCGATGTTGAATGTCTGTGGGTCACTTAAGTCACATGTTATAAACGACCAAGCAGTCGTCTCATTTCCTTTTCTTTTCATTTGAAATTTATTTCCGATATTTGTTATGTTTTGGTGCCGCCGACATGTGTTGTCTGACCTCTGTCGTGCAGTTATCGGCCTTCGACTCCATTCCTGCCTTCAAAGGATTAATTGCGTGACTAGAAGTGCGCCGTCCTCGCTGCTGGCGGTGCTCTTTGTCGGGCTGCACGCTAAGTTTGCATTATTCGCACAGTCAGCAGAAACGACGTACACTCTGCATTTGATTTATGGTACAAACTGACTTGAAATATATTCGGCGGAGCTGAGTAGCGACAGTCGTTTGGCGTGCTTGCGACAAGCTTAATTACAGTGTCTGGCCGACGGTGCTTGGCGGGCTCACACTGGCGTGTAACTCGGTCCGTCGGTCCACAGAGTGAAGCTGCCTAACATATACGAGCACATGCAAATGCTGGGCATCGCGTGGTCGATGATCGCCACCAAGTGGTTCGTCTGCCTGTTCGCCGAGGTGCTGCCCGTGGAGGTGAGCTCACGGCGAGCGGCGCCTGTCGGCTGCCGTGGCGCCGGACGGAGGCGCAGCGCGGAGGCCGCTCATGTTGCTCGGCGGGCGGCTGTGGTCAGCGCTGAATCCCCGCCGAGGGTGCGCGCCGCCTGCTGCTGGTCGGCTCGCGCTCCGGCTTCGCCGGCGGTGCCGAGCTCGCGCGCACCCCGCCATCGCCTGGGGGTTCGCTGAGAGCGGGCATGCGATCAATACGAGGCGCTCTTGGCGATGTTATCGGTATTGATCGAGTCATGAGGTGCGTTTAGTGTCGTGTCGACTGCACAGGAATGCACTCGCCAGCCATGTTATCACTGTGCGTGTGTCGCGGTTCTCTTTCGGCCTGGCCGGACCCGCGCGGCGCCGATCACCGCGGCCGCCTCCGTGCCCGCCGCAGACGCTGTTCCGCGTCTGGGACTGCCTCTTCTACGAGGGCACCAAGGTGCTGTTCCGCGTGGGCCTGACGCTGCTGAAGCTGCACGAGACGCGCCTGCTGGCCTGCCGCGACTTCATGGAGACGATGACGGCGCTTCGCGACCTGCCGCGCAGTCCGGCCGTGCTCCAGTGCCACTCGTTCATGGAGGTGAGGCACCCTGCTGCGCGATCCGGCCGTTCTCCAGTGCCACTCGTTCATGGAGGTGAGGCACCCTGCTGCGCGGTCCGGCCGTTCTCCAGTGCCACTCGTTCGTGGAGGTGAGGCACCCTGCTGCGCGGTCCAGCCGTGCTCCAGTGTCACTCGTTCGTGGAAGTGAGGCACCCTGCCGCGCGGTCCGGCCGTGCTCCAGTGCCACTCGTTCATGGAGGTGAGGACACCCTGCCGCGCGGTCCGGCCGTGCTCCAGTGCCACTCGTTCATGGGGGTGAGGCACGGCAGGCGGGTGCGCGTAGCGAGGCACCTCCCTTTAGTGCTTGGTGTGATACGGCGGTGGTGATCGCTGGTCGTAGGCAAGCAATCTGAGAAGTTAAACACGCTGATGTGAGATGTGTTACCCGTGATGTATGAATGTTCGGCCACCCGATGTTCTCTGTAGGGGGTGACGAAGGAGGGCGGTATATCCCCCTGAGCACACTGGTGAAAAAGCCTTGATTCATCTGCGGGCTGCCCCCATCTGTTTTTTGTGGCATATTTTTCAAAGCGGTATTATCATTCTTCGTCTTTTCATTTCTTCACTGTTTCATTTGCGCCCGAGTTTGGCGAATATTCGGTCGCAGGCCCGGTGCAGGCACCGTTGTTTGTCTGAAGCATGGCTTAGTTATGCTCCACATCGTGATATGTGACCCTGCCCGGACGGGTACTCTGTGTAACGCGATAGGAACCCAGGAATGCCATAAAGGTCGATCTGGGTTGAGATAAGCCAGCATTTGAACTGCGTTGTTTCTTGCATTGTCATGAGGTGATTTTAATATCTTATGACACGCGATGTGACAGGGCCCTTCCTCGTCCTTCCCCGCGTGCCCGGACCGTGTTACTGACCGGGGTCCCGTCTGGCAGAGCGTGTTCCGTCTACCAGACCCGTTCTCCAGCTCGCTGGTACAGCAGACGCGGGCGAAGTGCACCGCCGACCTGGAGCGGCAGGACGCCAAGATCAAGTGACGTCACCGCCCGGCGGACAGCCCGCCGCCGGCCGCCGGGCCGTCCTGAAGCCGCCGGGCGGCCGACGCCGGCGGGCCCGAGGAGGCGGCTGCGCGACCGGACCGACGCCGGGGCGGCGGGGTGGAGGTGGACGGGAGCGGGGCAGGTCGGCGGCCCCGGCGGCGCCATCTCGCCGACTGCCGGATCCCCGCGGCGGCTTCTCTCGTATAGGGAGCTATGTTGGTATGGTATCGGCTGGCGCCTGACGGACGCCTCGCGCGTGGCTTGCCTTGGACCGACGCGCTGTTATGGCGGGCACATGGTTGTTACACATTGGTTGTTACACATGTTTCCACGTCATCGGCGCGCTGGGCCCGCGCCGACATTGTCCGCCTGCCGCGGCGGTCGTTGGGAAGTGTTGCGTTTTGTGTCTGACAGCGGGTCTGACAGCGTTCGTTGTCTCTCTCCGGGCGGATTTGTTGATTGATTCCACGCGTTGAGGCAACATGTCAGCACGGTCCTGTTTTGTGCGGATCTTACGGCCGCATTCGATCGTGCGCAAGGGAAACATCGGCGGGGTAGCAGCAAAGCCTTTGAGGGGAGGCCCCGGCTTGGGTCCGCGCGAGCTGAAGTTTGCGTTGTTTTGATCGTTGTCCGTGCGGGGAGCAACGTAAGGGCTGTAAGAAGCCGCCTGAGATAGGGAATGCGGTTGCAGACAAGTGGTCGCCATGTCTACTGGCGGCGAGTGCTATGCAGGACATTCCTGGCGGCACTCCTGGAGGCCAGCCAATGAGTCGTCAATCTCGGCCTACAGCGGGAGGGGACGTTAGGGAAAGCGATCGGGATTCGGTGCTGAGATTCAAGTGATCGCTTGGCCAACTTGTAATACGTGCTATTGCTCGTGCTATATATCCTCCATATCACCAAAGTAGCATGCAAACAACACGCCTTGCGGGATAAATGTTATATTCGTTGGCTCATGGGGATAAAATGGGAGCGGAAATTATTTTGTCGCACAGATTCGGAGGAAGGTGAGCTTACGTGAGCCGATCTCGCGCAGCGGAATGGGCTTCACTTCAGCCTGTATCCGGTCGAGTTTTGTAGTCCCTGTCCCGCTCAGGGAGCGGGACAGCGACTACACTAATGACACTACTTTCTGAACTATTTGTAGCTTTATATTCATCGTCATTTTGTTGGCAGTGCCGTTCCACGGCGTTTTTGTCTTTGCTGCATATGTGCGGTATGTGTTATTATTGTTGAAGTTTTTTTGTACTCGTCGCGTTGTATCTTTCATGCAATGTAGTACTTGCGCCCTTGCATATTTCTGATATCGTTTTGCATTAACTGCATGTATTTAGACATTTCTGTACACCATTTGGGCCTATGTATGAGTTATACGTCACCTGTCCTAACCTCCCAGCGCATAGCTGCTTTGTTACATCAGCTGTGTAATACGTCGGCCTTTGTTATGCATGATTTTTTCTCGTATTCTGAGTGCTATTATACGTCGTGCCCGTCAACAACTATGAACTAAACGTTGCCAACTTACATCGGTTCTCAGACCCCCGTGTTTCGTACTTAATTGCGATGTGAATCGACTCGTCCGTGTGATACGGCCAGCTCAGCGGCGCACAGTAATCGACTTCGTCATGGTGCAATCACTCCCAGACAGCCAATGTACTTGCCCATCGAAGCAGCTTTACCGAGCGGTCGATCTCTGCCGTTGGGTCTGCTCGCGCTGCGGGCGTCGCGGCGGTCGGCCGCGCGCCGCTCCGGCCGCGCGTGGGGCGGATCCTCCGGCGGCGGCGGCGGCGGTGCGGCCGGACCGTCCAGCCACCGCGGCGGCTCGCGGCGGCGCCGCAGTGCGCTCTGTGATAATCCGAATCTCGATCCCCGCCACAGTCACCTCGGCGCGCCCCAGCCGCTGTTTGCCTACTCGCACAATCGTGTTGCATGGTGTAGTATGGTGTGCTCCGACGCTGCTCCATCACAGGGAAGTGTCCCGGGCGCGAGCTTTTCATTGCCGTAAATCCGTAAATCGCCCGGCACCATGCCGTGGTCGGCCGGCTCGGGCGCCGTTCCGGGCGCCATGACGGCCCGTTCCGCGGAGTAACGCGGCCGGGACGAGGGCGTGGAGGCGCGCCACCCCGGTGCCGGGACCTGCGGGGTCACTGGCTCCAGCGACCGTCCCGTGCCTCGCCCGTGCGCTGGTATGGCCTCCGCGCCGCGGCGGCTCACAATGGCGGGTCTGCCGCGCCACAGGGCGCCCGCCGCGGACTCCCGCCCCGGGTCTGCCGCGGTGGGGTCCCACTGCGCGAGGCAGCCCGCTAGGCGAACGGACGGGCCCGGAGGCGGGTTGCGTCGGTCGGGAAGTGTTCCTCACCACTCCATGGCTGTTGGTTATCTTCCGAAGAGACGGTGCCCTGTGTGGCGCCAGCGCGTGGTCGTCGGTGATTATTGAGAGATGATGCAGGCGATACGTCGTGCCGATACGCTACCCTGGTGTGATCAGTACTTTGCGTGTTGGTCTTGTGTTTGGTCAAGGTAGCACTTGTCTGTCGCGTGGATTGCACCTATTATTTGCATCGCGAATTGCATATGTTACAATACACGGCGATGCTGACTCGCCGCTTGTGTATTACTCATGATGAATGAACCGTCACGACGTCCCGGGGCAGGCAGACGGCGACTGCTGTGTGTGAGTGCCCGCTGATGCCGAAAACCCGTCCTAACCCCCCCCCCCCCCTCCCCCCCCCAACACGATCATTGGGCCCCCACTGAAGACCACGCGCGTACGTCGGCTAGCGAGGTTTGCGTGCCGTTCTGGGAAAGGCCGTGAACGTGCTGCGGTGGGGCAGAAGCACCCGTGCATCTCATCTTGCCATCCCTTGTGGGCTCGTTTCGAGCCTCCCTTCAGAGGTCTACCTCACAGAAATTCTATCGCACCCGCCCTTCATAATGGGACATCCGGGGACCGCTCGCACATGCCCGGCTGCGCAAGCGGCATTTGTGGTTCGCCAGCTGTGCAATAGGCCAGGTCTGGCGTTCGAGGCAGATGGGGAGGGGGGTGGGGGGGGGGGGGGGGTGAAGGCGCCGTCGAGTGGAGGGCCGAGGCAGCCGTCCGGCCCGCGTCGCTGCTGTGCACCGATCGAGCCGAAGCCGCTGACGATGCGACGAGAGACGCGTGACTCTCATGCTGGCCGCTGCAGTCAGCTGGTGTAAGTTGGAGCCCTTTAAGGCCGGTAAAATCTCCGCGGAACGGGCGTTGTCTTCAACGGCGTCACCACATTAGTGCTACGGCAAAAACTCTTAGCGACAGGAGTACCGCGACAGCAGTCATAGCGACATTACGTCTTCTGCAAAAACTTATGCAGGCTTCACCTATACGCGCCAGTGCTTCGATAAGACAGTGGTATTAGCCCCATTCCTCGGATAAAACCAGGAGAATGGAGATAAAGTTGGGGTAAATCCCAACCTAACTTAACCCAACCCAACTATATCACCGTTTTCCTGGTTTTATCCGAGAAATGAGGCTAATACCACTGTCCTATCTATGTCAATAATGTTCCCCGCTAATGCACTGAACAACTTGCGCCGGTACTTCAATTGCAGTGACCTTTGGACGACAAAACGGACACTGCAAAACATGTACCAGCTATTACTTCTACTGCAAAGATTTGACCACAAATATTTGCTGCAGCACCGATGCCACGCATCAGTCTTTGCAGTAGAAGTAGTAACGCGTTTGAACAATGGCTGCATAAGCTTTTGCAGTAGAGGCGATGGCGGGCACGTTCTTTTTTAACGCATAACCTTTCGCGTAGCACTAATGTCGCGTATAAGTCTGCAGTAGGGGTGAAGTCGTGTATAGATAAAGAGCGCATATGTTTTTGCAGCAGAAGTGAAGTGTATAAGTAATGGCTACATGGTTCTGCCGTGGAAGTGATCAGTCAACATTTTTTAAGTGTAAGTTTTGTGGTACAGCACTCATATCGTGTATATGTTTTTGTGTTAGTATAAATGTGTATAAGTAATGGCTATAAGTGTTTGCAGTAGAAGCGATGACGAGTGTAAGCTTGTACAGCATAAGTTTTGTCACGTTGCACTAGTATGTCGTGTTTAAGTACTGGCAGCAGTAGTAACGTCGCAACACTCCTGTCGGTAAAGGTTTGTCGTAGAGTTTTGAGTTTTGCGTTTTGTCAGGACTTTGGTCGCAGCTGTAATGTCTTAGAGCCGTGCTCACCGTCGGGGAGGAGGCGCCTCGCGGGCCCCCATACCGCTTTCTCCAGAACTTCTTAACGTGCTTTGGCGAAGCGAGCATCGGCGTGGAATAGCCGGAGTAGAACTGCATCAACTTTGAGCCAATTCGCGGATAACGGCTTCAGCGTGGGTGACCTTTGGTGGATCAAGAGAGACGTCGATATGAAGTCAGTGAATATGCGCGTATCTATTGATACTCTTAACTTTGTGCCCTATCTGCGTTGGGGGTGGGGGGGGGGGGGGGGGGGTGCGACACTGTGCGGCCCCTGGCACGTCGAACCACACATACAAAGCCCTTGCACATGACATGTGGCACGATGAATCCGGCACTACGGGTCAAACCTGGCGTGCATAGACCCCACCTCCGCGTCGTAAAACCAGACATGTTCCGCCAACGAAATGAACGGCACAGGTCAGTGCTTGTCAAACTTCATTAAATGCCGGTGAAAATTGGCCAAGATACTGATCTGAAACGAGCTTGTGAAAGATCCGAGGTCAATTCGCGATTTTTTTTTGTTTGGTGTGACCGGCCTAGAATTTCATGACCTCATTCCCTTTTAGCATCGTGTTATTGCGCGGCGTATCTATTAATACAGCAAATCAATCTAGGAAAATTATCTAGTCATGGTATCTGCGCGCATTTTACCACCAAGGACATATGCAATGCTTCGTAATCTGGAAGGAGAGCACAACATGAGAATGTGTTGCTGCAATTTGTTAATAAGGAGGCTTTGCAATATGTGTAATCGTGATATAAAATTACTATTTTCAGAAACTATCAACACCTTACGAAAGTCAGGTGCTGGAAATACCAACCTCATGCGTCGAGGGGTTCTAAAGTGACTCTCGGAAAACCCATGGCGTGCAGACGGACACGCCTGACCCGGTGGCATGCCAGACGCCACTCGGGCCCACGACATTACCTGCTCCGGGCCACGTTAGTGCGTACTCCGCCGTGTTCTTGACGTGCAGCCAGCGGCCAATCACCTATCGGCATTTTTCGACGCCGTGGCAACGCCGGTCAACCGGGGGTGCCTGACAACGTCCGGACCGGGGTGCCCGGCGGCACAGAACCCTCGGGTGTCACCTCGCCATGGCACGGCCGGCGCTGCTGGCCCTGCTCGGGGCTACCCTGTGCCGCGCGCTCGGGTCACAGCACTATGCCGTGCTGCCGGCGCCGTTCGTGTTCAAGAGCAACGGGGTGCTGCAGGAGCCGGAGGACGTGCTGGCCACCTCGACTGAGCAGACCATGTGTGAGTCAGTCCGCTTTCTCGGGGCTCATTCTTTCACAAGGGGTTGTAGGCGGTGCTGGGAGCATGCGCTGCACGTTGTGGATATTCTTTGCTTGTGAGCCAGCCCAGTGCCGATGAGCTGAGTGAGTATGACTCGAGTTATGGGGAAATATGAGCGTGAGAGTCTCAGCCTGAGTCGTACGTCTCGCTCTCGACGAGTCAATGTCTTCACAGCCACCGATCAAGCTTCGAAAGCCCGGCAGACGTACCTTCATGTCGTTCATCATTCCCGGCATACAGTTTTCAGCGACGAGTGGCATTTCCAAGGCGTTGGCCTAGAAGCTGTTTGACCTGGCATGATTGATCTGAAATATTGCAATGCAGTCGAAGCAAACCTAACATCCGCCGGCTGCACAATGTCGCCACAACACGAGCAGAAAGCGGACCCAGATCTCAACAACTCTGACTCACATCGAAACGGAACTAACGATATTTTATCGAAGGTCAGAGAGGGCAATCAAGACACGATACCGGCAGGTCCCATTGTGTAGCAGGTCTCGCGCGTGAGCGCAAACCAAGTGTTGTGTGTTTGGAGACGCTTCGGGAGACTATTGTCATGAGTTTTGGTAACCAGGGCAGATAAAGTAAGTCGCCAACTGCCTTGTTCAGTCAGGAGTATCTACGTCTGCGAATAAAGTAGCCAGCTCAGCACCCCCACTCAACGCTCAGCACTCCAAAGTTACGATCCCACTGCTTCTTGCTTTCAGCAGTCCGCATATTTTATGTTTGTAATATAAGTCTTAAGACCCAATTACTTGTCACCATGATCCATTAACGACTCGCGTCTTTACCAGGAACCTACGTGGAATCAACAGCCATCGCGCGATGGGAATACGTGTTTTTTGTTTTTACGACACACACCCTTGATGCTGTAAGGCGGAGCTTACATTTTAACTAATACCGTGTGTAACTAATACCGCGTGTATTATTTTGTTGGCATCGTTCCACCTCACCCACTCCCGTTGCAATGCCTACTCCGCATAGCAGCTGGGTCGCTGTCGTAAGCCAGAAAGCGAGCGGTGGGCCAGCAAGCCGGGCAAGGCGTCTGAGGGCAGAGGCCGTGCCGGAAGGACAGCTGCGGGCCCTGTCGACAACACGACCATCGAGAGGCGAGACGTCCCGACGGAAACGCAGCGTGTGGTCCGGGATGACTGCACTTCACGCCCCAGGGGCTAAAAACATGCCCACAGATGGATGTAACCGGGAGGTGGGGCATCTGGCGGAGCCGCGTCCCACGCCGCTCGCGTATCCGCTGCACCGGGGTCGACGGACCGCCAGCGGACGGCCAAGAGAGGTCCGCGCAGAGCCGAGCAGCAGACCAGAGCGAAGCCAGCTGGTATTACCACACGCCCCGCGAGCATACTCGAAATTCGAGACCGATCCCCAGCCGATGAGCGCGCAGCAGAACGCCACAATGGAAAAAAACTTGAGCTTCGGCATCACCCCGGTCAATACCAACGCTCGTTCTCCCGAGGCCCTGGACCTGACCCGAGCCAAGAAAGAAAGAGCGCACGCAAAACGGACCCGAACATAAACAACCGCAGCAACAGGGCCTGTGTACAAATTCTCAGCGTTTGCGGTGGACCGATGCGTCATGCATGCATACAGACACCGTTAGGAGGGGGCCAGTCTTAACTGACTGCCGGACCATTGCATCTCGTGCCTATATAAAATGACAAACATTGAACTAGAACAGCGTCATTTCTCTCTCTATTCACCGCTCTGCTCTCCAGCCTGAGCTCTGCCCCCATAATTTTGAACAGCACATTGTGAATGTACGTGCAGCGCCCTCCCTGAGACCAGCACGCCCCGCCCACTTGACCAGTGACGTCACTGGTCGGCCGCCGCAGGTGACTGCCTGACTCGCTGTCTGTTGCGAGACGACTGCCTGAGCTTCAGCCACGGCCTCGACCTGAACTGCACGCTGGGGCGACGCCGGGGCGGCCGCGACGCCGTCCGTCACAGCGAGGGGCACGCGTTTAGGATTCGGCGAGGACTCGGTGAGCGGCGGGCGGCCCGGTTCCGCCCGTCACAGCGGGGGGCACGCGTTTAGGATTCGGCGAGGACTCGGTGAGCGGCGGGCGGCCCGGTTCCGCCCGTCACAGCGGGGGGCACGCGTTTAGGATTCGGCGAGGACTCGGTGAGCGGCGGGCGGCCCGGTTCCGCCCGTCACAGCGGGGGGCACGCGTTTAGGATTCGGCGAGGACTCGGTGAGCGGCGGGCGGCCCGGTTCCGCCCGTCACAGCGGGGGGCACACGTTAAGTCGTCTACTCGCTACGTTAAGCTGCATTACATGATACTACTGCCTCGCTCCATTTGCCTAGCTTCTTGAAAGCTGAGACCGTGAGACAAAACAGCTCTTACAGTTTGGTGAGGTCAGCTCTTCGCCAACTTATTGTCACTCTTGTCAAAGATCTCACTGACAAAGCCATTAAGTGATCAGCACCAGGTCCTGCTATAGCTGTCAGCTTGCGACACAAGCAATAATTGATGATCCATACGCGACACCCGCCTAGTCCTCTTACCAAACACCGTTTCAATGCCGGCATATGTCCAAACTATCGACTCGGGGCGCTCAAAGATCTGATTCCGATGAACTCCGCTGTCGTGTCAGCAGGAGCAGTCTGTTTAGCTTTGTTTTGTTGTGTTTTGTTTAGCTGTGTTTAGCTTTGTTTTGATGTTAGCCCTGGGACCGCTCCTTCCCCCCCCCCCCCCCCCCCGTGAACGACGAAGCCGCGGCACCGACTCACCCAGATCCGAGGAACGCATGAGATACGATGGGGCGGGATCAACCAACAGACTACAGGCATAGACAGTTTCTTTACGAACGTTGTAAATGACATGTGCGCATGGTTGACCTGTGTGGGTCCCAAAAGTGCGGCATTTAGACATGGGACGCCCGTTAGCCACATTTGGATGTTTTTGATCGCTGGAAACATTGAAGCAGTACTCGATCCATATAGCAGCGCATCGAAGGCAACCGTGTCACCTGGCAATCTGACCTGTCTAATGAACCTGTCTTCTCTCTATGTGAACCTGCATGACATGATACTGATGCCTCGCTCCATCTGCCTAGCTTCTTGAAAGCTGTGACCAGGAGACAAAACAGCTCTTAAATTTTAATGTCGTGGGGTCGGCTCTTCGTGAACTTATCATCACGCTTGTTAAGGATCTCACTGACAAAGCCATTCAGTGACCGGCGTTAGGTCCGGCCATAGCTGTCAGCCTGCGACGCAACCAATGATTTATAAGCCATACGTGGCGCCGACCCAGTGGACAGTCTCTTACCAAACACCTTTTTAACGCCGCCGTAATATGTTCAAACTATCGACTCGGGGCATTCGGCGATCTGATTCCGATGAACTTCGTGACCATGTCTGAAGGAGCAGCCGTCTTGGTTTAAGTCTGTTTTCATGTCAACTCGGACCGTCTGGGTGGATGCGCGATTGATGAATTGACTTGAATGAATAATGAATCAATCCGAAGGGTGAATGGACCGAATCGAAACGTTGATGATTCACGTTGTTGCATACGGGCTTTCGATCAAGGGGGGCCAGCTGGCAATTCACAAATATCCCCAATGATGTTCTTATTAGATCTAAAATACCGTACTTTCCATGTTCGAATACAGTTGATCGACGAGTACAGGAATAACAGGAAACGTTCGCATAATACGAAATGCCACTTGAATAGGAATAGCAGTACCAACGGTCCACGACTAAGCCACGTACCACAGTTGCCGGCCGGTGATTGGTTCAAACCGATGACGCAACCGGACGACTTCAATGTGACGTGCCCGAATGGAATGTTTTTATTAAAAATTATCATCATTCCGGTACTTTTTGACATCACGTCATCGCCCGGCGTGTGACGTTTCAACGTCGTTTGCTATTATCCTTAACTGACTTTAATTTGGTTTCATGGAAGTCTATTTACACCCCCTCGACAACACAAATAGAACATGCCCTAGAAGCACCCAATCTATATAGCTTTATGTGTATATATATATATATATATATATATATATATATATATATACATATAATCTACATATGTCTATCCCTAATCTATATAATCTATGTGCATGTGTATTCGTTATGCACAGATGCCTCTGGGTGCCGACCTTCGTGTCATAGGATAAACATAGCGCGACCTTTGTTTAATTCGAGGTATTCCTGCCTGCGTCGACGAAAAATCTTATATTACACCGAATCATGTTTGCGTTATAAGATTGCACTTTTTGCACTGATTTTCACCACACTGACCTAAGCCATGTGACACAGCACTGATATAAAAGTAGATATAAACACTAAGTTACAACAAAAAGTACGCCTGAGGGCAAGTGCTCTTAGACTAAAAAACGGAGACAAAAAGTGTTGACCTAGAAAAAGTGTTCATAAGCCTCTCAAGCAACCACATTTAACCTAGATACATTTTTAAAAGAAAAACTTATTAACAGGCAGGAGAGGTCAGTGACCTGATCTGGACCTTACAAGCTTAAAATGACGAAACAATATTTGGAGATTATTTTGTTCTCAAAATTAAAGATCAACATGTACAATGAACACAAAGCGGCAAGTTTTTCACAGCAAGAGGTTGATCAAGTCTATCGGAAGTCTTTACCTCCGTAAATTGGATAGGTTCAGCATAAGATCTATTGAACTGTTCTTGCGATCAAAAATTATAAACAAACGTTAGACCTACCTGGCAAAACATATGCCAAAAAGCAGTTGTGCTTATCCAAGGGAAGTGGAATAAGTTGTAACTTGAACATTAATTTTGTATTATTTTCATAAATCCGTACCGAACGGTTTGCATGCATGGCTTTGGGTTCAGAGAACCTGCTAAGCATAGCCTGTCACACACGTACTGGACCGATCACCCAGGCCATGCCTTCCATTTCAACAGATAATTTCGCCTCCGCCCTTTCGCCAGATAGGAATGCGGAGGGTTCTCCGTACCGCACAATGCTGCGGCACGGTCGCCTCGGGCCTTGGTTATCTGGTTGTCTAGGAAAATATTTGGCACTATGAGTTGAAAGCTCTCATGCTGAGTGATCCATCTTCAAAATACCAGGAGGCACTGGGTAGGCAACGGTGGATTGCTAAACAACGATCATATTGACGGTACTAAATACTTCAAGCTATGCTACTCTTCAAAATTACAGTCTGTGATAAGAGCAGTCTGTGAGACAGTCCAGCACATACAGTCAAGAATTAGGCAACGCGCAGTCAAAACCACCATGCGTTGTCTTTAAGAGCACAATCCCTCCAATCAGTCTTTTCAGCATTACCTACGGATACAACACTGCTTAACCAATGGGTTCTGATATATTGAGGTTCATTAATTCAACACAAGAACTTCCAACTCATAATGTCGGTCGCCAGGAGCTGAAGCTACCCAAGGATCATTTTAATGACAAATATGGTTTGATGTTCTCCAAGGTCGCTACCCTCAAAATATGCTTCTCTAGAAGATTGTTAGTATGTGATGTCCCCTTGTCTACAAACATGCAAGGTTTGGCATCGCCAAGCCGGACGGGTTCGGAATTTTTTTAGGAAGCTCCGGGGGGTTAAATTGACCACCCATTGAACACCATCCCCACTCGAGCACGCGTTGAATTTGAGACGTGCCATTCAAACACGCATTTAATTGATGAAATGTGTGGCTTTGTTGTATCCGATCACGTAATTTATGCGCAAAAGATGCGCGCTTCGCGGCGGCACTTTTCAAGCAACGCTGAAAAATTGCTCTTTGAACGCCAGTTTACTGAACCTTGGGTTCCTTGCACACCTTGGCTACAGACGGATGCGACCGATCGCAGTACTTATGACAGTACTTATGACTTATGACAGTACTTATGATCGCAGTACAGTATCGGTACCCATATAGGTACTGATACGTGTCTGGTTATCATGCTAAAACGCAGGCGTGCCCTGAACCGCCATGCACACTGTGGGAAGCGCCAGCCACAACAGAAAGCCTACCTGCGTCCCCGGGGAAATCACATCTGGGATTTGACAATCCCCACCCCCCACCCCGACCCCGCGGGAAACGTCTGGATACCTAAGATGGGGTTGTAGCAGGGCTGTATATGACCACAGTCGTGTCTGTCACCACGTCGTTCGTCGCATGCGGCTTTCTGGTAAGTAATCCGCTCTACGGACATACGCAGCGTCGATCAAACGGGATTATCAGCGCGCACACCTCCGATGCTGACATTGTCTTGTACTCAGGTCAACATCAATCCGACGGTGGTGACCGAGTGACCTGAACACATGTCCCGTACTGGGTCGTGACCTGTCGGCCTCGATCGCCTGACGATGTTCGGTGAAACCCGGCTGCTCGCCGCCTGCAGCGCTACCCGGAGACTTTTGCTGGTCGGATGCCGACTGTCAACAGCTGGCGCCCGAGTCCGCGTGCGGCGCCAGCGCCACCTGCGAGTGTCAAGACGGGCTGCTTCCGGTCGGCGGCCGCTGCGTCTCAGGTATGCGGCACTCGGGCCTGCGCTCCCTGAGAGAATACACACATACATATATATATATATATATATATACTTTTTGACGACAGACAGACGAAGCTCGCAGAATTGCCACGGTATGTGACTAGTGACTGGCTCTTCTAGGTATCTGGTTCTTCATTTCATGTCGGCATTTTTAACATAAGATCAGGACGCAAAACATGAGCATGCAAAGTTTTAGCTTGGCAACAAACGACAATTATTAAGCCTTGCAGAAGGCATGATTAGCTTCACACACTGTGACTAGCACAATCAACACAGCAAATCACAACACCGCATGCCAGTCACCCAATACCCGTGCCATCCGCCAGTGTCTTGTTCCTTGTCTGAAGGATTGATTTGTGATCGCGCTGGATATGATTCTTTGGTGCCCCCTCCGTGAGGTGCTTTGTGGGACGTCGGGACAAAAATGTTATAGTTACACCATTGTAGGATACAGGACCTTGCGGCAACACCGGGCAGCGGTCAACACGCGGGTGCAAATTACCACGCACTGAAAATTGGTACTTTTCAACGCTTTATTCAATCAATTGATATGCATGTAAAAGGGGTGCCGGGCCGGATATTTCACCGGTGCAGTTTTTAGATTGGTAATCGAAACGGATCACCACATAGAGCACCGCTGGTGCAAGGCGTACTGGCGTGATCTCTCGTGCTCGTAATGTTACAACTCCCAATGCCGTTCAAGAAGTCAACTCGTCAGTCGCATCCTGGGGTCGCTAGCGGCTGCCATTCTGGCGATAGCCCCCCGATCCGTACGGAGACCCTCAGATGGATGCATCACAACCGGTCCCCTCCTGGATGCGGCTAGCCCTCTGACTGGGACATCCAGCAGCGGATCGGCGCAGGGGCCCTCGCGTATGCAAACAGACCCTCTACCGGTACGAGAAGCCTGATAATTGGTACCCAGGCACTAATTCACCTCAGCGACCACTGGTTGAAACGGCGAGGAGGATCCCTCGTCCGGCACTGGTGCCTCTGACTTGAACAGGCCTCTCCACTGTCTTCCTATCTGGGGCTCATTGCCGACACATAGTCTCCTGCTATGGACTGTGGCCACTGACCAGCACTGGGAGTCCTTCCTTGTTTCAGGCGTCCCGACCAGTGTAGGAGGCCTTCTGATTGACAACTGGAGACCCTGGCCTTGCCCCTGCCCGGGGGATGGCCCCTGGGCCCCAGAACGGCGCGGAACGGACTGTTCGGTATCATTGGCTGCAGTCAGCTGCCTCAAATAGAGGCACAGTTGCAGCGGGCCTCGGATTAGTGCTAAAGCTCCTCTACCATTTTAGGGTTCGGTCTGCGGGCTATGATCCCTCCTTACGATCTCTGGCCTGCCCTTCGGACCCTTTAATCGAGCCCTTGATCTTCGGCCCAGAGGAAACAAAAAAGGCCATTGGGACCCATGGAACTCGCGGGGCCTAAAAGGTACGGTGGGGGAGTCGTGTTTAATTCGGTTCCCCGTGGAAATAGAAATTCGGGGCCATTTTGAATACCCCGGGAATAAAGCATCGTTATGAAATGAATTTTTGGGCCCGTGCTCCAATTGAAAACGGGTGGCTTTTAAGAATAAATGTTACCATGCCCTGAAAAAAGGTACTTGATGCCTTTTCACCGAAGGTGCCGAGCCAGGATTTGTCAGAGTGTAAGACAAGAAAATTGTGGTGCTCTGTATTTTGGTGCCCTTCTAAGGCGCAGTTTTGGACCACTCTCAATCCTTCTTTTAATTTCCCACTGGCATTTGGTGTCACGGAAAAAAATGCGGTGGTGGCCCAAAAGAAAGCTGTCCCTTGGCCGAATGGGCCAATGCAGGATTTCGTTAATGGAGGGGCACGAGCATCGTGATGACTCCTGGAATTATGTGCCTCTGGAATGTGAATGTTTGTAGCGCTCCGAAATAAAGGTTGTTGATTTGAAGGTTAGAGTCACCAGGGTGTAGCGCTTAAGGCCTCTGCGTTAACTACTGCGCGTCTGGGAAACCAGAGATACAGGGTTCGATTCCTCGTGATGCCTGCCCTTCCTGCCAGGGTGAGAGAGAGAGACAGAAAGAGAGAGAGAGAGAGAGAGAGAGAGAGAGAGAGAGAGAGAGAGAGAGAGAGAGAGAGAGAGAGGGGAGAGAGGAAGAGATAGAAAAGTCCAGAGATGAACACCCATATCACTAACCACTATGCCACCATCGCCCCTCTACGATGCGTTCTGCACCCGTCTCGATAAACTCAAGGCTGGTGTTGCTGGCCCCCCAAATTCTATACGAAGAAGGTTCTGAGGCGTAAAAGGAAGAAGGCATGCCCAGATTGATGAACTGGATGGCGAATGCAAGCTCACGATTCTCCCAATTCATCCAGCTTATATATCGTAAAACCAGCTCAGTGAGAAACACTCGGCTCCGCTGTTCAGATGGTGAATACTGTGCCTTTAAGCGCTGTGCCTTTAAGCGCGGCACGTGCGTAGTGTTTTGCATGACGCGTGGCAGGCAGTTGAATACATTCGCAGTCAACGTTAGCCTTTTACTTCCAAATTACTTGTAGCCAGGAATGCAGTTCCCTACTCAGTTGCAGGGGTTCATCCCCGCCGTAACTTGGGTTGCAGCCTGCAGATTTGTGAAAAAAGTGAGTCAAATTAGGAGAGAAACCAATTTGTCGGCATATTATCGCGGTACCGTTCGTTCTATTTTCATCGCTCAGCCAACCAACTTATTTTGGTAAACCACGCCCGTTTAAAGCGTGCCTAATTGAATAAACGAATTGTTTGTAGGATGGGCCATCGAACGTGTCTCACCAGGATAGTAGTTCCCTGGTTTAGGTGACAGGTTTTGAGACAGCCCGCCGCCCCCCTTGAGAGCAAAGGCATGTCAAATTCGAAATAGTTCTGTCTGCAGGAGCGTGGGAACGAATTTGCGATGGGGAAGGGAAGAGAATAACCAGATAAAATCGCTAGCAATATAGGTTAGCGTGCCAGGAGCTGGACGGGACATGCGCGCCTACCTGGGGCAGTCATCAGACCAATCAGTCTCATACATCAGCGATTAATTCCTTCCAAAAATGAGTTGTGAAACGTCACCAACACGTGCAGTAAATAACAGACCTAAAAACCGAGAAGAAATGTATCCATAGCCCACAATACCAAACGGCAGGTACCCCGAAAAGTGCCTTCTGCGATCACCGTGCAGCTACTGCCGAGTAGCCAGCTATTTCCGATGCCATGGACCCGGGATCGAAGTTTCAAATTCTTTAATACGCCTGCTGCCAGGGCATGCTGACTCGGCCAAGTCTGCGTGCATAAACAAAACGCTGTCCATGTTCATGCACGGTGGTTTAACTGGGCAGCACTGTACCGCACGACGTCACCCGTCGGCATAGACGGACGAAACAGGCTTCGGCAGCCCTCTATCGAGCAATATCCAAACCATTCGGTTAAGGACTGCGAGGAAGTGCGACAGCATCCCAACCATTCGGTTAAGGACTGCGAGGAAGTGTGACAGCATCCCAACCATTCGGTTAAGGACTGCGAGGAAGTGCGACAGCATCCCAACCATTCGATCTCACGCACGCTGGACTTTGCGGACACTCGGTGTTTTAACTCCGGATGTTGTGCCTCTGGATGCTGCGCGCCTAAACGTTCTGATTCTCCACTTTCCAGCCACACTGGACGATTTCTGAACGTTGTGAACGCTGGATGCTGCGAATGCTGGACGTTTTGACCATTTGACGCTATGAGCTCTGGATGTGTCAATACGCCTCCACGATGAATGATCCTCAAACGAAATGATCTACAAACCCGTCTTACTCTACACAGCATCAATTTCAAACGAAAATGGCACAACCGGCGTGCAACGCCCTCGATCGAGCCACACGGCTGACTGCCAGGGCTGGTATTTTCCTGAACTTTGGTGAGATAAATGCTTTGACTGAAGAAAATGGCTTTAAAGTGTCTTGTTTCATAAAATCAGAATATTTTTAGACACATACACGTGGCTTGCCTATTGCAGATAAACGAAATTGTGTTAAAACAATTATTTACGTAAGTTGTCAAGTGCACTTGCGAGGAACACTTTGCATATAGATGCAACGGAATAAAAATATTTTTCCTCGTAGAATAACCAGGAGAATGGAGATATCAATGCTTTCATAGTTCAGTTACATGCCCTTATCGAAAAGAATATCAGTAGTGAAGTCAAAATTGCCTGCCGATCATACTCGACTTTCAAGTTTTTTTGTGTTAAAACAGCGGGCCACAGCTTTTTGACGTCACCAACATTCAGGGGATTAAGCAAGGAGCGATTGCCAGCCATTACTATGATACGGCGCATGTCTAACTAAGAACTTAACTACGCGAAAAGGTAAACTTTAGTCATTCTGCGAGAAATAAAGATATTAGTAAGGTCTGAAAATAGCAATACCCTTGTAATAGTGCTAAGCATATCCTAACATTGCAAAGAAATAGTTGAAGACCTATTTTAAAAGCTTTTCAGTACATTTATGAATTGTGATAACTCAAGAATGCGTCGTGTGTCCTAAACGGCTTGTTTTTCAGCGTTTGGAAAAGATCTCAGCGAAACTTTACAGGAGTGCGCTTCTTGTCGCGAATAACAATTAAGCCTATAATCAGTGCCTGAAAAATGGTCTGTCAAAGAATGTAACTAGTTAGGTCGAGCCTATGGAATACAACATGTCTGGTTGTTCAACGCTCAGATCCACTCGGCCTCGAGTGCTGCTTGTAATAATTATCTCTGAGGGACGAATAAACGAATTATTTAAAAAGCGACTTATTCAAACTCATCTCTTCAGTCGCCTTGTTAATTTACCCTGAATTACCAGTCACATTCACCCCGCACAAATGCGCCAATTCATGCTGCTTATGCATGTGAATTTGTGCTCAACTGACTGATGTTTTGTTCTCCAGGCCTGGAGACGACCACAGCGCCCGTCGTCAACGGCTCTAGCTCAGGAAACAGTTCGACACCGAGCAGCCTGACTGGCGGAGTGGTGTCGGCTGTCAATGAGACACTTTCGGAGGTATTGAACACTGTGGACGGCACAGTAGAGGAAGTTGTGGACGTTGTGGACGGCACAGTAGAGGAGGTTGTAGACGCCGTAGACGGCACAGTAGAGGAGACTGTAGAAGTGGTAGATGGCGCCGTGGAGGAGACTTTGGACGCTGTGGACAGCACAGTAGAGGAGACTGTAGACGTGGTAGACACTACAGTAGACGAGACTGTAGACGTGGTAGACACTACAGTAGACGAGACTGTGGACGTGGCAGATACCGTTGTAGATGAAACCGTGGACGTTGTCGACAGCACAGTAGAGGAGACCGTGGACGTGGTAGATAACACAGTGGACCAGACCGTGGACGTTGCAGATGGCGTATTGGAGAACACCGTTGACACTGTAGATAAAACTGTGGGAGGTGTTGTTGATACCGTTGATGAAGTAGCGGGTACAGCAGTGAAAAATGTGATCGGAGCGCTAGGGTGAAGAAATATCTGCTTGGACACGCGAGAGATTTTGCTAGTTTGTATACAAAACAATCGCGGTAAATCACTCAGTTGTTAATTTCGTGGACGCGGAAGCTGGTAGATTTATTTGGTTGTAGTTCTTAACTACCGCATGCCTGTAGAGCCATGCTGCTGATCTCATACTCATGAAGACATGCATGGAACTTCCTTATTGAGCGTGAATTAGTTCTTTCCCACGCAATAATCTGCGAAATAACAAGATTTGTCTCGTGAATCGCGTACATCTACGTGTTGGAGCTTGAAAATATTGTAAATGCGGATTGCACGCCACGGACTGCGCGTCTTCACGTGCGCGCAGAAAGCTCATGAAGCGATAAGCCCAGAATCACAAGTGCGGCCTGCTCAGAGGTTATGTCCTGAAGCAAAATGCCAGCGATATCATGTCAAAAACGTTGATGTCCCATGTTTCACTTAGCGGATTCAAGGTGCTTGCTCATGGCTCTTACAAGTGGGACATCTAAATTTCGCCGGCCTGCGACAGAGGTGTCTATTAGTTTACAGTGATCTGTTCTACCCCTGTCTATATGCAGCCCTTGCGTCACGGTGTACCGCGTGCTGCTTCTCAATCAATAGCAGTATGATGGATCATCTCATCGTCACCTGGTGACGACTGCTGCGATCATCAACGCACTGACATTCTGATGCTTGCGAGCGGACGAATAAGTGCACAACACGGCGTTTGATGTGTGTTGACGAGCAATGTTCAAATGCACGCACTTGAAGTTTCTATCAGCACTGAAACCAACATGATGGCGCGCGCAACCTGCTGCTGCTGCCGTCCGCACCAGCCGTTGGTGTCCGTGGTGGTGTGGCCGGCGACGCGTGTGACGCAGGCCATCGTCAACACGGCAGCGGCGGCCCGCCGACAGCGGCCGGTCTTTCGCCCGCGCGTGACTTTCCCCGCACTTGCCGACTCCGCGGCTCACCGTTTTAGAACGAGCCTGGCTCTCGGGCGTTGGATCGATGTTTGGCGCTGTGACTCGGAGCATTCTAGTGTGCTGCTGTTGCGTGAATGGCCCGGCGTAAACCGGCGCGCATTGTGCTGATTCAGTCTGCCATGAAGCCGAAAACAATGCGCGGTTGTTTTATAGCGCTCCGGCACAGCCGACTAGCCGCGGGCCAGCGCCACTTAGCAAATGCCATATAAGGACAGTGAGGCCGAATTTCAACGGATTGCTCCGCTCAATGATGTCTCATGGCTACCTGAAGTAAATAAACATGTACTTGACACAGAATGAGGCGTTGCTGCTTTGTTTGTTCTACATCGTCTGATTAGGTGCGGGGTTGTGCAACACATTAACGCCTAACATACTTCTAATGTTGATGGCTCATGAACGCCTTGTAGATTTCGCCCGCTCACGGCGTCACGCTTGCATGACGCATTTTCATGTTGAAGTACTTGCCTACAAAGTATAAGGGGCTTAAGCCAGCAGAGGGAGCCGACGTCAGGTCGTAGTGTGGGCACCGCGGGAGGCCCGCCCCCGGAATGAAATGTGCCCAAGTACATGATGGTACGCGGGCTGGTATGAGGATTTCCCTAAGTGGCGCTTGGGTTTTTAACTGTCGGTTGCGGCGCGAGTCGACTTATGAGGCGAAGGGGGAAAATAGCGGAGCGCGGTGAGCGCTGGAACCCAGCATCTCCGTTAAAATTCACAGTAGCACCAAAAAGTATATTTGTGTGCTATTTAATGCACTTTAGCTGTATTTCTCACCAACAAGTTGCGCTCTCGCACAGCAGCTGCAAGAACGGAAATTGCCTTCTGGGAAAAATGGAGAGTGCGAAGCTTTTTGATTTTATCCACGTTCGTGTCATAGGTTTCTAAGTCGTAAGAAGTCGCACCAATGACGCAATTTCTATGAAATCGCATGCAGTGTGGCTTTCGTCAGGGCCAGAAATCACAAACCAAGACGCCTCACTCCCTGCTATTGAGTTGAAGAAACCAATAAAAACCAAAGATTACGTTGTAGAACTGCTTTCAATATCATCTGTGTATCAATCTTTTTTTTGCAAAATTCTTGTGATGGAAGCTAGGCGACAGTTCTAATTGAAGAAACTCGGATTAGGTTTTTTTCTTCAGCATGATGAGTTTAGACTTCTGATGATGACAGCAATCGACTTCAGTACATCAGGAGGTGCTGGTTAAACGACGTCATCATCCACCTCAGTCTCTGTCGACCCGGGATTGGTCCTCCGCAGCGTCGCCCAGCAGGAGGTCCAGTCATCCAGTTTGGATCGTGCTGAGATTGGTGGAGAGTGTTGCCCACGCCGCCGAGACGATCTCTGATACGTCACGCATGGACGCCGGCTCCCTGTGTGACACCACAGCCGCGGGTCCAGCTGGGTCGCATGGCTATACTCCTGAACGGTGCCACGCCGCCGAGACGATCTCTGATACGTCACGCATGGACGCCGGCTCCCTGTGCGACACTACAGCCGCGGGCCCAGCTGGGTCGCATGGCTATACTCCTGAACGGTCCCGCGCCGCCGAGACGATCTCTGATACGTCACGCATGGACGCCTGCTCCCTGTGCGACACCACAGCCGCGGGTCCAGCTGGGTCGCATGGCTGCACTCCTGAACGGTGCCACGCCGCCGAGACGATCTCTGATACGTCACGCATGGACGCCGGCTCTATGCGCGACACCACAGCCACGGGTCCAGCTGGGTCGCATGGCTATACTCCTGAACGGTCCCACGCCGCCGAGACGATCTCTGATACGTCACGCATGGACGCCGGCTCTATGCGCGACACCACAGCCATGGGTCCAGCTGGGTCGCACGGCTACACTCCTGAGCGGTCCGAAGACGCTACGATCAAACAGCCGCAGTCGATGGGAGCAGTAAGGAGGGAATGTCCATTATAGCGCATCCACTGGTCTCTGTAACTCGGCGCTCAGGTGGGATGAGCAAACGTCAGGTAGCCGCAAGACCGGTGAGCTCGCGCCAACCCCTACGTGCTTGATGAAATCCCTCATGAAGAAAATGAGGTCGGGCCCCGTCACCCAGGCAGACTTGTCGGCGATTTTGATGCACTCACTCGGCTTACCTGCATGCACCCACTTGTGGTACCTAGCCCGTGGGAAGGCGAACATCGGGGTTTTAGCGTTCACTATGGCGCACCGGCGAGCATCGTGACTAGCCTGCCGTGTTCCCCCAAGGTCACGAGGGGTTGTACGTTGGGAGGCCGGGGCTCCGGCACTTGTCTGGTATCTATATCGCAGAACATGGCAGCTCCTTTTCCCCGTTCCAGCTTTCAGCCAGATGTTATGCTCAGCCTGGGGGGTTGGTACCGATTCCAGGCGCCTGGCATAGGCGGATCCTAGGGGGGGGGGGGGGCACGGGGCCATGGCCCCCAAAAACTCTGAGAGTGTGTTTTGGCCCCCCAAAAACATTTCCAGAACTTCATAAAAGCTTCGTCTACTTACCGTCTGTTCTAACTTTGATGGTGCGGTATCAAGCATTTCTTTACGTTTCGGAAACAAAACGTCATGAAGAAAAGTTGGCGGCGATTGGGAAAAAAACAGAACGCATGTTGACGCGGCTTGGTCATACTTGGCGCAAACATCGTGTTTGATAAGTGCACTGGACCTCGGATCCCACACCAGCCAGCTCGCGACGAACGGTTGCCCCCTCCCTCCCCCCCCAAAAAAACAACTGCAGGCTAGATCCGCCCCGGCGCCGGACGTGCCGTGTCGGGACGGGCCCTGTTGCTATCCAGCTTATCATCTTGGCCGGAAGCAAGTCGTCGAGTTTCAGTTACCGCTGCCGCGACTGCCGCCGCGGGCGTCGACCGCCGACGGAGGACGCTGTCTGACGGGCGAACGAATCACCTGCAATACTCTGTAGAAATCTGCCAGTTGTGACGGTGAGCACAACTTGAAGCGCCAAGTTTTCACAATAAAGTCAATGCTTGCTTGGTATCACCGTTTTGACAGTATCTTCTTGGGTTGGAGGTTGATTATTGCCAGCATAATAGCATCAAACTCACTATGTCCAATCCTGAGATTCAAAGCCTTTCTTGCTTTAATGAAGTTATTTTGAATGTCATGTCCTGTTCAAGTCTGTTTCGACCTCGCCTTCGGGGGCGCCCAAAAGGCACTTCAAATCTGGAAGCACCCAGAGAGGGGCGTCAGCCCGGTTGGTACCAGGCATCCCTCTAGTGCAGTCTAAAGCACAAGAACGTAGAAACGCGTATATGAACGCCAAGAGCACATGCCATTGGAAATCTTAAGTGTCCCCCACCTCAGGGGACGCGTCCTCTATCCGTGCTGGGTGCCGCTATCAGTTGTGAGAAACGTTATAGAACACAGCACTGGAACAAAGGCAAGTTGAAGAAATGCCCATAAATGCTGTCATCGGCGCCTTAGAGCGGGCACAAGATAGACGCTTTTCCTTTCCGATCAGATGGAAGGGGTAGGTGGCGGGGCGGGCGGGCACGTGCCTCCCAGGCATCGCTCTCTGGATTCGTCCTTGGCAGAGTATTAAAATAAATATCGTCAACATTAGGGAGCCCCTTCTCCCCCCCCCCCCCCTTCTCCTCACACGACGCCGTCCCCGGACCGCGGCGCCGCTTGCCCGTCCTCCGACCCCATCCGTCTGATCTCCGTATTTGAGAACCCCTGCCTTTCGTCATCGTTGCAAACGGCCGAGCAGCGGCGTTCGAAACCGACTGCAGTTCGTTGCAAGCCCCACAGAGGCTCGATGGCGTCGCAGGCTACGCGGGGGCCGCTGGTGCTCCGGCGGCCACCCTCTGCCACGTCGGGATCGCCCGCATACAGCTAAGTGTCCTCTCTTCACGTGCGGACGCTTATCAGTTGTAGAGGTACGGTTATCGGAACCGGTTGAAGCGATTCTCAGCGCTCCTGATTTGATTGCACTACTGGCATGTGTTGCGAGATTAGCTGGGTCCTCGAAGGACGACGTGGGGCTCTCAACGAGCAAACACGATCTTATTATCGGGATGACTGCTGATATTATCGCTTATGACTTACCTTGAACGAATAACCCTCTCCTAGTTAATGAGTGGTAAAGTATTTAGGCCACCTTGATTTAGGTCCACTCCTGAAACCGTTGGTTTCTTTGCTCTCCATACGTAAAAATTTGATCTTGCCACAGACAAATCCATCACGTGATATGTTTTTGTTGTTCCATCATATTGTTTCACGCTCCTAATTGATCGTGAGACATTTCCATTGTTTCGTGCTTTCTCTTTCTTGCTTGCATTACATTGCTACGGATATTGGTGACATGTAAAAACGGTGACTCGTTGTTAAAAACTGAAAATCGAATAGGATCGGTGCGCAATTTTGAATTTACTTCTGACATTCGTTCGTTCGGCCTTAGTCCATTTCTTTAATAGTCCTCTCCCCCGATACTCTTGCCGCGATTGGATGGTGACAACGAAGCAATTCCGCGCGATGACATTGGCTCCCAATCTGCCTTCACCTCCGCCACATCGTCAAATGGCGACGCTCCGTTTTCAATCGACGGCAACGCCCAGCGCTCGCATCCGACCGCGCGCTCGCATCCGACCGGACCACAGTGCTCCGCCGGACGCTGCGCCCAAGGTCAGGCGCCGAGCCGGCGCCCCGCTGCAGACCCCCGTGTGAAGCAGCCAGCACCCCGGCCCCGTCATGCGGTCTGCCCGCTCCCCACGCTCTCCCACTCAATGTCCATTGAAAAGAATGGTCGATGCAATATTTTGTAAGTGGTTGAGGCGGAACATGAACGTTGGATAGTCTAGTGGACAGGGCTGAGCGTTACCAGCATCTGTTCTAGGCTGACGTAAGCACGCCCTGCGTCGAGTTGCATACGCCAGCGGGTGACCCCTGCACCCAGGCGTTCTGGCTCGGGTCTGTTCCACCCATCTGATGCACGGTCACGTGGCTACGCTGGTAGCGCTGCTGGGCGGAACAATGATAGGCCGCCATTAAAGAATATAATAAATAAACATAGCCGTAGCGCCACAGCAAGAAGTTTCTAGCGAGGCAATGGCCAGAAAACGGACAATAGAGAGTGCCGTTGAGTCAACAGATAGCGGCGAGCCGCGACAGCCTCGGCCCCTCCGTACCGCGCCCACCGAGCCGGTTTTTACCGGCACCGGCTGTTTATCAGCCGGAGCTCGCTGCATGTGGGTCGGCGCGGAGGCTCCCAAACCGTCGCGGTCGGGGCCGGCCGCCGCTCGGCCGCCCCGACGCCTGGTGGCGCCGCCGCCATCTCACCGGGCCAGAACAGGGGTCAGACGGGCAGACGGGCCGCGCTTTACCCCAGATATCGTTGTTTGCGGAGCAATGTGTACACTTGGAACATCGGTTACGTCACACGGCCAGGAACGATAACCGCACTGCAGGCAACAGTGATGTCCAGCTTTTCATATCTAGAGGCGTTGATCCTCATCGCCGATGTGTTCCGCCGTGCCTTCTGTGCTTCGACGCGGATGAGCTCATGGTGCTGTCCGGTGGACGGCCCACTCGTACCCAGCGGTGGATGGTCCACCCTCCCGACTGGCGCAGCTCGCGCCATCTGAGGCCGATGAGCAGGCGGCGTCGTGCGCGTTACATCAGATACTCCTTGATCAGCTCCTTCGCTGTGTGTTCAAGACAGAGCGGCCAGCCTTCGCTGAGGGACCGTGCTGGAACTTCTTCTTACAGACGGGGCCTGTGTCTTGGACGCGCGCCGCTGTCGGACGCGTCTAGTGACCTACGTGCTCGGATGCTGCCAAGATTTTTAGAGGCAGTGTCATTACTTTGTCTTTATGTTGAGTTTGAGCTGGGCTGAATTTTCGTTGCAGCTAAAATCGCAGATATTGTGATGCAAGCAGACCTTTAGGAGAATTGCCCGGATAGTAGCAAAACTCAGAGTAAACCAGAAATAGCCATGCTACATTAACATATGATTTCGAGCACTCGTCATGATAATCCAAGGGCGTCACATCAAATCCATCGCGATCCCTCACAGATTGCAACTGTCGGTCGTGGCAGAGCCAGATGTAACTCGCCTGTTTACTCGTCCTACGTCTTCTCCCTGAGAAACACAGTTTTCACCGCAGGCGGTGGCTATCAGTGTGACTCAGGTGCCGAACACGGGTTCAGAATGACGGACGAAACCTGAGATCATGACTGGCAGTGGGCGTGCGACATGAAGTGCGGCATTGGCTTACCGAGCCTTTGCAGGCCCGTAAGGCCTGTGGCACGTCTGCCACTACCGGATAACACTTCCAGAGCAGCGCCATCCGGCTGCAGCATACACAGATGTGGCCTATCACCATAGCGCGTGTTCGAGCACGCGGGGCGGGCGACGCTGATCTTCGTAGTGGGCACAGGGCGTGTACCTGCTACAGCGGCGAGCGGTTCTCAAATGGTGCCGACAGCTCTCGAGCGCAGTGAGGGTGCAATGCTGGTGTGATCTGCCGTCGCTGACACTTCCTGAGCTTGTGTAGGTAAACGTACGTTGCATGGACGTGCGCACCAAGCTGTTGGCGAACGCCGGTCGGTGGCAGCGGAGCACTCGCCAGGCCAAAATACTAATAAAGCTTAGAACGGCATGACATATGCTACGTAAAACACGCATACAAGTGCGAGCTCCAGTTTCAAAACGCATTAGATGACGCATGGATAGTCACAATCCTACACAGAGGACGCTTGACGCTTCGAGAGGCGGAATAAAACGTAGCTTACGTGGGATAACAGGTTCATAAACACTCTTATGGTTAGAAGTAGGAATAACGACACATGCTTGCGCCCGACATACATGGCGTGTGCGAAGTATTTTAAGCACACGGTTGACCGCGTTACTACTATAAGCTTGCAATTACAGTCATGCCGTCTCTACCTAACTGACAATGGCGCGGCAAGGATGGACTCAAGGCTTTTCTGCCGCAATGAACAAGTATAACACCCACTCGTCGAAATACCAGGATATCCAGCCTCTCTCACCACCTCACCTGACCTTACCTCATCACCACACTTGGCCTCGCCTCATCATCTCACCTGACCTCACCTCATCACGCTTGACCTCATCTCACCACATCCGCTGACCTCCGCCATCACAATCGCAGACAGGGCAGCCGGCGGCCGGCAACAACATGCCGCGGCTGCATATGTCCGGACCAGGCAAGGGATGACAGCATGCCCAAACACAAGCTGAACTGCCGATAGGAAAGAGGCGACATGGCGGAGAGGTGCACACTCCTATCTAAAACACCAGACCCGTTACACGCTTGTGGTCCGCCCAGCCACGGTTACATGCGGTGTCAACCACATTCCCGAAACGTCATCCATATTGCAGAGTTTGCAGGGTTTGTAGCGTTTGATGTCTTGCTTGGCGTCCCGATGCATTGCTTTTCGGTCGTCTCGTGATTGCAGCATTGTATTTTCCCACCGGATGCGCGGTCGTGCTTATTTCGTGGTGCGAGATTTTCAGATTGCTTATTCGTGTTGCCAGCTTGCCCATATCGTTTTTTCCCTGTGTGGTTATCTTTCTGGATGCAATCGCATTTTTCCAACGGCTGCGAGCGATGCTTGCGTTCTGGCACAGCTATGGAAGTCTTTCAGTACCAGACCATTTTCTTCGTGCCAACCAGAGGGCGGGCTCTTGCTGAGCTGATTTCTCCACCGTTCATGCGTGAGCCGTATCACTATTACGGCTAAATGTCGTCATCCCTCGCCGCTTGCTGGCTGGCCGCTACTCGTCAAGAAAACGAAACCCATCTTCTTCATTTTAATCACAAGCTGTTTTCTACGCCAACGTGGAGAGAATGCGCGCACTTCACTTCACCCAGCTGTCCTTTGCCATTTTCAGCAGTCACTTCAAACGTCGTTACGTTGGGCCAGCCGGTGCACGCCTCGTGTCATTCGTGGATGGTACCCGACGGACTGCGCCTTGCTGACGGGCCAAACTGTCTCTTGCCGCGGAGACGGGGCATGCCGCGTGGCTGACTGAGCCGATCAGGCCACCGTGGTGGCGGTAGGTCGGTGTGACCTGGTAACATCGTGACCTGTGCCCTTGATGTTGCCAATATTAGTGGTGGGTCGGCTGAGCCAGCTCAGTAGTGATGCAGTCTTCGGGGAATTATGGCAGCGTCTAGTCGCGCTGTCCTGCGTTGTTGGGGTCACGGCCTTGATTGGTGTGCGACGCTTGATGCCCAAAAATGGGAGTCGATCTGCTGCTTTTCTGTGGTCGCTGCGCACTGGTTGGTGGCGTTTAGTTGATTGGCATGGGGGAGGGGCACACGGGTGCACACACGCACACACACGCACGTGTCTTTATGATAATAGATGCTACGATCATGCACACATGATCATAAACGCATACAGGCGACATGCTTGTGTGTGACGCTTCACCTTCGTCACCAGCGTTCTTCTTCCCCACTACTGCCCATGAAAAATGTGCGTGAAAGGGTTGTCTATATTCGGCCACAAGATACTCCGACTCGCCCGCGTTGTGATGCTATGCAGGGTCACGACCCTGGTCGTGGTCGGACCTCGCAGCCACAGCCGCAGCCAGCCACATTCCTGGCAAAGGCAGGCTACAGCCGCGGCAGTCGCAGCAGGCCGTGCACGAGATTATGGCTGTGATCACTCATGGTTCAACGTCTAACGTCGTGTTGTCCAAATCTGCCGATAGTGGTGACGAGGGCGTCGTTTGATACCGCGTACTCGCATCGGAAGTGCACCACTTCCGCTCTCGGCCACCAGCGCGCAAGCAGCATGAGTCAAAACACCCGCACAGCAGCGGCCAACCACCTGCCGACTGAACGGCGGGGGTCAGTGACGGCCGCATCACGACGGACAGACATCTTCGGTTGGAGGGGCTCGCTCTGACCTCCGTGCGGGACGTCACATGTGTGATACTCGTGGCGCACGTTAAACGGCATTTTGAGATCTGTTTGGCATTGTCTGTGAGTTTCTCATCGTCCTCTTGATATGCCATGTCTCACTGCTTTTACATATTTTCGGAGCTCCATGGCACGGCTGTACAGTTCGATACAATTTGCCCGCCTCAACTTTCAATATTTCCTCAGTACCGCACGCAACAGGAAATGTTCATCACCATGCCTCCTTGCACGTTGCACACAGGGAACTGGCCACCATGGCAATTATTCAGACCACGGTCACAACGCATAGGTGTGTCATCTTCATTGTGTCATTCACGTTTGCCCCGGTGGGTGACTGGCGACTGCGTTGCGCACGATAGCTCTCTGTGTCGGGGTCTCACGATGACCAGCGCCCTAGTGGCAGCAGACCCACCGCTTCACACATGTTCGACCGCCCAAGGACTGCCCACGGAGTGTGACGGGTCCATGTGGCCAATCGAAGAACGCCGCCCGGCGCCGCGCCGCTGGCGTCGTTGTGTTGTCTGCTAATGTGTGATGCAGACATCTGAGACAGACATCAGCCGCTCGGCAGACATCATCCAGCGCGAGTAACCCCGAGTCACCTGGGGTAACTGATGAGGGCGGGCTTCGATCAGCTTCCGCACTGACTCACGCCATGACGTGATACAGCTCGCAGGCGAGCGCCGAGACACGCGCGCCACCTGATAGCGCTATCGTGGCGACCTTATCGCCGTAAAACGGAGACGGCTGAGCAGCGTCTTGCAGACGCACCATGGCGCGCTCGCAGGAAAGTGCTGCCGCTCTGGCGCTCATGCTCACGTCGGTGCTGGTGATGTGCCCGACCGAGGCCTTCAACGTGGACGTGGTGCACCCGGTGATCTTCCGGGGGCCGGTGACGGATCCGGCCGGCCTCCGGTCGCGTGCCGACACCTACTTCGGCTTTGCGGTGGGTCTGGCCGGCGGCAGCGGCGCCGCCGGTCCGGAGCTGGTGGTCGGAGCGCCGCGAGCCAACTCCACGTTGGGAAGGAACCCGCTGGACCGCGTGCTGGAGCCGGGCGCGCTGTTCAAGTGTCCGCTGCGCCGCGGCGCTCGCTGCCAGGAGGTGCTCGTCGACCCTACCGGCAACCAGCCAGGACCCGGGTTCCGTTACACCGACCTGAAAAACCAGAGCTGGCTGGGCGGCGCGCTGGATGTGGAGGCCGGCAGTGGCGGCCGACTCGCCGTCTGCTCGCACCGCTGGCGCAACATCAAGTACTCGTCCCACTACTTCGGAAACGGCGCCTGCTACCAGGCGGACGGGCGGGCCAGCCAGGTGCCGTTCCACAAGTTCGTGCCGCTGTTCGACTCCACCAAGCAGAACATCCGACTGCCGGAGACGGGCGCGAACAAGCGCTACTACTACTACGCCTACGGCCAAGCGGGGACGTCCGTGCACTTTCCGGCGAACGGGCATGAGCTGGTGATGGGCGCGCCGGGCGTCCTGGACTGGACCGGTACGCTGGTCCGATACAGCGACTTTGACCGCTCCGGCTCGGGCGGCAACAGTCGGCGGCGGCGCCAGCTCCAGCCGCTCGGCAACCTGCTCGTGCCGAACCCCGCGCCGACCCCCCAGCTCCGGCCCTACGACTACCTGGGGTACTCGGTCGGCTCCGGCAGGTTCTTCAGCAGCTCTGATGGCACGCTGTACCTGTCCGGCGCGCCGCGCGCCGCCGGCGGCAAAGGTAAAGTGTTCCTGATCGACTTCCCGGCCAACGAGTACGAGTCGTACGAGGTGCTTGGCGAGTGGGTTGGGTCCAGTCTCGGCGAGTATTTCGGCGCGGCCGTGCTCGCCGCGGACCTGAACGGCGACGGCCTCAGCGACGTGGTAGTGGGCGCGCCCATGTTCGGCAGCGGCAGCGCGCCCGAGCAGGGTCGCGTCCACGTGTTCCTGAACCTAGACGACGGCCTCTTCCGGCCCGTCTCGCGGCCGCTCGTCGGCGCCGGCGCGGCGCGCGCCCGCTTCGGCACGGCGCTGGCGCCGCTCGGCGACCTCGACCGTGACGGCTTCGCCGACCTGGCCGTGGGCGCGCCGTACGAGGACGACGGCCGCGGCGCCGTGTACGTCTTCCGCGGCGGGCCGGGCGACTTCGGCACCACGCCGTCGCAGAGGATCGCCGCCCGGGACCTGAGCGGGGCGCTGCGCGGCTTCGGCGTCAGCGTCTCGCGCGGCGTGGACGTCGACGGGAACGGCTACCCGGACCTGGCGGTGGGCTCCCACGCCAGCGGCGACGCCGTGCTGCTGCGCAGCCGGCCCGTCGTCGAGTTCGTGGCGTCGCTCACGGCCGAGCCCAACAAGCTGGAGACGTCCACCACTGAGTTTGGCGTGCATGCCTGCCTGTCGTACCGCGGCGAGTCCGTCCCACCGAAGCTGGACGTCACCGTCACGCTGAAGGTCGAGTCGTTTCATGCGCAGAGTGCAATTCTGGTGGATGACCAATATCAGACCTCGGTGACCTTTCCCTGGGAGATCAGGAAGGAGAAGAACATGTGCCGGTCCTTTGCTGTCGGCATTCGGTCTCAAGGTTTGATTGATTATACTAAGCCCGTCCAGATGAGCATGAGGTATGCCTTGCTGTCTGCAGATGACAAGAAACCTGGAGAAGACGCAACATTCGTTGATACCGATACAAGTGCGCGGGCTGGAAGAAGAAAGCGCCAGGTGGTTTTCCCATCGAACCTAAAGCAGATTGACGATTTCTGCACTTCGTGCCCGGTGCCGAACCTCAACATGGCCAACCAGCGCCGGCTAATGCTGAGTGTCCCCTTCTCGGTCGGCTGCGGCGAGGACGCTGTCTGCGACACCGACCTCAAGCTATCCTACAAGTTTGACGGCCTCTCCGACCGCAAGTACGTGATCGGGTCCACCCCGACGCTGACGCTGGAGCTTCAGCTGGAGAACGGCGCCGAGCCAGCGTCGCTGCCGACCCTGGCCGTGGACATTCCGAGCCCGCTGAGCCTCGTCCGCGTGCCGCCCTCCTGCCAGGAGCGCAATCCGGGACAACACGACCGAGTCAGTTCTCTCCTGCAGCGTCCAGCCGCATCCCTTCTACAGGGACTCCCATTACAAGCTGAAGCTCTTGCTTGACACGTCCGAACTCACCGCGGACGTCAGGAAGCTTGGTTTCAACGTGTCAGTCGCCTCCACCGGCGTCGAGATCAACCCGCGAGATAACGTGGCCAACATCACGCTTGGTCTCGTCAGTCAGGCCGACATGGAGATTCGAGGGTCGTCGGAGCAGGAGCAGGTGTTCTACGACAAGGAAGAGGACAGGGCGCCGGAGGACAGAGGTCAGCCCAACTACGTCGCCGTCCGCCACATGTACCAGATCCTGAAATACCTGCCGACGCCTGTGAAGGCCGTCGCCATTTCGTTTCTGGTGCCGGTGAACTTCACTAGCGGTGACGAGGAGGTCAACTTCCTGCAGATGCACCAGCCGGCAGCGCGGGTGGACGGCCAGCCGTTCCGCTGCTCCGTTCAGGACGGCGCGCTGCTCCAGCTTAGCGAGGACGCGTCCAGAGAGCCAGACACAGCGGGCCGCCGGCGTCGTGAGGCGGAGGTCCCGGCCGCCGAGCCGCCCGCCGTCTCCGACGCCCACCTGATCAACTGCACGCGCGGCTCGCCCGTGCGCTGCGCGCTGCTCACGTGCCAGCCGCTTCCCTTCCTGGCGGCCTCGACGCGTGCGACCGTCACGCTTGACATGCGGCTCGACGTGCGGGCGCTGCGGCCGCTGCTGGCCGGTGGCGACCGCGCCACACTGGCCACTCAGGGCCTCGTGCAGCTCTCGGAGGGGGCCGGCGTCGCGCCGGAGGTGAACCGGCGCCCGGACTGGGCCAACGTCCAAACGCCGCTGCTGCCGTCGACGCTCGAGCCGGAGCCGATCGCCGCCTGGATCATCGTGGTGTCGGTGCTGGCGGCGCTGGCCCTGCTGGCGCTGCTCTCGTACCTGATGTACCGCGCTGGTTTCTTCCGCCGCGCGAAGCGTGACCAGCTGCTGGAGGAGCGCGGGGACGCTGAGCGCGACGACAACCTTTCCGGGCTCGCCGAAGCAGCTCCGTTACGGTCCGGTGGCCCACCCGAGGACGAATCGTGACGGGGACTCGTGCGAGAGCGCAGGACTTGCCCTGTGAACGTGGTGGAGGGAGGCTCCGACGTGCTGCGGGGCGTCCGATGAGGGCGTGCCGCGAAACGGCTGTGACGGTGGGACGTGTCTTGCGACAACTGGACGCTGGGAGGCGCCGCGGCTGAATCTATAAACACACAATATTCTGCCGACTAGCGCATACCTGCGTGAATACGTGACATTTTGGCAATGCATCAACACTTTCAGAGACAGGCTCAATCTTTGGCACGGTGCCACACACCGGCAAGTGCATGCTGGTCGTGGTGTGCATTGAGTGGTGATATCTGGTGTTGAATACGTGGGTTCGAGATATGTGCTGCTGATCTACCACGGTCAGCAGTTATGAAGGATAACCTTTCGCATCTAGTCTTCTTGCGATGAACCTGCTGACGGAGCATGAGGACGGCGTTTTGCGACGCAGTGGCACTCATTCGCTTTTTGTAGAATATTGTATGATTACTCTGTGTTACGTGCAGAAACCCCCTATGCCTTACGTTATGACGACGGAACATTTTGGCAATACATCAACACATGTACAGCTTTACTCTTGACAACAAAAGCACATCACTGACAATATGCAGCTCAGTCTCATGTCGCTTCATTCGCAGGTCCCATGTCGGTGCCACTCCTAGCACCGCCCGGAGCCGTGCGCGCGGCCACCGACCTGTGCTCGGAAACATGACGTCATTGCCTAGACAGACCATCGTCACTTCCGTCCTCCGATGACCAGCACAGATGGTAGACTCATTTCGATAACACTGAACAAACAGTATGACAACCGGATACGATCGTGAACTCCGCATCCCAGGAACTGCTGTGAGACAGACTGCATTGGAGTTCGCTCATACTTGCGCTCCCACAACCAAAGAGTTCGCTCATACTCCCGCTCCCACAACCAAAGAGTTAGCTCATACTCCCGCTCCCACAACCAAAGAGTTCGCCCATACTTGCGCTCCCACAACCAAGGAGTTCGCCCATACTTCCGCTCCCACAACCAAGGAGTTCGCCCATACTTCCGCTCCCACAACCAAAGAGCTAGCTCATACTCCCGCTCCCACAACCAAAGAGTTCGCCCATACTTGCGCTCCCACAACCAAGGAATTCGCCCATACTTCCGCTCCCACAACCAAGGAGTTCGCCCATACTTCCGCTCCCACAACCAAGGAGTTCGCCCATACTTCCGCTCCCACAACCAAAGAGTTAGCTCATACTCCCGCTCCCACAACCAAAGAGTTCGCCCATACTTGCGCTCCCACAACCAAGGAGTTCGCCCATACTTCCGCTCCCACAACCAAGGAGTTCGCCCATACTTCCGCTCCCACAACCAAGGAGTTCGCCCATACTCCCGCTCCCACAACCAAAGAGTTCGCCCATACTTCCGCTCCCACAACCAAGGAGTTTGCCCATACTTCCGCTCCCACAACCCCACAAGCCCAGCCAATGGGCAACAGGCTCGCAAACAACGTGTCCAATGCATACGAGGCTTACTGACAGCTTGAACATTTGTTTTCCGATAATCTCGGAGTCACAGATTACGCGCGAAACGCTGTCTCACTTTGGCGAATGGCTGCTTGCTAGTATGGACGTCTGGTTGTAACTCTGAGAGGCATTGCTGTTGTGAAGGGCTGCCGTCATCAATTCGAATTCAAATAAGTACGCAACGCTCTACTCAGGTGGCCGTGCCGGCCCGGCAAGGCCGGCACGGCCAGCTGAGCAAAATCGCCCAACGCTGCCTGGGCTTCCCGCGTGAAAGGCAAGGAATCCCGACCAGCGGCTCCCCTTGAAAACATCCTGTGCGTCCCCTGGGACCACACAGGTTGCGTAGGTATCGTGCCGGTCTGACTTTGCTGTCCGCCACTTGGTGACAAAGGCAAGAGCCGGGTCGGAGACCGCAGCGTCCTCAACTACTCGTCCTGGCTCTCCAAACGCACTTCGTGCGCCATGTCCACCTGAGGCAGCGCTGCCGGATTCCCTACGTACTCAACCATCGGGACTGTCTGGCGGCGGGATAGGTTTCCCTTGATTATTTTCGCGATATCAGCTACCGTCCGTGGAAGATACGCTTCCGTCGTCAATTCTCCCGAGTACCCCTTGACCGCCATCCCGTGCACCTCCACATTCGGAAGTGCCGATACCCATTGTAACACCGCTTCGCGGGTCACATGGGAACTCGCGTTGTCCAGGAAGATCACCTGTGACGAGGTCATATCCGTCATCTCTCCTAGAAACACTTAGACTCTCGAGTATGAGAGTTTTACCGGCTGTCGTCGGGCCGTACAGGAGTAACATTTATTCCTTCACAGAAAACATATGATGTACATTCACATAAATCAGCTCATTATCTTGGTACCGGTCTACACCTTCAGGCTTATGCAAACTATGTATAGGTATATAACCCACTACCCTATTCGTACCTAAACGCGCAACACATTCCAATTTAGTAGTTACAAAACAACGAATATACGTCTTTACCTTAGGATCCAATTGCTTAACGCGCAAGTACACCGCGCCCACATACAAATTACGTTTCGGAGTAGGCGCAGGCAAATCATCAACAGGTGCATCAGGATTATAAAATCTCGAATAATAAGGAAATACAGACTGATCCTTAAACTGCCATTGGTACCACCGATCCTTCAAAGGACCAATAGAAAAAGACTTATGATCTGGTCCCTGTATCACACCACGCTTATTAAAACACTGCGTAGTAAGCGCTTCAGTCGCCACTAATTTCTTCCCCTTCCGATCCACCATCTTCTTTGATAAATCAGTGGTAGGTAACGCTCCATCCTTCTCCAAATACTTAAATTGATCTTCTCCTTTATAGGTACAACCAGGGATAACGCCGGCTGTATCGGTAGCCCACTCCAGTTCAGCCTGCGGCGTCTCCATTCTCTGAGTAGTCGCAGTAGCACCAGTTGTAGATTTGTAGTAGACCAGTTATAGCACCAGTTGTCGAAACCACGGCATTCCGAAATCGTCATGGTAGCACTAATAAACTTCACTCCAAAATTTACAGTATACCTATTATAAGTATCCTCTTCATTCGTATCCACACCTAAAGATTCTTCACCATTCTTATAACTACCAGCAAGCGTATAGCGCCGAATTTCTTGTATAGGCAAGACATAGTATTTTCCAAGATCCAGCGGTTCCAACAACAAATCATTCACAGTTGTCACAGTAAACGTCTGCATAGGCTCGAGGCCCTGGTGCGTAGACAACACGTCGTAGGCTCCAATTTGCCCCGTTTCATGTTCATTGTCTTCTTGTTCACTCCGCATCGTCGCCGACCGCTTCGCCCTCGTCTCGGAGGAGCCAGGTCCTAAGGCTGGTCCGGCCTGAAGAAGACGAGAACGAGAATTAGCAAGAGTTTTCACGAGAGGAGGAGAACCAAGCTTTTTAAGATTTTTTTACGAGAGGAGGAGGAGCCGACTTACTCTCTTCAGCTTACGAGTACGCACAAACTCGTCCATGTCCACACACCAACTGACCTGTGATACGGATGATCTCTCCATTTATAGCCTCGGCGTACAGCAGATAAAGTCCCCCCCCCCCCCCCCCAGTCTTCCGGCTGAATCTTGGAAGGCGGCTCCGGGATGGCCCACGTAGACCGCCGAGCTCCACAGGAGCGCACCTCCAGTTTGAACTCGAAAGTGCGGGTGCGGGACTGGATTGCATCACGGTCTGCGTCAGAGCAGAAACCTGCCAGACGGTTGTTCGTGGACGCAAAAAAAGAACACGTCCCAACACGTCAGGCGTGTTCTAATACTTGACAGCGACGTGCATCTGCTCCCGCCGAGAAGTTTCTTAAAGTCATCCTTGTTCGCGTCCAAAATGGTGATTTCTTCCATGACGGCGAGATGAGCGTCCAGGAGTTGCGCCAGGTAGAAGGGCGAGTTGGCGTTGATAGCAGACAGCTTGGTCGGCTCCTTCAGACGCAGAAGGCTTTCCAGGATCAGCGTCTTGCCAGTGGTCGTCTTGCCGCACAGCAGCATGGTATTGACCTTCTGCAGGAGACTGTCGGCGATAACCTCGACCCAAGCAAGGAAATGGACAAGGTTGATTTGGTTTCGCTTGAAAAGCAACTCCAGCCACGCCTGATTGTCCGAGAGGGGGTGCACATTCAGGTCCAGATACTCGTCACAGAAAGCTTCCCAGAAAGGCTGATTGCGCAGCCTTTCCATACGTTTGGTGTGGTGGTAGCTCAGAATAGTCCTGGCACGATCCTTGAAAGCATGGGACAGAGCATACAGCTCCTTAAATTCCTCTTGGCTGATAGCCCGAAGAAATCTACTTAGACTCGTGACCTCATAACGCTTGATGAGGCGCTCAATGAAATCAACCTCATTTTCGGGGGCAATTTGACGTTTCCGACGGTTTCGCTCTCCCTCAGCCGAACGATGGTCTGCATCACCCACATTGGGAATACACCTAGCAGGGACCTTACCATCTCCCTGATCAGCACCACAACTTACGAGGTGCTCGCAGAGCCGTTTGACGAAGCGGACGGAGGGGTGCGAAAGACTATATAGCTTAAGGACAGAAGGTCCGAACCTGGCAAGGTACACCACCCACCTGGTAGCACTGCTGACACGCTGGTAAGTAAGGAGGAGTCGGTCTGAGGCTGATTTGAAGAGACCGAGGCGGCCTGCAATCCATTTGAGGACACGGGATTTGTTCTGGCCTGGGTCTGGGAAGCTGATGTGGGACTGTCCGCTAGGTCCGACATCATCGCCTCCAGGTCCGCTGCCGTCATTGCTGCCTGCATGATAGACGACGATAGCGTTCCATCGGCCTCCAAAGTCATCGCGGACGTCGCCTGGGACGATGACGGTGCAGAGCTTGACGCCTCGTTCCTCGGCGTAGAACTCGTGGAGGGCGGCGTTACCCTCTCCTGGCACTCCATCGTCAGCTGGTACGACTCCGCGTCCATCAGGTCGATCTCCCACGCGGACTGAGGAGCTACGGGAACCACTACGAGACCTCCCGATGATTGGGCTCGCGGGACCTTCCCGCGACGACTCCAATTCTCCTTCAGGAACAGCGACGGGTCCTTGCGGTTCCTCGGATGGTACTTCTCTTCGCTCAGCGACCCCGAGTACCACCGTATCCCGGTCCAGTGGATGTTCACCTGGGGCAACGTGCTCACCAACTGGAGCACTGCTTCTCTGGTTGTGAAACTCGTTACGTTGTTCAGGTTCAGCTGGAAACTCACGTAACCCGAACGCATCCCCACTTGAAACAACTGCAGCGTCGGGAACACCTCCACCAGCCTGCTCCGTCGGCGGCACTGGTAGGAATGTCTTCAAATGCTGGAAGATGTTGTTCCCAACTGTCGTCGTGAAGCAGATGATGTAGGTCCGCTGGTGTAGAATGACCTCCTGGTTGGTCCCGCCCTTCTTGAAAAACACCGGATCCACTCTCGCTATGGGGTACGTCGTGATCTCCTTTCTGAAACAGATGATGAAGAACCTTAAAATTTAAGACTTTTTAGCAGATGAACACATAAACACAAGTCCTCCTCTCCCAAAAAATCAAAATTAAGACCCTCTTCACTTACCTGCATGCTGGACAGCGACTGAAGACTGATGTTAACACCACGACGTCTGGATCAACAACGACAAAATTCAATACGTGCTCATCCGTCCTCAGCTCGTGAACGTTATCACGTGACGCTTCTTCCGGGGGGGGGGGGGGGGGCGCCTGAGTGCGTGCGCACTCACCCAACGCACGTTGGGGGCCCTCCCCCCGGAAGAGGCGTCACGTGATAACGTTCACGAGCTGACGGAGCGAGTCCGTCAGGTCCACTTCGCTCGCCCAGATCACTGACGATGGAATTACGGCGAGAACGACCGACGATGGGGCCGCCGGGACCTTCATTCTCCGGGAATGATTCTCCTTCTGAATCTGCTGCGCATTTCTCCGGTTCCGAGGCTGGTTCTTCTCCTCGGACAGGGCTCCCGAGTACCACTTGATGCCCATCCAGTGGATGTTGACTTGCGGCAGCGTCGTGATCACTTGGAGTACTGCTTCGCGGGTAATGAACGAGCTCGTGTTGTTCAGATTGACCTGAAACGTCGCGAACTCCCCCATCTCGCTCAGCATGAAGATCTGGATCGATGGTCGTGCTTGGCCCGGCGTACGCCGGGCGTGGCACGTACACACCACATCATAGGCGCCGATCGCCCCAATCTCCTTGTTGTTGTCTTGCTCCTCAGATCTCCCCGCCACTCGTTGCCTCTTCGGATGGGACTCCATCGCCGTCGCCTCCGAGGATCCACGTCCTTGCGTCTGCCTTTCCTGAAACACAACCAACAATAATTAACAGATGAAGATTGACTAGAGAAAATAACTATTCTAAACAGTAATTTCTAACTGAAGAAGAAGAGAACTAGAAAGAATTCTTTTTAGCAGATGAAGTTAACTGACGGTCACCTCACCTTCTTACGGATCGGAAAATCGATCAAACCACTCGTTGCCATGCCTACACACGGACTGACCTGTGATGCGGAAGATCTCCCTATTTATAGCTGCACGGTGCCTCTTGTAGAGTCCCCACCAGACTTCTGGTGTGATGATGCCCGGCGGCTCCTGGACCTTCCAGCTGCCGCCACGGTCGCCACGGCTCCTGACCTCCATATTGAATTCGAAGGTCTTGGTGCGAGACTGGATGGCGTCCCGATCACCATCGGGCAGGAAACCGCCAAGCCTGTTGTTGGTCGACGCGAAAATGGGCACACGTCCAAGCACCTCGGGAGTATTCTGATATTTGACAGCAACATGCATGACTTCTCCACCAAGGAGCTTTTTAAAGTCATCCTTGCTTGCACTCGGAGATCGTCATCTCCTCCATGACGCCGACATGGGAGTTGAGGAGCTGCGCCAGGTAGAATGGTGAGTTGGCGTTCATCGCCGACAGTCGAGTTGGCTCTCTCAGCTTCAGAAGGCTATCCAAGATCAGCGTCTTCCCCGATGTCGTCTTCCCGTAGAGAAGTAGGGTGTTGACCTTGGTCAACATCTGATCTGCAATGATCTCCACCCAGGCCAGGAAGGTGGGCACACTGACCTTATTCTTTTTGAACAACACGGTGATCCACAGCTCCTTGTCGGTCATGGGGTGCGTGACGTCATCGAGGTATTCGTTGAAAAACGTCTCCCAGTACCGTTCTCCCTTGAGCTTCATCATCTTCTGCGTCGACCTGTACTCGATAATGGTACGAGCACGCTCCTTAAAGCTAGTCGTGATACCATACAGAGCCTTAAACCCGTCAAAGTTGATCACTTTCATGAATTGAGCCAGAGAACCGACCTGGTACCGGTCACAGAGCGTGTTGATATAGTCGACTTCCGACTCTGCTGGCGCTGCTCTCTTGCGACGGTTCCGGGCTCCTTCAGCACTGGAATGATTTTTGTCCCCAAGGTTGGGAACACAGTCCTGGGGCAGGGCTCCATCGACTTGGTCAGATCCACAGTTCACAAGGTACTGCAGCACACGCTTGCAGAACTTCATTGCTGCGTGCGTTGGATTACAAACAGCGATTTGACCCACTCCGTACCTGGCAAGATACACCATCCATCTGGTAATTGACCTGACAACCTGGTACGTAAGTCCGAGTCTGTCAATGTCATGTTTGCTGAGTCCAAGACGTTGTCCGATCCACTTGAGGGTCCGCCATTTGTTGCTTCCAGGATCTGCGAACGTAATGTGCGAGTGGCCAGGTCTTCCTGGTTCACCTGCATGGTAAGCCACTGTTCCAGACCATCTGGTGCCTCCAAAGCGGTCTCTAACGTCGCCGTCGACGACGACGGTTGCGCAGTTGTAATTCCACTCCCTCTCCTCTCGGACGTAGCTGGCAAGGTCTCCGAAGAGCTCGTCATCTCCCTCTGCGGACTCGCCATCGTCGCCTGGAACATCTGCGGGCTCTTCAGCGACACTTCCCCCGCCCACAGGACGCTCTCCGGCACCAGAGGCACCGTCAACTGCACTTGTCGTACCTTGTTCCTTCGGGCAAAGTTCTCCTTCAAAATCTGTGTCACATCCCTCAGACTGCTCGGCTGGTAGGACTCCAGGCCCAGGTTGCCCGAGAACCATCTCACCTGTAACCAGTGCACGTTCATGCCTGGTAAGATGCTGACCAGTTGCACCAAGGCTTCCCTCGTCACAAACGAGCTCACGTTGTTTACATTCATCTGCCACGTCTCGTAGTTGTTGGCCTGGTTCAGCAGGAACAGCTGGATCGACGGGTCCGCCACCTCCAGCTGCTCCGGAGGTGGTACCGGTAATAAGGTCCTCAGGGAGGAGAGGATGTTGCTCCCAACTGTCGTCGAGAAACATATCCCGTAGGTCCGCTGGTGTAGAAGAATACTCGGGTGCGAACCCGCCTTCTTGTAGTAGATCGGTGTCGCCAAGTGCACCGGATACTTGGTGATGAGATTCATCCTGTAACAATTTTTCACAGCGGTGTTGAGGGTAAGGAGTGCACGTCGATTCTGACTGATTGCGACTCCAGTGGAATTTATAACTTGAAGGGTTCCGTTAAAAGTGTGGGCCATTGCCATCTCCTTTGCATTGATAATTTGCGCATTTTCAGTTAGATGCTTAATGTATGTTTCTGTTGCGGTTCCAAATAAGTAAGACATTATACTGCCTACGCCATTGATCAACGCGCGCTTTGCGCGTTTCGTTTTAATGTCCGATGGGTTGAGAATGCCCATAAACGCGTGAGGGAGGTCCGATTCTTCGCGCTTCAGCTGTTTCACTGATTGGGATATGCGAATCCACCAACCCATACGCTTATATATATATATATATATATATATATATATATATATATATATTATTTAGTACTACACCCTCCCGTCACGACAGCCGCAGCAATATTGTCCTGTGATCGCGTTCACTTGAGCATTTATCGCCGTCTTGTGCCGGAGGTAGAGCTCCCACCACACTGCCGGAGTGATGACACTCTTTGGGGCAATCAGATGAGCAAGCCCCGACCTGTCGCCCCTGGTGGCGATCTCCACGTTGAACCGGAACGTTTTCCTCCGACTCTGGATCACCTCCCGATCGGCGTCGCCACCATATCCTGCTGGGACATCGTTAGTCGAGGCGAGCACCGGCAAACGCCTCAGTTCCTCTGACCCTGTCTGATATTTTACAGTGGCATGCATGACCTCACCACCAAGCAACTTCTTAAAGTCGTCTTGATTTCCATCAGAGATGGTCAGCTCCTCCATAATGGCCAGATGACTCTCCAACAGCTGCGACAAATAGAACCGGCTGGCGTTGTTCATGTTAGACAACCTGGTCGGCTTCTTCAGCTCAAGCAAACTCTGTAAAACGAGCGCTTACCAATAGTCGTGCGCCCGAACAACAACAGAGTATTTACCTTGGTCAGCTTGCGATCAGCGATCGCCTCAACCCACGCCAAGAAGTGAGCCAAATCGATCCTATTCTTCCTGATTATTCTTAGTAATCCATGCTACTTCGTCAGACAACGGATGAGCGTTCAGGTCGAGGCATTCATCGTAGAACACCTCCCAAACCTCCCAAAAAGCCTCCAGAAGCGGTTTTGACCCCAGCATTTCCATCTTCTTCACCTCGTAGAAAGATATGGTCGTTTTCACACGATCATTTAAGTTGGCAGTCAGCGAGTACAACAGCTTAAACTCGTCAGGACTCAGCTTTCGCACAAGTTGAGACACGCTCTCTGCCTTATATGATAAAAGTATGATAAAAGTGGTTTGGGTTACACCTGTGAATGTTTCCTCTGTTACATCAGGCCCAGTGCATCAAGATGCAAGCCATATTCGACCCAAACTAACCAAGATGACAGAGTTTTAAATGGTTTAGTTGTGCATGCACAAAATCCACAAGCTCAGTCCTCCCCACACGTTTCTCCACCGCACTTTTAGTGCGTTGATATCGGTCTTGAAAAGACAACAGCAGTTTTCGTGAGGTAATGCGCTCCTAAAGTAATGTCTTTTTTAGCATAACCTTTCCACCTACTGCGACAGGTTAATCGTCTTCATGTCTTCTTTTTTGCTTCAAACCGGTCACAAAATTGGGCCGTCTGGAACTTGACCTAAAAAGTAAGATAAAAGCAAGGCGGCACAGCCAAGTGGTGCAGCACAACAAACGTCCTATCATTATTCGCCCATGCTAGTAGCTGAAAATCCATGCTGTGATCTGCTGATAACGTACTCGACAGTGCCTATTACCTTGGAAGACCACATAACGTTCAGTAACCGCCGTTCGTTGTTTCCACCCAATTATAATACCGTTTCCAGATGGGATATATTTGAAACAACACGTGAACCAACCGTTCTCGTGTGTCGAGTGACGCACCACAGATGTATGTGACAGCGGGAAGACAATCGTCCAACTTGCGCGATATCACCCACTGATGCCACCTACACACCGACAGGTTGCAGATGCCCATGAGGTCCAGTCGCACAGCACGGGCCGCTTCTCGCCGTGGCATCTGCCGGGGAAGCTCCACAACTCGCCGGGCGCTGGCGTGCCTCTCTTCCGCCCGCCTCCGCTGCTGTGGGCACCACAGGCGCGGACCCAAACGTGCCGCTGTCGGCGCCGTAAGTCGGCGCTGACCAACCGGAGCCTCGGAGATGGCCGCCCCTCAGATACCGACCGCCTACGTCTCCTTCCGAGTGACCAGAAGTGCTGTGGCCGAGGCTGGTGGAGAGGGAGAAGAGATAAGCTGTCTTGTCTGCTTGTCCGCGATCGCTTGAGATCTTAGCGCTCCGTTGCGTTTAAGGTTTCGCTCGGGGCTCCCCAGCTTCGTCCTATGTGTGCAAAATGTTTTGTTTTTGTTGTGCTCAGGATGCCTTCTATCGTCGTGAGAATTGTTTTTGCGTTGCGTTTGGTGTCGTCTGTTTCTGGTGTCCGGGATGTGGTGTCCGGTCGGGTCACGTGCCTTCAAAGGTAGCGGGCGTCGCGTGCCCGCGCGGGCCGGCGCGGGCACGCGACGCGTCGGCTATTGCTCAGGCTAGCTGGATGGTAGCGCTTGGGGCTCCGCCAAATACACGTTGTGCAGTGAGACAGAGTTTACAACCCTTCTCGATGTTTTGCACCATCTCGTAGAAATGTGCTGACTGAGTTTCGGCTCGCCTCCCTTCTGTTCCGTACACAAAGTTTAAATGGTCCCCGCGGTGATGAAAAAATGATGACGATGGAAAAACGCACAGTGAACGCGGGAAAAACAAAAGAGCGATAAAGTAAGAATTACGACTTATTTCAGAGGGAGGGGACAAAACAAAGCATATTTCAACCCAGAGAACACGTTTTGCAGGGTAGTTTTGACGTTCATCTTAAATTTTGTGCTCAAGCGGACGTCGAATGTTGACGGACCATGTTGACGTCATGAAGGTCCGGCAGCATGACGGCATCAGCAGTTTCGATTTGTTTTGGTTGCCGAGAGGAGTAACTAGCTTTTGTAATGGACAGCCAACAGGCCGGGACAGTATGTCCACAAAACTGCTCTTAACGAAATCAATCACTCATGCGTCGTTACCGTGCCCTGGCGACGACCATATGGGTGTATTTTCACTCCAGAACCGTTACTTTTGAGTGGAAAATGCCGTTTTTCACACGCTGAGCGCCAGCTGTTTTAACAAAGTTGCTCCTACTTCATGCAAATACACCTCAGCAATCTGGATCTCAGGACAAGCACCGCCTTGTCCCCTAGGTTCCGTTTGATGTCAGTTTTGCCTGCGGGTACATTGTACATAAACAGCTCCGTCAACATCTGAAAACTATTGAGAGACGCGCAAGTCCTCTGCGGACAGCAGAAATATCACGTATAACCGGTGCCCGACAGGTGAAGCTGATTTCCCCCACAGTTTTTTCAAGCACAGCTAAAAGACACGCTCACAACAACGCCAAATGTTTAGCGTCTGTTTATCTTTTTGGCATCCTTTGTGTGTTTTTGAAGCTTTGATCTGCCTATGTCAGTGACCTACGTCCAATCAAAGAGGTCAACCTCTAAAAAAATGGACGGCGCTTAATTTTTTTTGTGTGTTTGCTACCACCCAAATCGGTTGTAGCAGGAAATTATAACAGTGCCTACATGACCTGTCCATGACATGGCCATGACCAGATCATGACCTACCTCTGTAGGTGCCATCTGAAAAACACATGCTGAGCTAAAAGTCAATAGTTTTGATGGATAATTTTGGGCGCAGAACTCGAATACTCCATGGAAAAGTTGTTCGGTATCATTCTGATGCATAGTAAAATGACTGGGTCACGGTAGGACAGCAAGATCAATGAGATCACTCAAAGTCATATGAGGTCATCAAATATGAATTAACTCTGTTGTCAGCAGTGGAGAGGCTAGATAAACGAGGTGACGCACATAGCCATCTCCATATCGTGTTTGTGAGGCTGATGACGTATGATTTCATATATCAACGTGACTGTTCTCAGTTTGTTACAAATACATTACCAAGCGTCGAAGAGACTATGAATGACGTATACAACAGCTATGCGTTCTTGAGTACTTGTCGACATTTAATACACTATTTCAACCTTAGAAAAGTATTGTACTGTTCTCTTAGACCCGGTGAGCACTTCAAATATTTATTTTGAATGGCTTATGCATTCGACCTAAGCTGACCTCAGCTGACCTTAAGGTCAGCCAAAAAGGATGTCTGTGTGTCTAGAATACTTTTCCCACAGCTGCACGTAAGAAGATAATCTTAATCGGAAGCAAATTGTTGAAGAAAATAAGAAATTGTCGTTCCTTTAGGCCACGGGTAAACCACATCGAGTGGTAACCTGATCTGACCTTACCTTCGTGGGGAACAGACATGGACGGAATGGACTTCCCACAATCTTAATGCTTACGTCCGTATTGCATATCCGTTTTGACGTGCTGCCATATGTTTTAACTGCATCTATCAAAACGACCGTTTTCACATTTGGTGATCCCTGGTGACCTAAGATATGACCTAACGCCAACAATTTATTATGTATTTTTCATGATTTGGCGAGGATGATGCCGTCACAACGGCATCTTTTTCCCGTACGACGTCTGGGAGCTGGAGATCCCAGAAGCGGGTGTCAACTTCCCCCCCCCCCCCCCGGGCCGGGAGCGGTTGTCTAAGACCCCCAACTGGACACATCATAAAAAGCAGAATGTTCTGAACATCCATCAGCTAGGTAAAAATTTCTCGGGTACGGCAATTCAACCACGATATATTGAGGAGCCGATATATTCCCTGGTGGCCGCTTTTGGCGAAACCCAGGTGTTGTCTAGCTAAGGGCTGAGGTCAAAGCCCAAAAACCCTAAAAGATAACACACAAAACTATGCTTGGTGTTCTATCTTCTAGAGTTTTTGGCGAAGCAATGTATGGCGAACGTGAATACAACGTTTAAAAACACCCAGCACGCTGAATCACTGCCTGCAGGCGGAAGTAACCGCCTTTTATTGAGCAAAAAGCTGCTGGTAGTCTTGCCTAGTATAAGCGGTCAGAATGGGTGGCCGAACGCTCGCTCAATCGTAAAACCCAAGCCCATGCACCACGTACAATCCAGGACAAGCCCTCCAGCTAACAGATATTCCCTACCGCCGTACTGATCGCTTCCAAGTCATGTATTTGCACGTGCAGCTATTTTTCTTTACAAATAAAGACGACTTTAACCAGAAACCTGGCAATGAGAAATAGCTGTAAACGTTTTGTGTTACATGCTCATTGTATACCCCTGTGAACTGAGAATGCACCCGGACTAGTAGACCTCCATTGCAGCACTACAGCGTGTTCCAATCGTCGCAAAAGAAATAAACATCCAACGCGCAAAATTTGGAGACACCACGTTGTATGTGTGAGCTTTGGTCAATTGTGCCGTGTGCCGGTCAACAGCACACAATTTTACAGCACATGGCTACTTCAGCGCATGTCTAAGCCCGCAAACTCAAAGCGAGCAAGCAACGTTACCTCCCATCGCTCCGCATCAGCTGCTTTCTTTTGCGGACGCTTTTCTGAACCCTTCGCACCACCACCAGAAATGATTTTTCAATGAAGCGCACGCCGCTCGTGCCCGTCCGTTTGCTGTCACTGCAGCCGCCCACAGCCGGGTCAGCGCGGCCGTCAGGCGGCCAGCAGCTGCTGCAGGCCCAGCAGGCTGGTCTCACTGGGCAGCAGGCGCTGGCGCAGCACGTCCGACATCCACTGCGAGTGGAAGCAGTCGGCAACGCCGCGCACGGCGCGGGACCGCTCGGCCTGCTTGTCGGCCGTGTAGTAGCGCGTGGTGAGCAGCAGCGCGCGCAGCTGGCGGCCCTCGAGCGTGCGGAACGGCGGCCGCCCTCGGTACAACCGCTCGGCGAACAGCAGGCCCGAATGGTAGCAGAGACGGCCGTCGCGGCGCGGGAGCGTGCGCAGCGCGGCCCACACCTGCAGCAGGTCGGCGTCGGCGCGCCCCTCGGCGAACAGCAGGTGCAGGTGCCGGTCGCGCAGGCAGAACCCGCTGACGCCGGGCGTGCTGACGTCACTCGGCTGGCGCGTCGGCCCGATGCTGCCGCGGCTGCCGCCGCCGCCGCCTCCGCCGCCCGGCTCGTTCAGCTGCTGGACCACGGTGAGCACGCCGCATCGCTGCAGGCCGCGCGTGGTGAGCACGGCCAGCAGGCGGCCGTAGGCGCAGCGGGCCGGCACCGGCCGTGGCAGCTGATCCAGCGGCACGGCGAGCGACACACTGAGCCGGAGACGCGCGTCCGACTGCAGCAGA
>NW_023597034.1:39070099-39138469 GCF_011947565.3 Pollicipes pollicipes | reverse complement strand
TATATATATATCATATATCCAACTGAATAATTCAGTTCATTATTTGTAATGATGCTGGCTGGTGTTTTACCTAACTACACATCGTGGGAGCTTCCAGGCCTCATATGTAAATATAGGGCCTAACATGTGCAGCGTGTAGTCGGGGACTTGACCCGACCGGTGGGATTAAAAAAGGGCATGACGAGATTTAATAATCCAGTAAGGTCAAAAGGCGAGCAGACAGCTAAAAGGCCGCTCAGACCTCAGCCTGTCTAGATTGCGGGAAAAGCCATGTGAACGCTCCAGTTAACAAGAGACAAATACTGGCTCCAGGTGATAGTTGTGCTGGCCCCAACACGGCCGACAGAGCTCAAGACAGTTGCAGTAGGATTGAAATGGTGGAACACCCAAAGATTAACCGGACTACGTGCGCAGCGGGGTATGAATAATTTTGCAGCGTGGTGCAGCTAAAAATTTTCACACCAAGATATGCTGTAGTGCGTTGGAGCTGTGTGAAACACCATCACGACGCTTCAGATTGCCATCCTTTCACCTATTTTGACTCGTCTTCCCCGACTGTTTTAGCTGTCGCCATTTGTTCACTTGCAAATTATTGCGAGTAGAAGTTTAATAAATGGAGCATGTGCCTCCGCTGTTCACCTTGGATACAGGTGTGCACCGCATTTAGCTCAACATGATCTGAATTGAATCTGATTCGAAATGATTCGAAGCCGAACCAAGACGCGACGTAACTTTACTTTCGAAACGAATATTCGAATCAGTTTTTGACGCACACAAGTTGGCCCAGCCCGTTGTGACTGATGTGGCACCAGTGAAAATAGGAGATAGGTTACATTTTGAATCAACGTGACTTCATTCTAAGATGCATGTTCGCAATAAATGACCACAAACAACACCGCAAGGTTTTCGGGCGCTGGTGCATGGTGACACATCATGGCTCATTCGCGCAAGGTTGTAAAACATGCATAACTCATCTGCGCTACATTACGTTTAGCAAAACGTCCGCAAACTAGTAAATTAAATTTTTACAATCTTGAAACTTCAAGCGTTGGTCCATGAGCTGCACAATTATGGGAAGAATATGTCTGTATCTACAGCATCAATGTATGTACGTACAGCTGTCACTCCCCCTTCCTCAATTGTGACATACTCTTGTGATGCGTATTGATAGAGCTTTGTGTTCACGTGCGTATTATACAGCATAACGGCATACTTATGTGCGGCATGTACGGCATAGCAATACATCCAATTCCCAGTCATGATAGATGTCTGCCGCGTTAGCCGCAGCGGCTCCCACTATCACTCTCCCTTGCGGCGCTTTAGGGCGGCTATTACTTTGAACGTTTCTGACCGTTGATTACCTGAGGTGAGGTCGATCTCTGGGTGAGAAAGTGTTGCCCAAAAATCCAATAGGGTCAGATAAATTCCTTGTAGTCTGCTCCACCAAAACCAAGCGTTTACCCTTAGCAGGCGCCCGGGTGGCCGGTTGAATGCAACATGCTAAGGTTGGGCACGGTGGGGTCAATTTGGTGACCACACCAAGTGGTGGAGCTATAAACACCAAATTCACTGGATAGGTAGACCTATATGTGAATTCACTTATGCCAAATTTGTAAATCCACAGGTCCACCTTCGGGTCAGTAAGGTCATACAAGGTCAAACTCTAGATTGGCATTTGAAGTGCTTTCAGACCTCTTCATGCAAAACTTGAACTTAGATACCTCTTCTAACTTAAACTTCGCGGATGTCCATATTATTTCAGTGATCCTATTTGATTTTAGGAGGCCATGGCGACCAAAAACCCTTGAGATTGGTTCGATATTTGAGTTCAGATAAGCGTCAAGGACTACGCTAGGCGGTATAGTCCCAAGAGCAAAAAGCTCATTGGGGTGATTTTGTGTCAATTCGAATAAGAACTGACAACCTTGTGCAGCTCGAATGACATGTCTGTCGACGTCCCTGTGCTCCAGCGATTTGAAATCAGCGTCAAAAGCTACCCACAACCAAGGTATCCAGTAAAAGAGCGATTCGGTTTTGACCTTAGCCTAAAACGCATGCTTAAGGTCGATCGTATCAGTTGTGTGCCTAATTTTGATTGTCTTATTGTCTAAGTAAACATCTCGAAAACGTTTGGATTCGTCAACACTCCGTTTCGGCATCAGATGGAAGGATTTCCTAGGAATTGCTTTCCCTGCCAGCTGACTGCTATGCAGACTTTGACCTTTCTTGAGTCAGGGATTTTACAAGGTACATCCATAACCAAAAGATCGGCTATTCCATGGCTTGGAGCCCTACAAAGTTTGGTGCGACTGCGCCATGCTGGCCTGATTTTTTGGTAGACCTCCAGTTGAGGGGCAAATTGCCCCCACCCCCAATCTCAACCCCGGGCACGCTAAACTGCTCATATGCCCGTGATGCCTGACAGCAGTGAGCACCCTTGCACCGACCCTTGCAGACCGGCATGCTGCCCGAGCCACAGTGGCAGGAGGCGTCAGCAGCCCACGAGCGAATATTTCAGATTAATCGTACTCAAGGTCGCCATAATTTCAAAATGACGGGTTGCTGGCTATGGCGTATAGACTTGTAAAACTACCATGGTGATCGGTCTCATAGACCTAAAGTTTGACATAATTTGAAGGTAATTTTGGTGGTTTAAGCCCTTTGGAAGAGAGAGAGAGAGAAAGAGAGAGAGAGAGAGAGAGAGAGAGAAGAGAAGAGAGAGAGAGAGAGAGAGAGAGAGAGAGAGAGAGAGAGAGAGAGAGAGAGAGAGAGGAGAGAGAGAGAGAGAGAGAGAGAGAGAGAGAGAGAGGAGAGAGAGAGAGAGAGAGAGAGAGAGAGAGAGAGGAGAGAGAGAGAGAGAGAGAGAGAGAGAGAGAGAGAGAGAGAGAGAGAGAGAGAGAGAGAGAGAGAGATCCAACCGAGAGTTGTATTTCAAGTCCCCAGTATAGAACAGCGTTCGTTGCAAACAAGGCACCCGTCGGTGCGGCTGGCTCCCAAAATAAACGACCGTCAGATGAGCGAAGGTCGGGTGGTTCCTGGCGAGTGGTTTCTTTAAATGATATGGAGAGCAGGTATTCGGTCCCACACCAGACCAATGGTCATCATATTCTGGAAAGGTCCAGTTATCGACCACGTCACAACGATCAGTAAACGCCTGTGACGATTGGCTCGAAAGTCTGGGAGCATGCAGTTTTCCTCGAACCGACTTCGATGGTGTTGAAATTTGTATGATCTTTGAAATAATGCCACTTTATTATAGGCTGCACAGGCCAACTTATAGACCATGTGGTATCTTAAGGTGCACATTTTGGTTTCGAATGATCGAACGAATGACCTCATAGGCCCGGAGCATCGCATTATCTGTAGCCAGTGTTAGTAGTTTTAAGACATTTTATGACCTTTGACAAGACTATGGTCGTGATGCTCTGGAAACGTCAAAAGGCTGGGAGAATGTGGTTGTCCAAGACAGCCTCGAGCCTAGTTACTGCAGATCCTTACTAAGAGGGGAACCGGTTGTCCACCAGACGATTTGGGTGGCAATGGACATATATGATCTTTGGCCTAATCTCAGATCGCCTTACGCTGGGCAGGGCAAATCACTGACCATAAGGTATCGAATGATGTACATTTTGTAGGTATCAGTTTGATATGCTCGGAACATGTCGTTATTAACAAGTTCCGTCGGTTGTTTAGTCCGTTTTTATCTCTGCCGACTGGGTAAGACCTTAAAACATCAAGAAAAGGGCTAACCGATTCAAATATGCAACAAAACAACTGTGTTTGGTCAATGCTTTACTTGAAAATTAAGAGGTGCATAATTGTTACTAAAAATGTATCACAAAAAGACAATTAACGGTCTTGTTCAGGTGAAGTAAGAATATCTGGGCCTTATGACTGCTCTTTAGTGCCTTTCAGGATTGTTTACATACCTTTCCACTGATTCCCCTTGGCATTCGCGCCGCGGAACTCGAACGGGTTGCGATGTCTCGCAGAGCGTTAAGCGTTAGTTTTGCGCTGATTTAGAGTCTGAATAAGAAATAACTACTCACTGGACTAACACAACCGATTGTTGGTCAGCATTTTCTAAAACTGGCCATCCGATACCGAACAGAACCCAGATAGGTAACTTGGTAGAGGGCGCCAACGCGTCGGCGACGTTGACGGTTCGTGGTTATCAATGAATTGTTCTTGCATGTATGTTTTGTTAATACTGGTATCACATTGCCGAGCCTAGAATAAATGTAGCAGTCATTTTGAAGGCCATTCGGTTCACTTTTATTGCCATATTGATTATGGCTTGCATGGTATGTAGTACTTCAATGTGGACTTTCTCAGCAATCTGATTTCTCAAAGCATTACATGGCATGTGTGCCCTGAATTATGCTTGCCAGAATGTTTCCATACTTAAACATTTCCATCTCAAGCCAAGGAACAAATGTTGTTGTTTGGGGTGATGTAATGATCACAGATAGCCTGCAAGTAGCAGGATTCCTTAGATACCTTTTGAATAGTTTACATGTCACCTTGTGCCTCATGTGTGCAAACAACCTGGAGGAATCAAGGTATTAATAGTACTTATCAAGCTGTGTACCTCAAAATGGACTGCATAGCCCATCCCATCCTTCAGATGGCTGTGTATTTCATGCCATTGACAGCTCAGTCCAGCTGGGAAAAAATGGTTGGGATATCATTTTCTGCTAGATTGTATGGTGGAACTTTAGGGTGAAGTACTTGAACAGCAGATACTCTGAATCTGTAGCTATCAATTACATATGTTGGTGCTTTGTAGTATTATGTCTGTTTTATGTTTTTCACTGCATGCTTCTTAGCAGTTCTACCATCTTTTTAATGCTGGAATATGCTCAGCTTGCAGGAAAATACACTAACTGTAGTTCAATGCTAATTATGTGATAAAAGGGTTTTTTGTTCACACCATTTTGGTCATAATGCTATGCAAGTAAAAAGTGAGGCACAAAGTGTACCAGTGGGGTATGTAGGTGATGAAGTCGGGAATGGTGTGATCCTAAAATTAAGTATTGTATGATACACCATAGACTGAATTACTGAAAGTCTTACAGTAAGGGGGATTTCTAGTCCCAGTTACGGTACAACATGGTTGATGATTTAAACATGTTTCTTATGTTAATTAGTCTTGGATGGGAAAAGATCCCCAAATATTGAGAAAGCAAATATTGAGAATGAGAAATATAGTGTGTCTGCCAGCTAGTTGGGCTTACAAACCTCAAGTGATATCTCGCCACCAGCTGTACTGAAGCAGCCACAGGGGGCCAGTCACCTTTCTCACCTGCCATTCACCTCCAGCAGGTGGGGTGAGCAGGGCTGTCAGGCTGACCTCGGCCTGCTATGCTGGACGTGCTGTCGGTGGCTGACACCCTGCTGGAGCAGCTGCGCGCCGCGCACGAGCAGCAGCGCCACCTGCCAGACGAGCTGCTGCTGGCACTACAGGCGGTGCTGCCGGCGTTGCTGGAGCCGGCGCTGGACCTGGTGGACCGGCGCGCCGTCAGTCGGCTGCGGGCGCCGGCCGGTCGTGCCGTCTACCGCGTGCTGGGCAGCTCGGGTGCGCCCTACTACTGCTTGCAGACGCTACTGTACTGCACGTGCCCGGCCTTCCAGTACTCGGCCGTACATCGGTAGGTGGCGCCGCGGCCGCTCTCGCGTGTTTCGCGGTCGTGATGTGCGCGCTGGCGTGTCGCATTTTGCGACCGCGCTAGTGTGCGGGCGCGCTCCCACCTCAGCTTTGCTCGGCCTGAATGCTGCCCTTTCGTTATTCTCGTTCCCGTTTATGTATTTCCTCATCTGCTGCAGTGATCCAGATTGGCGGACACATGTATAGCGGCACGTGCGTTGTGAACACTGCCCCGGCTGCCGCCTGCCGTCATGCGGCAGTGAGTGAGCATCGTCTCGGTCAGTACCCGTAGTTTGTGGCCTGCTCGCCGACCGCCGGTGGCCGTGTCGGCAGCGGTGATCAGGTGCTCTGCAAACACCTGCTGGCGGCCCGGATCGCCCGCGCGCTCGGCCAGTGCGACGAGTCGACCGTGTCTGATCACGAGCTACGTGACCTTCTCAACGCCATCCACTAGCGCCGGCGGCGTCACCGCCCCGCGGCCATGGAGCGACCCAACTTCCAGTTCCGGAGACGCGAGGAGAAGCTGGATTGGAAGAAGCTGGGTACGAGTGCTGCGGCGGCTGAGACTTTCTCTCGTTAGCTGCAGAATCATGCACGGCTTCATGCATCGGTGGATAAAAGCAACGTGATGCTGCCACGTTTCGTTAAGGACTGGCATCCCGACGAATGGGCGTCGTCCGTCACGTTTTTCAGTTATCCCGACACAACCTGACTTGGTACAGCCCCAGGCCTGGTTCACACGATATGTGTTCGTAGCGCGCCTCAGCGCTGCGCTCTCTGCAGACAGTTGCGTGACTTGGGTTGGCCTCTTATCAGGCTCGTGTCCCGGGTACGGATGTGGTCCTGGCCGTGACCCGCCGCTGCGCGCTCGGCTGCCCCGTGCCTGACCGAGAGGCGCGCCCTCCGGCAGCCGCGCTGGACGTGGACCAGATCACCAAGACGGTGGACTACAAGGCGCTGCAGGACAGCATCCGCCAGGTCACCTACTGCGACGCCACCAAGGAGTTCGACGCGGCCACGGCCGACCCCAACCTGGTCAAGGTGTTCCGGCTGTCGCAGCTGATCATCGAGTACCTGCTGCAGAGCCAGGACTTCCTGGCCAACAACCTAGCCAATGTGGAGCAGCGGCTCAACTCGACGCTCGAGGTTGGCTGCCGAGCTGGCGCGCGCGTGGCGTGCCCGAGGGAGCGCGTGGTGCGCTGTTGTGTGCGCGGTGAATGTGTGCGTTGAGTTTGTACTAGCTGATAAATCGATCGATTAAGGAAAGCGGATGATGTGCGGCCGACATAGAGGCCAACAAGCAAACCATCTACCTTGGCAGGTACTGCCACGGAGACGACACGTTTACGAACTCCCGTATGGAACACTCATCGATTTGTGCGCTTCGTTTTGGACGAGCTGCCGTTCGATATTCGGTCCGCTGTCGCCAGCTGCAATCCAGTACTCCGATTAATGTCATCACACCGACCCGGAACCTGATATTGATTGGGTATGCGCTGTTAGCCGAATGTGTGTGCTGAATAGTGCTGTCCCTCGCTCCTGTCCTGGACGGCGTTCGGACCTGCGCCATCTGCGGAGCTGCTCTGGTTCGTGACGCCCCCTCCCCTGCCCCACCCCATACCGGCATTACCGCGTCACCTTACCGCCCCGTACCCGCTTCACCGCGCCGCCATCACCCGGCCGCGCCGGTCGACAGGAGCTGGACGCGGCCAACGCCCGCGCGCGACGCGACCAGGAGGACCTGCGCGAGATGCGAAAGGGCCTGCGCGCGCCCACCAGCTCCACCGTCATGACGCTGACCGGCCACCAGCGGGTAGGTGACCCCGAGACGCGTGCGCTCGGCTAAGCGCGCTCGGCTGGGGATCGGGGGGTCGTGGGTTCGAGACGCAGTGCAGGCGGTGACGTGGGCACCGCTGCAGTCGTCAGGGATTTGCAGCACCGATTGGCACCGTAGTTACACGGGGCTGGGAAATGGTCGATGGTGATCAGGACCGGTGCGACTTACTTGATTTCCGCCATCACGCTCCTCGTCGGGCGTACAGCAGGGCGATGGCTCACTGGTCGTGCGTTCGACTTCGGACCCCCAGTGTGAAGGGCGTCGTGTCCTTGGTCAGAGCGATATCCGCCTCCGGGCGCCCTGAGCGGCTACGGAGGTCGAGGTCACCGACCGTCGCGTCCGCCCTCGTCCCACAGTGCCACTTCTGCCAGAAGGTGTTCATCAACACCACGTACCTGCAGTCGCACATGATGAGGCGTCACAACCACATGGTGTCCAAGCAGATGAGCAACCAGACGCTATCCACCGTCGGCCACGAGCAGGTGAGTCCCGACAGGAGATCCTGTGGCGCCGGGTACACCCCGCCCGGCTGGCGATCCTGTGGCACCGGGGACCCCTGCCTGGCAGGAGATCCAGTGGCGCCGGGTACACCCCGCCCGGCTGGCGATCCTGTGGCGCCGGGGACCCCTGCCTGGCAGGAGATCCCGTGGCGCCGGGTACACCCCGCCCGGCTGGCGATCCTGTGGCGCCGGGGACCCCTGCCTGGCAGGAGATCCCGTGGCGCCGGGTACACCCCGCCCGGCTGGCGATCCTGTGGCGCCGGGGACCCCTGCCTGGCAAGAGATCCCGTGGCGCCGGGTACACCGATGGACGGTGTCACGGCATTGCCGTGTACCGGCACGGTTACGTAGAATACGTAACGTGTTTTAAGACAGAGAGTGCAATTCTTGCAGCCGCAGTTTGAACGCCGGCAGAGGCCATACGAAGCGGAGTGGGGTCGGTTACCGTGATTGGTCCGAACACTACGAATCAGCGAAGAATTGTAACTTTCAGCGCTCAGAGAACGACGAAGAGAGCCGTGCAGCTGGACTGGCGGACCCGCCCATCCCGCCGCTCACGTTCTAATAAACTGCGATGTGTGTGTGTGTGTGTGCGTGTGTCCATGATCGTGCTCCTGTTAGTGCTCGCGGGCGTGGCGGCGGTGCGGACACGCTCGCCGGTCGCCGGTCGTGTCGGCTGCCAGGCGTGGCCGTAACCTGTGCTGTGGTCACGTGCCGCCAGCCGCAGCAGCGGACTCTGGAGGCCGAGCTGGAGCAGGTGCGGCAGCGGCTGATGGTGGCCGAGCAGCAGCTGACGGAGGAGAGGCGCCGCGTCTCGGCCCTGGAGGGCGGCTCCGATCCGCCGCCGACGCAGGTCAAGGTAAGGGGGGGGGGGAAGTCATCGTGGAGGGGGCTCCGACCAGCCGCCGACGCAGGTCAGAGTAACGGAGGGAGTCACCATCTGGGAGGGGGCTCGTTCCAGCCTCTGGCGCAGATGACGATAACGAAGGGGAGCCACCGCCCGGCAGGGGGCCATGCCAGCCATCGGCATCAGTTCGACTTGGACCTGGAAAACTGGATGTGTCTAGATGTGTCGTTGCCTGTGGAGGACTCTTACTCCCTTCCAACAGCGGTTGAAGACGGTTGTCGTTGTCTTTGGTGCTATATGACGCACTCAGCTGCTGAACGAAATGGCGTCGCCTGCCTCTCACCATGTCAGGAAGGGCGGACACCGAGGAGAATCGAACCCCGCATCCATGGTTTCTCAGACGGGCAGCTTGACCGCTACACTACCAGTGCCCTTGGAAGTAGAGCAGCGCGTCACTTCTCTGCACTAAGTGGTTAGGCGAAAGACGCGGTCGTTAACATCGCGTGCTCGCGCATCGTCGGCAAATTGACAGTCAAAACGACGGGTCACCCTACGTTGACTTACTCCCGCCACTTAGGGTATGTCATTACGAAGCATCTTGCTAACGATACCAGCGGTACAACGTCGGAGCGAATGTCGTCGCCATTGGCCGTGCCTGGAGGCGTTCAGCGCGCAGCAGGTCAGGCGATCTGGAGCTGCTCAGCTGGCGCCGGGTGTGGTCTGTGGCGTGTTCGGCCCAAGCTTCGGACGGTGGGTCCGGAAACCACGCCCACTGTGTGGAGACGACGCCCTTGTACGGATAGCTCCACCGTGCGCTTCCGCAGGAGGAGGCAGGGTCGCCGGCGGCGCCCTCGTCGCCGCCGCCGCCGCCGCCGCCGCCGGCCGACCCGGCTCGGACCTCAGCGCCGGCGTCGGCAGCGGGCTCGGCGGCGGGCTCGGCGCCGGGCTCGGCGCCGGCGTCCGGGTCCGGCTCGGCGGCGGGCTCAGCGCCACCCTCTGCGCCGCCGTCCGCCAGCCGGCCGGACGACCGGCTGGCCGCGCTGCTGGATCAGCAGGCGGCCGAGATTCAGCAGGTGGGTGACGCCTGGCGGCCCTTCCGCCGCGCCGGCCGGCAGACGCGGCCGGTGTCTGTCGCTGCTGGCGCCGGGCCGGACGCGTCAGGCCGCTGCTGTGTGGCAGGTGCTGCAGTCCTAGACGGCGTGGCCGGTTGGCTGTGGGACCCGCCTCCGTTGGGAGCAGCGTGGCACCGCCCCGATCCCCGGCCCCCCGCCTGCGACCTCTGGTGTGTGTGTGTGTGTGTGTGTGCGTGTGTGTGTGCGTGCGTGCGTGCGTGCGTGCGTGCGTGCGTGCGTGCGTGCGTGCGTGCGTGCGTGTGTGTGTGTGTGTGTGTGTGTGTGCGCGCGCGCGCGCGCGTGCATGTGTCATCCCTGCCCCCTGGTGACCCTGACTCGTGGCCACCGGCCGGCAGCTGCGGGAGGAGCTGGACCGCCAGCGTCAGCTGATGCCGCAGCAGGCGGTGCAGCTGGCTGGTGGGCCGCTGCCTGACTCGGACGCCGGCGGCACCAGCCGGATGGAGCGCGAGCTGCAGAAGCAGGTGGGTCAGCGACGGCTTCGACCGCCGGCGGCTCGTGCACTCGACCTTACTCTGCTCGCGGCGGATAGATATGTACCTGTGCTGACCATTATTGTCACCTCTGACGCCAATGCGGTCCTTCCGTGTTGAGGAGAAATGGAAGCCCATCCTTGCTGTGTTGTCCCTGGCTGTCGCGGCCGTGAGTCTGCTGCTCATTGGTAAACCGCCGGAGTCTGTCCCTGACATCCCTTGTTGCAGTTTCTTATTTCTGACTGCCGCCCCAGACTGGGCCGCCCGGCATTGCCGCCCCTGGCTATGTCCTGGCTCGGTCGTGCCTTCTTGTGCCTGGCTTGCCCTGCTCTCTGTCACTTGGCCGCGGCTGTCTCAGACCGCCGCCCCAGACTGGGCTGTCATATCGTGTTCTGTCCGTTACTCTCAGTGCTCCAATATTCGGCCACTTAGGTGGCACGGATGTCAATGTTTTTCATGCGATGATACCCTGGCTTTGGGCTCACTGCCTTTGGCCCCTCCTCTTGCTCAAAACTGGCCAATCAGCATCGAAGCGGGCGGCTGTCAAACCGGTATCCACGCGCCTCAGGCTTGACAAATGGGCTGAGTAGGTCAGATGTCTAGGTTGGGGTCAAGGGGCGACGGATTAGCGTAGACGAATCGCATTCAGGGATCGCTGGAGAGCCAGGATTCTGGTAGCATTATTTTGCATTTACATCCTGCACTCTCAACTGGAAGAATGTTAAACGCTGGTCACTCTACTGTCTGTAGCTATGCTGCCCCGGATAGATCCCTGACTCTGCCCCGCCCGGACTCCGTCACGCCCCTGGCTGACAAGCTCCCGCTGCGGACCTCTGCCCGTGACTATTAATGCCGCTCCTGACTGAGTGCTGCCTCTCATTGACTGCTGTCCCTGACTGACTGCCGCCCTTGCTGACTGCCGTCCCTTGCTGACGGCGGCCCCTGTCCGCGGCAGACCCGCCGTGAGGTGGTGGCGCTGGAGGGCAAGATGGAGGCCCAGGAGCGCTACTGGCAGGGCAAGCTGCGCTGCATGCGAGAGCGGCACGACGCCGAGGTGGAGAGTATGCGCCTCATGCTCCAGGACAAGGGCGCCGCCACGCGAGGTGCGTCTGGTCAGCAGCAGGGAGGTCTGGTCAGGAGCGAGGAGGTCTGGTCAAAACCTGCGTGTGGTGATGTCTGGTCGGGAGCGGGCGGACCTCGTCATGCGTGGAGAAGTCTGTTCAGGAGTGGGTCTGGTTAGGAGTGGAAGGTGAGGTCAGGAGCGGGGCAGGTCTGGTTAGGAGAGGGAGAGGTCTGGTCAGGAGCGGGAGGTCTGGTCAAAAGCGGGAGGTACGGTGAGGAGATGCATGTGGTGATGTCTGGTCAGGAGCGGGAGAGGTCTGGTCAGGAGCGGGAGGTCTGGTCAAAAGCGGGAGGTACGGTGAGGACATGCATGTGGTGGTGTCTGGTAAGGAGCGGGAGAGGTCTGGTCAGGAGCGGGACAAGTCTGGTTCGGAGAGGGAGAGGTCTGGTCGGAAGCGGGGCAGGTCTGGTTAGGAGAGGGAGAGGTCTGGTCGGGAGCGGGAGGTCTGGTCAAAAGTGAGAGGTGCGGTGAGGACATGCATGTGGTGATGTCTGGTTAGGGGCGGGAGAGGTCCGGTCAGGAGCGGGAGAGGTCCGGTCAGGAGCGAGAGAGGTCTGGTCAGGAGAGGGAGGTCTGGTCAAAAGCGGGAGATACGGTGAGGACATGCATGTGGTGGTGTCTGGTCAGGAGCGGGAGAGGTCTGGTCAGGAGTGGGGAGGTCTCGTCATGAGCGGGGGGTACGGTGAGCACATGTCTGTGGTGATGTCTGGCCAGGAGCGGGAGGTCTGATCAGGAGTGGAGAGGTCTGGTCAGGAGTGGGGAGGTCTCGTCATGAGCGGGGGGTACGGTGAGGACATGTCTGTGGTGATATCTGGTCAGGAGCAAGGAGCATGTGAGGTGGGGTCAGGGCTTGGTCTGGCCATGAGACAGCTAGGCCTGGTCAGGGCAGAGTTATGTCCAGCCATGAGCGGGCTAGGATTGCTATGGAGAGGCTGATATGTTTTGGACAGGCTAGGTTAGAGTAGGGTACAGAAGGCTAGATCAGATTACCTTCCATTACATTACGGCACGATAGCTGGCCACTACTGGGACAATCAACCACAGGCCACCATGGTGCAGCAATGCTTGGCCGCTATCATTTGTATGCCTGTAAACATGTCCTTTGCTGATGTCACAGGAGATATTGATGGTAATGTTATGTGCGAAGACTGTGTATAATGCTCGTATGTGGGTGGGGAGATTTAGTGCCGTAGTGTTTCAGGAGATCTCTACATTGGTGTACAGGTAGCCACTCGGTGTAGAAAATAGCACATCATAGAAGATAGTTTCCACTCACTGGTTACTTCCTTTGCGCTTGTTATTGAACTGATCCGGAAGATCGTGGTAATCTGGTCTTCAGGACTGTCACGTGACATTCGTGGGCATATTTGAATCACATGTTGTCGACGTGTACGACATTTTGATTGCACGGCCCTCTTCAGACTTCCTTTTTCTGCCTAAAAGGTGAGAACATCTTGATTAAAAACTCCCGGCGTTTCAGCGCCAGAAAATCCCGAACAAACCAAATAATGCTTGTTTCACGCATTGTATTGCGCTGTGATGCTCTTCGCAAAAGCTGTCATAATGGTAATGCCACTTCTCATCATCTCACACGCTTCCTTCCCAAAGGTTCCACTGTAATGCCAGAAATTCACATAGATATTGCAGTTTCAAGAGCTATGGTCCTGACAAAAAAGGGTATACTAAATGATTCAGAAGAGCTTGTTGCAATTTACGTTGTATGAGGTAAAAAGTGATCTTGGGGGCAGTTCTCACCCCTTTAAAATAACTGCAGGACACCGTAAATAACGTGCCAAATTTATAAGCCCCAGTGGTTGTCATGCGTCTGCTTCTGTTTCTCTTCGGGCTGTATTCCATTCCATCCCATGTTTCCCACACCTGCGTTTTGCGCACACTACAATGCGCCGACCGTGGGGCCGCGTGGCACGGGGTTTGGGACGGACGCGTCCCTCCAGCCTTGACGTGCCCCCCCCCCCCCCCCCCGTCGCCAGGCAGCGCCGAGTACGTCAACATCGACAGCGGGCCTGAACAGTCGCCTCGCCTGCTGCGTTACGTCCACCGGCACCAGTCGCCGTCTCCAGCTGGTGCAGCGCCGGCGGCGCGCGCCGCCCGCCAGCGGCCGCGGCCATGCATCTCCCGGTCGCAGAGGTCAGTGGTGGCTCCCCGCGGACCCGGCCACCGCGGCCGAGTCACGCGGCCCTACGCCCGCCGACCACAGTGGGTGTGTGGCGTGACCTGCGCTTAGTTGTGGAGGAGAGCGGGGCAGGGATGCTGCTGATTTAGGTGCGGAATAATATTTTTCATTACTTTTTCGGGCACAGGCATTCATAATATCGACTCATTTTGAGAACCACACAATAGAAGTGCATGTGACATTATGTGCATACACCTAGCCGCATGTACATATCAGTGTCGGCTGCTGGGCGTCCCGATTAGGGCATGCATAGCAGCAGGACCCTATTGGCTGCAGGAGGTCCCGCTCCGCGTCCGGCTGCCGCCGACTGAAGTTCGCTGATGACGGCATGGATGATGACGAGGAAGAGGAAGACGAGATGGGCAGCCGCAATGTGACCAGGGAATCATTGTCCAGCTCGGCGCTGGGTCGAAATGGGTAAGGCGATCTGGGAAGTGATTAGAACAGTGTTTGCGGGGCGGACGTTTTGCCAAATGTGATTCATCAGTACGTTAAGCTTTGTACGCTCTATGGGACCCGAATGAATCCTCTTTGCGAGGTAGCTCTGTTAATGTCTTGCGCTGTAGCTCATGTGGCTGACTCCGTGGCGTGGCCAGGATTTCGGCCATGAGAGTGTCAAGTCGGCTCATAGGGGCGCTTTCACCCCTGATGGAGAGGGCACGCTTGGAGCGTACCTGACGGAGCGGTGTGCCCCATGCCCGCCGGGCTCCAGCTGCTCCAGGGGACAGCCGGGCTCGATGCTGTCCAGCGCCTCGGCTGTCTCACCAGCGACCGGCCCTGGACGGCTGACGTGGCGGCTGGCAGACCGGCCAGCACTGCACGGTGCCACCGCGTGCTGCAAACTGACAGAAGTCTGAGTGATCAGAACACTTAACGCTGCGTCGAGCAAGCAATCAACATAACGCGTGCACGCTCCCTCCCCATCTGCTGTGTGGTGTGCTGCCATGGCTGCCAGGGAGGCCGGTCGCGACCGTGCGGCCAACGTGCGAGCGCTGCCGGTCTCAGCCAGAGCGGCAGGAGACGGCCGGCTGTGACTGACGCGGGGCGCGCCGCCCGCCGCCGCCGCCGCCGACTGACGTCCGGCTGTCGGTGCCTGCAGGCTGCGGTCCGGTGGCGGCCGCCAGGACCCCGAGGCCGAGCTGAACGAGCGCCTGCTGCAGCTGGGCATCGAGCCGGGCACGCGCCGCATCAGCAGCGGCCTGATGGTTGACAAGCTGCGCCACCTGCAGGCCACCAGGGTAGGTGGGCCGCCCCCGCCCGCGCGCGCTCCGGCGCTCAGAGTGGCCGGCCGCGCCGGCTCCCTCGGGCCGCACGGAGGTGGACCGACCCCGCCCGCGCGCACGCTCAGGCGCTCAGAGCGGCCGGCCGCGCTCGCTCCCTCGGGCCGCACGGAGGTGGACCGTCCCCGCCCGCGCGCACGCTCCGGCGCTCAGAGCGGCCGGCGGCGCTCGCTCCTTCGAGCCGCACGGAGGTGGACCGACCCCGCCCGCGCGCGCGCTCCGACGCTCAGAGCGGCCGGCCGCGCTCGCTCCCTCGGGCCGCACGGAGGTGGACCGCCCCCGCCCGCGCGCGCTCCGGCGCTCAGAGCGGCCGGCGGCGCTCGCTCCTTCGGGCCGCGCGGAGGTGGACCGCCCCCGCCTGCGCGCGCGCTCCGACGCTCAGAGCGGCCGGCCGAGCTCGCTCCCTCGGGCCGCACGGAGGTAGACGTTCTGCTGCGGCACACCTTCGCCTTATTCCGCGGTCGTCGGTACTTTCCAGGTGTTGCGCCTTGTAAAGCGGGAATGTGGGAATCGCCGTGTTGTTGGTGCACAGTGCACGCCTCAGACCCAAATCATGAGCTTAGTGTAGGCATGTGTCGTGTTAGGAGAGAAAGAAGCAAGGTGACGGGGACCTCGGTCGACGCTGCCTTTACGACATAAAACTTGAAGCACCTGGCCAAATGATTTCAGGACTCATGCATTCTCACGATCTTGACTTAGATTCGTATGCATGATTTTGCCACCGACCAAATAGATGAACTTGCAGCCTGGTGTGCCGTTGCACTGGCATGGACTGTAACGTTGCGGAATTCCAAACTAATGCGGTGAATGCCAGTCAAAATGTATTCGATTCGCCTGTATGGTCTCCACTTGGCCATCTTGTTGGAACTAACGAAGGACGCAGTTGCACGACTGTGCGGGTCAGCCAGATCGGTCTGGATCTGTCAGCACTGGGGTGTTTTAAATACGTACACCTCATCTCAGTAACGAGAGCGAATGCAAATGCCAGTCTGAACGGTGACTCCAGATGCTGCGGTGACAATTTGCGAAGAGATCCCCAACTTCGAAACAGAGGTTTGCAGGCAACCTATCGGGAAGGTTTCCAACGCCACCTTTTTCAAAACAGATTTCGAATACTAGGCGCTTGGGCATAAACTGGGGAAGGTTAGTATGATAATGACATAGGCGTGGAGTTTTGTTCGTCTTAACCAATACCACCCGAAATATTTACTATTTTCACAATGTTTGGTCATGATTAACTGGATTGCATAAAGCTGCAAATTTTTGAACTTCGTGGACTGCAATTTCCAGGCTTACTCGGACCAATGACTGCCAGTTTTCAAGCATCGTGACCTGCAAATTAGTGAGCCAGTGTTACAACAGCGTACATCCACGTATTCAGCGCTGCGAAGACCGAGTGTTCTACATTTGTTTTGTATCGAAATAGCCGTCCTGAAGATCATTCGGTGCGGTTCACAACCCTGCCCTGCTTAAAACTTGAACCTCTTCTTTATGAGCTGCACGCCCGCGAAGGTGTGCGGACTTTTTGGGTAGACTATTTCAAGGCCACCTAGGCGCCCATAACGTCATAATAACGTCATTCAAATCCTGCCGTTCCGTCAGCTATGCGACGACCGAGGCCAATCAAAACATAAATGTCTAGTTGTTCGTATCTGTCGTTCGTGGGCACGATTTCCGGATAAAACTGCCGTTAATTGGCTCGCGTTTAATGTTGTGCAAGGTACGATGACGCAATCAAGCAATGACGTATTGTGGGTCATATTTACTAAACAGAGCAATGGGTTGTCGAGACCAGTGTCTCCCACTTTAAAGTATGCCAACAGTTATAAGTGATCTTATTTCATCATATGTAATGCTTGGTAAATATCTTCCACTGTGGAGCATTCCCTTTGAGATGCATGGCTGCATCAGCTCAGATTGTTGAACGTCCTCAGGATGGGGACTGGCAACACTCCTGCGTCTAGTTGTCTGCCGCGCCCGTCCGACGCCTCATGGAGCTTGTCATTGGTACGCTGTTGTAAAAGGGCATAGCGCTCGTGCTGTTGGGGTCAAGAGGTTGCACTGAGGACGATGTTCAAAAGAAAACGGGATGGTCCGTTACCCCTGCAGGTTGTGCCGAACGTGCCGGTCGAGCAGGGTCAAGCCGCCCAGGCAATTTGTAGACGGTGCTTTCGCGTAGGCTATGCATCCGGTTTCCATTTGGCATCTTTCCTACTTGCCGGTGTTGGTTTGCGATGGGCCGACCCGTCACAGGCGGCGTAGGTCATCACCATGCCCTCGTGACCTTGCGGGTCGAGCCTGCTGTACGGATGTTTTGCAAATTGCAGGTCGCGCGTTTTCCATGGTAATGAAATTAATCTTACCACTGCTACGATGCAGCTCAGTTGCGTGCGGTTGCAGCACGTTTTCAGCCGGTGTGTTTTGGAAGGTGTACGTGTGCAACTCAGTTGCACGTGGTTGTAACACGTTTTCAGCCGGTGTGTTTTGGGAGGTGTATGTACGTACCTCTTGGATACAATTACATAGTTCCGGAAAGATATGGTACAAGTACCCGTCTCGAAATGACCCTGACAGTTGGTGAGGCATAAGGCCCGATCATTATTACCTAGTTCCGAAAGCTGGTTAAGGTGATATTTCTCCTGGACAAGGTAGCTCACGCGAACAAGATAGAAACCTTGTTAATGAACTTTTGCAGATCATCAGGATTACAACGTGCAACTCTGTGACGGGCATGCAGCGTTGGCAACGATGTTTTGCAAATAGGCGACGCCATAACGTCAACATTTCGCCGCCTGGCCTGTTGCCACTGAGACCAGTGGCTGCATTTTGTTTAAGACACCACTTGTCCTTAACCTCTGCTCTCGTGGACGCCGCTAAGCACAAACGCAGTGTGGATATCGGTTTGCATAAGTGCACGGTAATCATATCATAATAAAGCCGTATTTCGTCATAACTGTCGCCTGGTAAACCAAATAGTACCTGAGCTCTTAACAGGAATACGTCCACCAAAACAATCAGTAACTTTCCGAATGACGAGAAAGTTGCGATTTTATGAACTCTGTCACTTTAAAGTATGTCCTAACAGCGGAATCGCCTGTTCCACCGCTGGGTATGGTAGCATGACATCTGGCATGCATGCATGTCACGGATCACGCTACGGTGGACGCTGGCGCTACTTTGGAGGTTGTTGGCGTCGCCTATAATCAGATTTATGTGCAATGGACGCCACATTACCAGCGCGCCGTAAGCTCAAACTACGCAAAATTCGTGTGCGGGTCGATCAAAAAGCACGAGATAAGAGAACAAAAAGAGATGGGTCGGGAAATGAGGACTTTGTTCTATTAATGCAGTGAAGCGGGCAAACGTTTATATCTTCCTCCGTGGCGTGGTCTACGACATGAAACATGACACTGTACCAAGTAAGATGGAGTCCTTATACAGGTAGACCCATTCCTTTTGTTTCTAGGGCGCCGCATGAAAGGTGCAGCCGTATATGAGGCTGTACGTTGTGTTTCCTAGTGAGCCGACTTAGCTTAGGACTCACCCCAAAACGTTTGCTTATGAACCGATTCATGAATCAGCTCGAGTCATACACAAGTCCTGCCACACAGTGGCACAATCTCAGATACACTCACCTGTGGGTGCTCGCGGCAAAGCATGTCTTTTTGTGTCACGATTTGCTGATGCCGAACCAGTGGCTGTGCCTTGAGATGCGTTCAGTCTGTGGTACACGAGGCACATTTTTGTTTCTGTTTTGGTAAGTTAACAGGCTCTGCTCGGCGAAGGAGTGTAGGGCTCAAGGGCACCCTTGGAATTGCGTTCGAATGCCCTGAGCAAGTTCATCCGATCGCGCCAATACGCTGTAGTAGCATATCTTTGCATGCTCCGATGTTTAGCGTCAAATATAACTGTAACAGAGGGAATACGATCCTGGCATAGGTGACATGATCCCAGAGACATACGCATCATATGATCTATCGATAATTGTTCTTTGTAACCTTTGAACCGTTTGCAGCTGCGTTCCAAAATGCATCCAGTTGGCGGCGCAGGATGTTAACATAAATTAATGATACCAGACCTCTGGCTTCCCGGCAGCCCCCGCGTGCACGCCTCAGTGGCTGCTAATTCAGTGCCCTCTGACCCCGAACGCTGAGACTTGCTCGGCCGATTTATCAAGCTCTAGGCGCCTAAATGCTGGGCCGACCGTAGTCTGACACGATGTTGATTGTTCAATCTCGAGCGGATGGAGGCGGAGGGTCTAACAGGCACACCGAGTCTCCGCGCTTTCGGTTTTGCCAATTCCGGCTCAGTAAATCCACACAAGTTTGTGGTGGGAACGGCTCGTGCTTGACATGATGTTTTTTGAGATGGTATCATTGGTAAGTGCACGTTCACTGAAGCTCCCACATATCCGATCATGTTGGTTCAGGAGATGCAACCGAAAATGCCGGCAGCTGACATCCTTGTCGTCGCCGGGTGGAGTAATTCTGACAGTGTAGTTATTTATCAGAGTTGACTAATTGTGAAACTAATTTCTGGTCGGGATATGTTTCAACCCCGCAGCTAACACACGAAGCAGCTTTGATGTTTATATTGTCATCACAGTAGATTTAGAGAACATGTCAAAAGGCACAGGAATTTGGATCCGTTCACATGAACAATTCGACGCATGGCTCTTGCGATTTTCTACTTTCTCCTGGCAACCCTGCGCCTCGAACGTTTGCCACGCTTTCCCTTCTTGGCTTTGCTTGCACTCCTCCTTCTCTTCCCTCCCCGCCGCTTTGCCTGTGGGGCTCTAGCGCGTCGGCTCTTGCTGCGAGTTCTCCGTCGTACCCGGGAGCGGGTACGGCCTGTAGCCATAGCCACTAGCTCCGCTGGGGCTTCGGCTCCCACTTCCACTGTGTCTGCTTCCATGGAGTGCTGCTCACTCTCCATTTTGGCTTTAAACAAAAAAGATTAGCAACTACTTAGATGTTCTTCGTTCTGTGATTTGTGCGATAGTGCCTTGCTAGTCGGAGTTGAAGCAAAATTTCAACAATAGTTCTCGGGTGACGCATGTGCTTTTTGGCTCATGGGTCTTACCACAAAGCATTTTTCGAAAGAAGTGCCCTTTTCTTAGTTTCATTATCAGGTAGCATTGACCTTACGGTACGGCAAGTCCTGATGTGTGACATCTCCACGACAACTTCTTTACTCCTTTACTTTTTCCTACTAACTTATCAAGTCAGTTATGTTTTGACGTTCCGATGTTCTAGTACGCTCAGCTGAGGGAAGCTTTGCTTTGTCCACCCCGCGTCACTGTACGCCCCGCCCGCCACCTCCAAACGCGTCCTTGCTGCTCACCGGTTAAATCCCACCTTATTTGACGACTCCGCATATACCCAGATACGATGCGATCTCCCAGTTCGCCTCTGTTATACCCACGGCGTTATTTTATACAGTCATGCATTCCGACAGAGTAAATAACAATGTCTGGCAGGTTCGCCGCAGTTGATCGCGGGCAATTTTTGACAACAGTTAAGGAAAGCATGAATGTAAAAATGTTGGTCTTGATTCCACTCGTATTTTACTCCAGCCATGTGCCTCACATTAGTTAGATTTTCATCACAGTCAGATCACATGATCAGATTAGTCAGATCACATTTAAGGGAACACTTAATGTAAGTATGTAATAGCCAACCTCTGATATTTTACCGAAGGCAGTCAAACCTGAAAGGACAATATCATGAATGGTCATGTGAGGAGCAGACAGGAGTGCGGAAGGAACTGCGTTGTCTGTCGACGGCTTTATCAGGGACATTATTTTGTAAAGGAACCTAAAATGTGTGCGTATGATCGAACGGTTCAATGAACATTTTGAAATAAATGTTGGTATTTTGCCAGAAACTGGACAGAACAGAATATATATATATATATATATATATATATATATATATATGTATGTATGTATATGTATATAATGTGTGCTTCACTGCACGGCGTCAACATAATGATGAAACGTGACCACTTTGCCCGAAACCTTACCAGACGCAGGCCGCTGTATTGCCTTAATCACCACTTTCCCAAACCTCGAGTGTGAACGTTTCTCCATCACACAGTCGCCGCATTGCTGTGAAATGAATAACGGGCCAACATGAAAAGCTACAACAACATTAATGGCAACTTTAATGGACCTCTTCGTACCAGGGTGGGAAGATAGGCAACGTCATACAGCCTCAGTAGCTCCGTGCGTCGTGAAGCCTCAATGCAGACGACCCAAAACTAATGTAGAGGCCCGGAGCGAGCAGAGCACCCCTGCAGATCAAAGTATAAAGGCCAGCTGCTACCGATCAGGTCCTGAGCACATGGGACTGACCCGGGACCAATGCAAGGGCCCCGGGGCGATCAACGGTGCTCCGGTAAGTGAAGCTATTAGGGCCCCGGCACCAGAGTAGGGTCCCTGGCGGCGAAATGGGCCCTGAAACTTCTCCAGTCACGAGCCTCCCCGGCAGCCAACTTTTGTGTCCACACGGGCTGTTTATCCTCGCTTGGGGCTTTTCTGTGCTCTCTGGAGGCCGGAAAGCGTTAAGTCTGGTGCGTTGTGGTGAACACACGCATCCGTTTGGGAAATGCTGCAGATATCGCTCCTGTGAACAGATACACGTCCTTACCGGCAGTACGAATGACACTATGATACTGAACGAATGCACTGAGTGACCGACCCCAAAAAGTAGGTTTATTAGTGGCCTTGTAAAAGGTACCGTTAACCTCTAGCGGTTGTCAGTTGCATTTTTGCCCCTGCGAGTGCAGGTGTCTGCTCGAGAAACACGTGCACAAATACGCGCACGTGCACGGAAACACGTGCACACTACCTCAATTTCCAAGAAAGACGACGAAAAGCAGTTGTCAGATTAAAGGACATTTTTCCTGCTCCTTAAGAAGGTACTGAGTCATTTCGTCTGTAAACAGATATACTTGTTGCATATGTGTTTACATGCCGTTAACAGATATAAGACATGTAAACACATGTACGGCCTCCTCATTGCGCGGGATTTTAATGCTTGAATATTTAGATGTGCATGTTCAACGCACAAGCACAGTTTCCATTGTGCTATAATGACTGGGGGAGCGTTGCGTCTCGCACTGACTAATCTCCGCTCCAACGTACAGCCGACGGGGGGAGCCGGCGGTTAATTAGCTATCCCTGCTATCTCGGGACTGGATAGAGATGAAACACCAGGCACACGGTCGCACAAAGCTTTGAACAGCTTCTGCCCGGTATCATTAATTTGTGGTCAGAGGGAAATCAGGTCATGCATGATATGTATGCTGACATGTGAACAATTGACCCAGAAATGTATCTGGCGTTCCTATATGCCAGCAACTCAACGGCGCTTCGCTCAACCCAGAAGTACACGCTATTGATATTTGGCCTCAACCAGTTGTCAAGCCAGTTTCAAGTTGTTTTTTAAGTCAACGTTGGGAAGTGAACTATAATCACCTTTGTTGGAAAAACGTTACAAGCAAATATGGTGGTGCTGTCAGGGTTAGGAACGAATGAAAGCGAAGATATTGTGTTGTTCGAATGCGTATTTCCAAGCCACGGATTAAAATGCAAACTTGTGACAGTGGCCTTTGATGATATGTGTTGGGAAGCATGTCGCTTGCAGGTAAAGTGCGGGAGGCGACATTCTCAATTCTGAAAATGATTTACTTTTACACATTACGGAAGTAAAGAGTTACGAAAGGCCAGGGGCAAACGACAACTTCCCTATGGCAACTCATCCACCTATGATGACGTCAGACTGTCATTTGCAAATAAGGTGATAGCGACAATATCTAGGGAACCTGTTAGACAAAAAGCACAGCCACATTGGAACGCGTTTGCAGTTTCAGCTCGCTGAACTAAACAACTACATTTGTTTCTGCATGGGCCTGGTAAAATTTATCTAGGCCCCTGATTTGAAATCACTTGGTGCACCTGAACCCAAAAGTTGCAGTGTCTTTGAAAGTTGTGTGAGATAAGGAAAAGTTTCAGGAAGACGGCGCAAAACGTTTTGCGCCTTTTTAGAACATGCCACGGGGTGCGATGCCTGCCCGTCCCCTCCCGTACATGCTCCGGATGGTCATGCAAGGTTAATAGCCTCACTAGGTTTTGTCAGCTGGTTGGACGTGCTATCCCGTCTTAAGTGTGTAGACAGCTAGTTCGCCTGGCTCATGAAATACTTGTTTTCCCAGCCGTCGGCTCACTTGGCTTCACTAATTATCTGAACATGTTAGCTCTTGATGCTTGTTTTGCATAGTCAGACATTCACTCACCATCGTATGATCATGGTGCAAGGTTTGGCTTCCGGGCGGAGCCTCGTGAGAGGTTAGGCGCATTCCAGAAATGCCAGCACTCGCAGTGGCCCTCCCAAATATGGCAGCAATCAGCAGTGTCGTGCCGTTTTGGCGCTGTGACCGCCGCGCGCTCCCACAGTCGAACGGGCTGGGCGACCGGCGGCGCCAGATGGACGACGACGTCAGCCAGCGGCTGGCCAAGTTCAGCACCCTCTCGTCGAAGCGGCCCAGCCGACTGGCCGTGTTCGCGCGGGACATGATGGCGCGCGGCGCCGACATCTCGCGCTCGCTCGTCTCGCTCGGCGGCAACAGAGGTGCGGCGCGGCGTCGGCCCACGCCCGAGCAGCACTGGCCGGCTGGAGCCGCTGATCCCACCTCCTGAGTGTGCAGGGCTGGCTGGTGTTGTGTCTGGTGTGCGATGTCCCGGCCCTGGTGCGCGGGCCGTGCTGTAGGCTTCATGATATGGGTCGGCGTATGACTGATGGTGCATGGGGCGACTTGTTACACGCGTCGCAGTCTTTATGCTATTGATTTGGGTTCATTTCATTTTTTTTCTCTTTTATTTGTTTTGTTTTTATTGAGGTTCAGTTCAGGAATTGACTCTGTTGGGATCTCAAAAAGCGGGAAGCACCAGCGAACCGTGTCAAACGAACTCCCGATATTTTTACCACCTTACCGACACGTTTCACGACGTAAGCCATCAGGAGGTGACGACCAGAAGTTTTTGATTGCAATACCAGCGGCCGTGGATGGAATGGGGGAGTAGATTTGGTTCGACATAACACACACGAAGCGGATGCGCTTGGCTTCGCGCGGCTGAGACTTAGACATTGCCCACTTAAAGTACAGAAACGTAGCGTGTAATATTGACCTTTACTGAACTGACCACCATTGGCCCTGCCTTGTACATATAAACACTGGTAGCGTTTAGCGCTGCGATGCTGCTCGCCTTGTCTGCTGCATTCACTCGCGCGGTCGCGGCGCACGGTCGTTGCCTAGGCTCTGGGCGAGCTAAGCGTGCCGTGCCGCAGGGGCTGTGCCATGCCGTGTCGTGAGCTAAGCATGCCGTTCCGTGTCGTGCCGTGCCGTGAGCTGGGTGTGCCGTTCCGTGCCGTGCCGTGCCGTGTCGTGCCGTGAGCCAAGCGTGCCGCGCCGTGCCGCAGGGGCCGTGCCGTGAGCTGGGTGTGCCGTGCCGTTTCGTGCCGTGAGCTGGGTGTGCCGTGCCGTTTCGTGCCGTGAGCTGAGCGTGCCATGCTGTGCCGCAGGGGCCGTGCCGTGAGCTAAGCGTGCCGTGCCGTGCTGCAGGGGCCGTGCCGTGAGCTGGGTGTGCCGTGCCGTGCCGTGCCGTGTCGTGCCGTGAGCTAAGCGTGCCGTGCCGTGCCGCAGGGGCCGTGCCGTGAGCTGAGCGTTCCGTGCCGTGCCGCAGGGGCCGTGCCGTGAGCCAAGCGTGCCGTGCCGTGCCGCAGGGGCCATGCCGCGAGCTGAGCGTCCCGTGCCGTGCCGCAGGGGCCGTGCCGTCCAGCGCCACCATCGACGCCCAGCTGATGCAGCGGGCGGCGCTGCGCCGTTCGGCCTCGCACTCGCCGGCCGGCCGACCTGCCGGCGGCGGCCGCGCCGGCTGGGCCCCCGCCGACTCCTGGGACGGCGGCCAGTCGACACGGTAACCGGCGCCGCCAGCGGCCGGCAGTGCGGCGCGCCAGGCCGCGCGGTGCTCACTGCGTGGTGGCCAGGAGCCGACGCCGTGTAGCTTGTGTGTGGAAGGCGACGCCGTTTCGAATTGTCTCGGAGTGAAGGACGCGAGAGACCTGTGGTGACTATGCTGCCGCGGAAGCCGTGGGCGGCGACAGTGGAGTTGTCATCCTCTGTTATACTGCCACCCCGGCCGCGAACGGCCCTCGATAATACTTGCCTTCGTCCTCAGATATGACGAGGAGGCCTTCGAGCCGCGCCAGGGCCGCCGACAGCCGCCGTTTAAGTTCAAGGCCAACGCCAGCAAGCACATTCTGGAGCGGTTCACCAGACGTGGTCAGGGTGGGTGTCGGCCGCCGGCAGGCCGCGGGCTCGCGGCGCCACCGAGCGAGGCAGGCAGCAGCCGGCCGGACGCCTGGATGACAGGGGGACGAGTGATGGGAGAGAGGCGTCAACAGCTTGTCAGTCGTGGTAGCTGTGATCGGTGTTCTGTTGGCGGTTACCACGCGTGGGAGTGTCACACCTCAGTGTATGGCGCACATTGGGGTCATGCTAACGTATCCAGGGCGCGTCATCATACGCGCACTTTATATGTGTATCAACGTGAATAGGCACGTCGGTGTCACTTGTTCATGCGCGCCGATCTAGGAGAGTGCGCTGCGAAGCACCAGGCACCGGCCGTAGGACCGTCTGACCATCTGACCACGCCGCCGCAGGGCAGAGCTCGCTGATCAAGTCCACCACCATCCACCGGGTGGAGAGCGGCACCAGCCTGGACGAGGACTCGCCGTCAGCCCGCTACGAGCGGCTGCGTGCTGCCGAGAAGCCGCCCGACGGACGCGCGGGCAGCGGCACGAGCCTGACCAAGCGCACCGGCTCCACGCACTCCCAGGTGAGCGGCGGCCTCGGCCGGCGGGCTTCCGCGACAGCGGGGCCGAGCTGGCTTTGTGTGCGGTCCTGTCGGATGTGGGTCCGATACCATTTTCGTTATTTTTGGGAATGTGTTCCATTCACCAGCTGACTTCCGAGCCGAACAGCCCTCCAGATCACGGCAAATAAGTACTCTCACAGGCGTGCGTCGTGATTTAACCCAGCTCGGAAAGTTTCCGGTGTTTGTGTGATGTTCCAGGGAAGTACGGACAAGCCATAGCGTGTTTTTAGGCAGCCTTTGTCCTGTCCCAGGTGACCAGTCCTTCGAAATATATCCCGTCTTCTCTGTCCTGCTCCAGATGTCTAGCCCTCGCTACCCAAGTTCTCCTCTGTCCTTCCCCAGGTGTCCAGTCCTCGGTACCCCGTATCTGCCCTGTCCTGACCCAGGTGTCCAGTCCTTGGTACCCCGTGTCTGTCCCGTCCTGCCCCAGGTGTCCAGTCCTCGGTACCCCGTGTCTGTCCCGCCCTGCCTCAGGTGTCCAGTCATCGGTACCCCGTATCTCCCTGTCCTGCCCCAGGTGTATCCTTGGTACCCGTGTCTGTCCCGTCCTGCCACAAATGTCCAGTCCTCGGTACCCCGTCTGTCCCGTCCTGCCACAGGTGTCCAGTCCTCAGTACCCCGTGTCTGCCCTGTCTTGCCCAGGTGTACAGTCCTCGGTACCCCGTGTCTGTCCCGTACTGCCACAAATGTCCAGTCCTCGGTACCCCGTGTCTGTCCCGTCCTGCCACAGGTGTCCAGTCCTCAGTACCCGTGTCTGCCCTGTCTTGCCCAGGTGTCAGTCCTCGGTACCCCGTGTCTGCCGTCCTGCCAGGTGTCCAGTCCTCGGTACTACGTGTTGCCCCCCCCAGTATCCATTCCTTGGTACCCCGTGTCTGTCCCGTCCTGCCCCAGGTGTCCAGTCCTCGGTACCCCGTGTCTGTCCCGTCCTGCCCCAGGTGTCCAGTCCTCGGTACCCCGTGTCTGTCCCGTCCTGCCCCAGGTGTCCACTCCGCCGGTCTGCTCCTCTGCCCCGCAGTCGGCGGTGGCCGGCCTCCGCCCGGCCTCGCCGCCGCCCGAAGAGGGCTTCTCCACGCCGGCCACCCGACCCAGCTCGCACTCCAGCCTCGAGCGGCTCCCGTCCGGATCCGGTGGCTCCCGCGCCAGCCTGTCCCGCGTGCCGTCCGGCTCCGGCGGTGGCGGGCCGGCCGGCCCGGACCCGGCCGCCTCCTCCGGCACCTCTGGCGCCAGCATCCCACGCATACCATCGGTTGGCAGCGGCGGCGCGGCGGCCAGTCCTGTTACCTCCGGTACCTCCGGCGCCAGCATCCCCCACATACCGTCGGTGGGCAGCGGCGGCGCGGCAGCCAGCCCCGTCACTTCCGGTACCTCCGGTGCCTCCGGCGCCAGCATCCCTCACATACCGTCGGTGGGCAGCGGCGGCGCAGCGGCCAGCCCTACCGCCTCCTCTGGCTTGCAGGCTGCCTCCTCCGGCGCCTCCCGCTCCAGCCTGGCGGGCGTACCCTCCCTGCCCAAGGTGCGCACCCAGTGTGACCTTAATGCGCTTGGTTGCTACGATCTGGGGAAGGTCAATGCGGCTAGCAGCTGGCCTATCAATTTAAATGCTCTGTGGGAGCTGGACAGGCAGCTTTGGAGGTGTAGGCATGTAGTGTTGTTCTTGCTTGCATGATGCTGGGATCCTTACTTTCTATATGTCATCAGAAGCTCAGTATTGTTGTTATGTATTCCAGTACAGTGGCGTGCGATAGTTAATCGGAAAAAAGTGCCCTTTGGACACTGATTTACTGCAGTATACTATCCCCGAAACCGCATATTTCTACTCAAGTTCGATGTTTTATCCCGTTTGATGTCCGGCAATTTTGTGTGCTGTGCTCGATTGGTTGTGCAGACGAGGCATGTCCATTCATCCGTGGTCGTCGACGAAAATGCAGGGGGAGGGCGACAGCCCAGGAGCCAGCGGGGGGGGAGGGGAGGGGGCGACCGCCCATCATCCAGGAAGGCGACCGCCCATGATCGGTCGACGGTGGTCGACCGGCCATGGTGGTCGGCGTCTCCGTGATGCGGCGAGCCCGTCCGGCGCCGCCGTCAGCGTGTGCCGCCTGTTTCAGACGGCGTCGGTGAACGGGCCGCCGCCGCCGCAGGTCGTGGACGACATGGAGGTCAGTCTCCTGCCGACGGCCGGCAAGCCCGTCCAGGTGGCAGCACCGCTGTACCACAGTCACGTTCTATTGGATCCCGGCGAGCGCAGCTGTGATGTGTAGTGTTGGGGACCCGTGCTGATGTGCTGTGGCATGACAGCCGTGCGCTGTATCGTTTTTGTCCTTTTTCGCTGGCGGACGAGGTTGCCTCGCGAGGTTCCAGATATTGTGTCAGGAGTGGGAGCTCACCACCATTGCTCCTCGTGCACGAAACTCGGCGCCGAAGGTTATAGTTATGAAGTGGTCGATTGGTTAGTGACGTCTGGCTTTTGGTAGAAGTATCTGGGCTCGGGTAGCAAAATAGCCACCTCCCTCCGTTTCCATGTTTGTCCACTTCGCTGGGAGTCCGTGCGCCATCGGTTAGTCGGGTAAGCTCCGATGCCGTGTATCGCCGACAGATGTCACGCCAGATCGGGCTGGAGCACACCCGCCCATCCAGCGTGCATGCCATGGAGCCGGTGGACGCCAAGTGAGTCCGCTGTGGCCTGCCCGGCCGGCTGGAGGTCACTCCCCCCCCCCCCCCCTGGCAGCCTGTCAGCTGTCTGCTCCGGTCTGTGTGCGTAAGGACTGACCATAGGCTCTCGAGTCCGTTTTGCAATCTCAGTTAAGCCGGTTGTGCAGCCCCTGAGTCGTGGTGCACACGTGGGTGCGCTATGTTGGACCGTCAGGCTGTCTTGTTTTTCCGTGAGCATGCCTGGCGTGATGTATCATGGGAGCCGTCGAGCGAGTTCGGATGACCAGTTGAGTGGTAACCATAGCAAGAACCGCGTGGCGCACGTACGCGGTGAAATGTAGGAACGATAGAAGCACTTGCGTGTGGCGCGCTTCGCGATATACCCAACGAAGCTTTTGTACCCTGTTTGAAGGTGCTTTGGCTGTCGGGTGTGTAGCAACAAAGCTTTATGGGACATTGACTGGGAACGTCTGGATCGATATTCAACATTCAAACTTTGAGCGACGGAATTTATGGAGCGTCTGTAGCGCTTCTATCAGGGACTCATTTCATCAGGGATCCGATGTTGTTGTAATTAGAATTACGTTTGCGGCCCGTTGTCGTGAATACTGATGACAAGGTAGCGTTAAGTTACGTTGTCATCTTTTCAAAGTTACCTTGCCCGCCGCTTGTATGCAAGCTCCTGCCCCACCTTACGGCTTCAACATAAAGGCGTTTGCGCCGCCACTTGTGACCTCGCGAGTGCGGACACAGCGAGCGGCGGCCCGTGCGTCCCGAGTGTGGGGGGTGTTGGCGCCGCGCCCCCAGACCTGCCGCTGACGGCGCGCCGTCGCCACACGCAGGCCGTCCGGCTCGGCCAACACGCTCTCCACCAGCGTGTGGAACCCGTCGGGCGCCGACGCAGCGCCGGCAGCCGACACAGACGGCGCCACCAGCGCCACCGACGGCGACGAGGAGCAGACGCACACCTCAAGCAGCGGCGACGAGGAGGACAGCGACGACGCCAGCAGCATACCCGAGCTGGGCGACGACGCCGTGCAGCCGATGGGCTAGCGCCGGCGGCCGGTCCGCCGCGGCGCCGGGCGGTCCGGTCCGGTCCGGTCTGGTCTGGTCTGGTCTTGGCTGGTCTGGTCCGGTCCGATCCGGTGGTGTTGGACCAACGTTACAGCGTGGTAGGTACAGCTGCCGCGGAATTCTCCCGGCCCAGGGTAGTTCAAATCTAGTTCAAATTTCGGGGTGGGTTGCCCGCGCATTGCGGTGTTATGTGATCTCAGTTGAGAATGCTCACGTTTCTAGTCAGCTGGCGTTGCAGGGTGTTGCAGTTGTGTTGAAGTTGATTGACTGAGATTGGCAGGCGGGCTGTTCACGCTGTCTCAATGTTGGTGGACCAAATCGTGTTCTCCCGTGTCGCGCTGTGGCGCGTTGTCGGGCCATGTTCCAAATAAACAGCGTTCTTAGTCGTAGTTTAATCTCGTACTGCAACGTCATAAGAATGGTAAAATGTAATCTCCGTATGATTGAGCTAATGTCACCGACTACACTTAGATATCTTACACGGAAAAGACACAATATGAGTATGATTTCTCGAGTAGCCCGCCGCCCGCTGCGGCGGCGGCGGCGAGTTCCGTGACCCGTGCGGCCGGGCGGTCGCACGGACGGCCGGCCGAGCACCGCGGCCTCTGCGCATCCTCGCCCGCCTTAACAATGGACACTGTACACGGAGATTGAAGAGAGGGAACCGACACCAATTTGTACAAACGTTTGGCTAGCCGAGGGAGCCGTATGTGTGTGGCGTCGGGCCGCGCGCGCGGCGCTGCTCAGAAGTGCTTGACGTAACCGCGCCGCGTGTAGTCCTCGCCCTCCATGGCACACTCGCGCTTCACCCGGCTGATGATGTCGCTCACCAGCTCCTCCTCCTTCTGCTTGCGCGTGTCCTCGAGCGCGCGCGCCACGCCCTCCCAGTCGCGCCGGCGCGCCGGCTCGCGCTTCCGTCCGCTCCACGCGCCGGTCGTGCTTGGCCTCCAGGTGCGCCTCGAAGCCGCGCTTCGACTTGTACGTAATGCCGCAGTCGTCGCACTTGTACGTGTGCCAGGCGTGCGTGCGGTACTTGTGGCGGTACCAGTGGTTGCGGCTGGGTACCTGCGGTCGGGCGGCGCGCGTTACCTTTGTGGGTCAGGTGACCAGGGCACGCCACACCGCTACCGCCCGTTGTAGCCGACATCACGGTCTTTTGTCAGACATCGGATTAATTTCATATCGACCTCAGTTGCACACACATGCCTGCATAATGCAGCGCAAGAAGATCAAAGACTTGCAGAACGCAAATTATGGAGGTCAGTAGAGGGCAACAGCCTCGCAGGACGCGGCGGCGCCCAGCAGCGGCCGGCCGCGCTTTACCGCCGGCGGAGCGCCTCACCTGCTCGCCACAGAGCTTGCAGGTCACGGAGCCGTCCTCGTGGGTGACGTAGTCGAGCAGCGAGGCCGGGTCGTCGGGCGAGAGCGACGTCTCGTCGGCGCCGGCGGCCGGGCTGCAGCTGGTCTGCGAGCCGGCCGAGAGCGCCGCGTTCTGGCCGGCCACGTAGATGCCCTCTGAGATCCAGAAGTCCGGCTGGCAGAACACGTCCGCTGCCGGCACGGGCGGCGCATTCGAGGGCGCGTTGGCTGCGACGCCGCTCGTGCTACTGGTGGAGCGGCCTCGGAAGGCGATTAAAAAAAAGCAACAAAAAGACAAGGGGGTCTCGGATCTGCGAGCGGGTGTGCTGTATCGACACCGGAGCGTGCTTCGGTACACATCATCGAATGACTCGCAAGTGCCTTGAGAGCCTGACAAGCCATCTCTGAGTTAATGATGGTTCAAATGACCGTGTTCACTCGCTGTCTTTGTGTCAAGAGCCCACGAGAGGCGGACAGCAAAACAGCTGGAGCTGTCAGCGAGAGACAATCTTAATCGCCACAGCGCTCTGGCTGGTAAAGCTTTGAGAGCTGACGGGGCGGCTTATGACGTCACGGACGGGCCGGTCCACCCACGGCGCGACTGCCGGGAGGTCGCTCGTCGGTGACTGACCTCTCTCGTGCTTCGGGGCCAGCGGCGGTGACGTCGCATCTGTCGTGCCTCGCTCTCCGTCACCCTCCGACTTTGTCACCTGAGTGTGGGCGGGTGTGCCTCGCGTCAGTGACGTTGGCACAGCGAGCAGCTTATGGAACTGGGCAATAGCGAGATCCGTGCTATGCTAACCTGGCGATAAACACGCGTTTGGCCGTCTGTGTACGTCGTCGGACAGCTTTACACCATCAGACATGGCACGTGTGCATGTCTCCTCAGTTTGTCGGCTGTTGAGAGGTTTCCGTTTGCGCCTCTATCCTAAGCCATCGATCGGTTTAGGTTGCATGCAACATGCCTACTGAGCGAGTATACGCCAGAAGCTGAGGTGCTGCCCGTGGCAGGTGGCTGGGCGGTGTCCGCGCGGGCTCCAGGCCCCGTGCATACCAGCAGCGCTGTGGTGGGATGCTGCTGGCCGTGCGGCGCCGCCTCCTCCCTGGCCGCCGGCTCCGGCTCCGGCCACGGGCCGCCGCCGTTGGCCTGCCGCTGCGCCAGCTCCGGCTCCGGCTCCAGCTCCGGCTCCCGGCGGCAGGCCTTGCGCGGCGCCTCGTCGGCGGGGGAGCGCGGCGCCGGCCGGCGGACGGACGGCAGCGGCGCGGCGGCGGGCCCCGGCGCCGGCGGCGCGGCGCGCTGCCGGCCCTCGGCCGCCTGCTCCGCCAGCCGGTGGCGGGCCAGCTCGTCCAGAGGCCCGGCCGACGGCGAGCAGCCGCCGCCCTGCGGGCCACGCACGGTCAGCCAGCGTCCACCCAGCACCGTAGACCTCTCGCGGACGGCGGTCCAGCTCAGACCAGCCCAGAGCCTGACAGGGCATTGCGGAGCCGTCACAGTCCCTGTCCCCATCCCAGCCCGCAGGGCGGTCTCGGTCATGCCGACACTCGTGCACCGCAGCGCCCCCCTCCGCTGCGGTACCGGGATGTCGAGCTGAGGGGCTGCGTCTCACCGGTTCCTCGATCTCGGTGAGACCCCGTATCCGCAGACTGCGTGCCACCTTCAGGAATCGGTTGAGCGTCTCCTGATCGATGGACACCTCACCGCGGTACATGAACTCCAACAGCCGCTTCATGTCCTGCGAACAGCGCCGTCCACTCGGTCAGGACAGCATCCCGCCGTCCAGTGGGTCAGGGTAGCGTCCCACTGTCCAGTGGGTCAGGGTAGCGTCCCATTGTCCAGTGGGTTAGGGTAGCGTCCCGCTGTCCAGTGGGTCGGGGTAGCGTCCCACTGTCCAGTGGGTCAGGGTAGCGTTCCGCTGTCCAGTGGGTCAGGGCAGCATCCCACTGTCCAGTGGGTCAGGGTAGCGTCCCACTGTCCAGTGGGCCAGGGTAGCGTCCCGCTGTCCAGTGGGTCGGGGTAGCGTCCCGCTATCCAGTGGGTCGAGGTAGCGTCTCGCTGTCCAGTGGGTCCGGGTACCGTCCCGCTGTCCAGTGGGGCAAGGTCCTGACACCCGGCTGCCACAACGCGGGGTGACCGCGTAAGCTGTCCGGTCACGCGACATTGGAAGAAGATGAGCACGCCCAGGCAATATTATCAATCAATCTCAAAATTTTATACGATATTGGCAGAAACACGAACACCTGGTGACTTGGATACACTTCATCGGCATGTTTCCAGCTGGGGTTACGTCAAAGCTTGACCGCACGCGCACTGTAAGAGAAAACCTGGCCGAAGCAGTGCGCTGGCAACTTTTGGCACATCTGGCAAACATCTGCGTAGAAGTTTGTTTGTCTTCTTGTCTCATCAGCCGCTCAGCAATTCCATGTTATCAGAAATATGTGCTTCGAGAGTACTTAAGCACCACATTGTTTACCCCCGCCACGGGCATCAATAGTCATGGGAATCAGCGAAACATCAACAGCTCCAGGAAATCTGTGCTTAAACTTGCGGCCAAGCGTCCACAAGGTGTTACCGGCATGGGCAGCGAGACGAAAGTTTCTGAAATTTGTCTATCGATGCAACTGGACGCGAACAGAAGCGTCACAGACTGTATGTTCGAGGGCTGCTCGTCCCCGCCGTGCGGGGTACGTCTGCAGGCAGCGAGGCCGCCGGGGCGCCGGCAGCGCCGGTGCCGACTGCACAGCGGCCGCACCGGAGGCTGCGCCTCCGCGTTCGCACGGTCGGCCAGATGAATGAGTGAACGGCTGCGATCGATACGTGGCTGTGCTGGTGGCCGGCGCCGAGGCCGGCGCGGCCAACTGTCCGGGCCGATCACGGCGCCGCCGGTCGATAGCCGTGCTGACGGCTGGGCAGGTCACCTGAGCTGACCTGCTGACCTCAGTCGGTCACCTTCTCTGACCTGCTGATCTCATCCGGTCACCTGGTCTGACCTGCTGATCTCAGTCGGTCACCTGTCCTAACCTGCGGACCTCAGCCGGTCACCTGTTCTGCTGACCTCAGACGGTCACCTGTCCTTTCGACCTCAGCCAGTCACCTGTCCTGACCTGCTGAACTCACTCGGTCACCTGGTCTGACCAGTTGACCTCAGCAGGCTGCTTGTCGTGTCCTGATGATATGACAACGTACCGTGCCCCGCGGATGTGGCTGGGCCACCTGTGATGTTCAGCTGACTTTAGTGGGGACAGCTGTCGTATCTCGCTGAACCGACTCTCTCACCGAGTTACCTGCTGATCTGGCCTAACTCACACTCCCAGTCGCTTGCCGCTATCGGACCCGGTCCGCTCATTAAGCCACCTGCGGACTGACCTGGCCCTCCTCCTCATGTCACCTTCCCGACCAGACCTGGCTCGCTCGCTCAGTTATTCCGACAAAACCACGCCTCCAACTTGGATACTAGCATTAACCCGCGACCACCTGCGGGGTTAAACCTTCGAGAATAACCAACACTCTTCCAACTTTCCACAATACCCTCCTTCAAATTTGGGAGACAGGCTCCAAATCATGCCACCCTTGTCTAACAAATTTTTAGTTTCCGATGGGTAATCGGTTTTTGCCACATTCCACAATTTGAATGTTGTCTTTAAAAAATAGTTTGCCACATTCCATCGTCACAATATCCGCAGTAAGTTGTGATGTGACCAGTATGCGGAAATTCGCAGTTTTGTTTCTTGTTTGAAATAGCTTTGATGTAATTGCTAGACAGGTTAACGGCCTGACAGCCGGGGTCATCCACACCATACGAGGTCACAATCATTTGCGTTTGATGAATCGGCAGAACTGACACATTTTCAAGCTAGTCCATGACGAGTCATTCGTTGATTTCAGAACTTTGTAACATATATCAATCAGGAGAGAAAAACAGATGAGATGAAGTAACGCGACCCTGCCATGACATCGACCTGAATTGTCGCTGCCCTTTACCACCAGGATGCATTATATAATGCAAACATACGCCCTTTTGATTGCCCCCAGTGGCAAAACTCCACGAGGAATGGTGTGAAGGCTAGATATGCTTGCTTAGGTTCCGTTGAATATCATTGTGATTCGTTGAGGAATGAGTCTTACGTGATTTGACCAATCGTTGGATGGATCTCAGCTACGCGGTTTTTACGTCGGATCAACCAGGACAATCTATTACCGCTTGATTATGTTTGCGACTCGTAGATTAGACCCCTAGAAACCAGGGGGTGTACTCCTCCCCCCCCCCCCCAGGCCGTTGCCGCAGGTGGACCAGCCCAAGCGTTGCCAAGTTCATAGTTTTATTTCACTTCTATTATTCACAAGACAACTACTTGTGTACCTGTGTTGGGAACCGTTTTACACAGGACCAGATGGTTCACATTTCTGGCGGCTGATCGATGACCTCGGGCCTTAATGGTCCGCGTGGCGAAAGCGTAAAATTCACAGTGCGTCTGCATTCAGGGCGTTGTGCATCCACCGCATCGCCTTTTGTGGTGGTTGTAAAGGTGTCAAGTGGTTGTTTAATCTCGGAAATCCCTGTAGCTTTGCAAATGGCTTTCTAGTTAAAAGCTACTTTAAGTCAAACATTTTAGAAGCACCGCCAAGGTACCCCATCGTCCTGCATATCATGCGGCAACATGGCCGGTGTCTGTCAAGGTCTTTGGTGGCTTTTTCAGTGACCATGACGATTACTGGAGATTAATTGCACATCAGTTCAACTTTTGAAAACCGGCTTGTGGTGTGAGTGTGCCTTCTGTGCGTCGCATTCATATCCCCTCGCATAAATGTAAAATTCGAAGCTATCTATGTGGAGGGTCGAGATCAGCACGGTCAAGGTCAGCTAAATATTATTAATAATTTCATCATCATTCGATGACGCAACAGCAACAGCTGACTGCCACTTATTTACCTGGGCCCCGTGTCAGCCGTAAGTCATAGCTCTGCCTGGCATATTCATAATTGTAGTCCACGCACACAAGACTGATGTCCTACTTCCAAATATCTGTTGAGTCGCATTGTGCGCGAAATTAGCACCGGGTCCCGCCGCCAGTGATTACGTCACAGATGGAGAAGACGGCGAAACCCCCGGGGCTGACGAACTTAAAAGGAGTAGTTCACCTTGGAATGAATTTCGGAATTGAAATGATCAGCTTTTGGAACATTTTTTTAAAAGCATATCTAAATTTAGCTCCAGTACAGAGTGCTGCTTTTCTGAGCTTGAAGGTTTGCATGTCAAAAAGTTATCCCAGCATGTTCAATTCATTTGGAAATGTTGTAATGGGGGTTCAAACGGTTTATGAAAACGTTTATTTCAGTTAATCGGAGCATTTTTCTATTGCGTCATAAGGCTGCTAAACGGCGCACCAAATCTCTTTGGACAATGAGTATGCCATTCTACGGCGCCGGCTATCGTGAAGAACGATGAGACCGCAGGTCACGAGCCAGGTTCATATCGACCGCATTCTGCCTGAGGCTGCGAGCGACCCGCGCTAACTGCGCTACGCCATTCAAGGAGACCATGCTGACATATTCTCACACGGTCACCTATGCTAATCACAACAAAGAATGGACATAGCTCGGAGGATTGCATTTGAAGTGAACAGGAAGCTAGTTCGCCGCGCGTGACTGCGCCGTCTCTTCCAGTCCGCCGCTTCACCCACCTGATAATGGACTCTGTCGATGAAGACGACCGGGTGCTTGTCGGGCGTCATCTCGAACATCTTCTGGAAGTAGGGTGAGCAGGCGGACAGCACCATCTTGTGCGCCTTTAGCACGCGGCCGTCCACCGCGAGCGTAACGTCCACGAAGCTCTCGTTGTAGCGGAGCTGAGGAGAGGTAGGCGGCCGTCAGCTGACAGCGCTCCAGGGCATGCTGGCACGAGACGGCCGGCGGCTCCGGGAGGACCGCCGGCAGGCGCTGTAGGGCCGGCTGGCCCGCACTCGATGATCCCGCGAAGGAATACTTGGTTGGTAAGGGCATGATATTTGTGGCTTTCCACCATGCGAGGATATTTGATGAATGAGAACGTAGATACACAGGGTCGCCTGGCTGGTGGCTCGCTGGTAATAGCATGTGCCAGATAGACGTCTGAACTCGGAAGTGTTAGTTCGATGCTCTTTGGCACACTTTCTCACACCCAGCTCACTGCTCCGGACCACCGCTCGGCTTCCGGACTTCCGTTATAACCTGAAAGGCACTTAGATTCTCTCTCATATCTATTTCAGGACCGAATGTTGCACGATCCATGCGTCCCGGGCGCCCTTGTACGGCCTTGGCGCCTTCTAATTCCACGCCTTACTCCAACGTGTCTTCCCGATTGCAAGCGCCAAGCAAAATCGCTGATACCTGGACGCTATGTATTTAATTCATTTGCCAAAGCAAATGGAAATGGAAAGACGCCAGTCATCGCCGGCTGCGAGGGCGAGGGCTGCCCCTAGGCCAGTCTTTTAGGACTAGGAAAAAGTGATAAACGATGACTCCGTCAAATTTTACACACCTTATGGTATATCGATTGCGCTATTTCCGCAAATCAAACGTACCATATCACGACAGCTCACCTAGCAATGACGTCATTTTGACGTTATTCAGCTGAATATATTCGATGTTTTTTAGGTCAGGCATAGGGTTTTTGATCCTATGGTACCCTTGTTTGACTTCAGATCGTTTGCGGACGACTGGTTTACACCGACCTTTGTTTGGAGCATGATAGCAGTGCCTTTTTCGTTACAAGTATCCCGCGCATTGTGGACAACCTTTTGTCTACATTGGGTCCCCGGCCCCTTCCCCAGTAATAGGTGTTAGGTTTTATCTGAGTTGCAAGGCAACCGATAACCTGATCGATTTTGAGCCTGACTCCGCTGGACGCCTTAGAGTTATCGAGCTATCAGCTGGATTTTGTCATGCGTGCCAGCTGCATGCCCCTCAGCAGTTGTGTGCTACGAAATCAAAATTTCATTCTTTTTTGCAGCATGTTGCTCGTTGCATTCTACTCGCTTGCAACCAGCTCTGTTTCTGGAGTACAATTATGGGAACAGGGATCGCGCAGGCCCTGAGCTTCGCAAAAAATCGCAAAGATCGCACCAGCCGAGCCCCGAAAATAGGTCCGCTGGCACGGTGGTAGCGATAGATGAAAGCCTGCAGGGTAGAAACAAAATATTTCCTGATACACTTTTGCAATGAGGCATGAAATTTACCTGCACATGCTGCACACATAAGCATGCGCACACATACACACACACACACACACACACACACACACACACACACACACACACACACACACACACACACACACACACACACACACACACACACACACACACACACACACACACACACACACACACACACACACACACACACACGCGCGCGCGCGCGCACAAACGCGTATATATATATATATATATATATATATATATATATATATATATATATCACATTCACTATACATAAGTATATGACTATAAATATCGCGACGTATCCAGCCAGCCTCGGAACTCCCCAACATGACGAACCATTGGCATGCAACTGACTTACCTGGTTGAAGACATTGAGCATGTTTGTCTGATGATTGCTCCACCGAAGGCAAAACATTTGGTCCGGGCCATATCCCTGAAAACAGATGGGTATGTAGTTGGCGCAGTTTCGTAAGCCATCTCATCGACGGCACATGGCGTCTGGGCCAGACCACCTGTGTTGCAGAAAGTCAGGACGGCATTAGCCAAGTGGCAAGCGACATTGGTGGCATCACTTTACAGCAGTGAGGAAGACGTCCCAGAAGTTCAGAAACTTGACGATCTAGGGTCTAGGGTTACAAATCAATGTCTCTGGTGGAAACGTCTTGTATAACACATTTAAGCCACTTCACAGAATAGAATGCTTGACGAAATCCCTAAATGTTACATGACTTCATCCCTGCTTTTTTGTGTGAGTCAGATGAAAAATAACGTTGTAAGGACAAGCTTGCTTTGATGACCCGCTCATTGAGATAACCAAAGAAATCGCATGCAAATATTCGGCACGCACCCATGTTGCATGAAACCGCTATGCTCGCGTTCATATATGCGTCTGAAATATCCACATGCTGCTAAAAAGTCCCCAACTTCTCCATTTATTTCTCCTGGGTCCACCCTGCGAACTCCCAGGCAGCATATACCACCTAAATGTGATCTGTCTTGAAGCAAAAGTTCGTGCCATAATTCACCTCATTAAAACATTGGGTGACTGTTGTCAAAGGACGTGGTCGGTACATTCTCTTTGCACAGTCCGTGATTCGTCTCAAAATTCTCTTCAAAATCTGTCCCTACACCCGTCTCTGGATGATTCAAATTCAGATTGTGATGGGCCATGTGATATTGGTGTCAGAGAAATGCCACTTATTGTCAGTACGCTAGCTCGAGCTGTGGGAAATATATCGTCGAAAATAACCGGGATTTATTGCAACGCCTCGCAGGCGGATACGGCTAAGTTATCTTATTTGCGTTGTGGGGGAACATAACGAGCTTCCTGTGCTGACCTTCGACGAGGACCACTTTCTTTGATCCTATATTCAACCAATTTGCAAGGTGTTTGGGAATTGGTATGAAAATGTCCAGTACACCCCAATTCCTTTCAAAATGTACGTGGTACTTCATATAGCAATCTCATGCATTCGAATCGAATGCTCAATCATGCCTACTTGAATGTTCGCATACTGAAACCAGAGAAAACACTCGACTCTACCGCCAGTCATGTTCTGCTCACATCAGATGTTTCCTGAAACCCATTTTACCTCATTATACAACCCCAAAAAATTAATGTGCATACGTCGTGGTCAAGCAATGGCCTGATATACAATAAATTGGCTGTCTCCTGGCAGAATTTTGCCAAAACCGAAACTAGGGAGCTTCCTTACAACGTTGAGACTTGCGTTCAATGCAAATATTCCTCAGAGGTCGAGAAACCGCTCGATGTTCTTCAAAGGTAGAGTATATCATGCATTGGTATCTTTTGGGGTTTAAGTATCTCGTGTGTAATATATTTGAGCCTGAGATGCGTCTGACCCGGAGAGCAAATCGATTTTCCTAATTTTTTATTGAGAAATCAGATTTCCATTTTTGGCATTTTTTATGGCATTCCGTCAAAATGCCCTTTGCTTGTCACCCAAACACTTCATAGTTGTTGAACGAGGTTCATCGTGATTCCACCTTTCTCTGCCAAACATATTCGCAGCAGAAACTATACTGAAATTATTTCTGCAAAAGTCGTATGGGGCATGCAACGTCAAAATGCGTTATTCAAATGGTAACAATTCGCAGGCCTTGCTATAGACGAGACTTGCACGCGTGATGTAAATCGTCTCATCAGCCTCGCCAGTTGCGCCACGCCTCGCTGCGACGCAGTGCGGAGATTGGTTAGAACATTTCAACTTGTCTTGTGATTGGCTGCCGGCCGACGCGCTGATGGTAGTGGCAATGAAGGCTGTCATTTAAATGGGTGGTGACATTAACCGTATTGACAATTTTGTCGTCACCAACTGTAACACAAATGGCTTGCGTATTGTATGCTTCGTGATGGCCATAGTACAGCTTCTGATGTTACGCACCCTTCTGACTGGTCCCGCGCTTCCAAAAAAGGGTTTTTTATAGCTTCCAAAGATGGCGCTCTCCCTTCGAAGGTCGCCGGAAAGTTTATATCAGCGCTTGACTTTCTGAAATGCGATGCATGTTGGTGGGTATTTTGGGTAGGACGGTTAGCCTGTCACCACCTAGAGGGTTTCGCATACGCTCGACCATATGGGATTGAGTCCTTCCCCGTGCTGGTGTCTCTTCGCCGTTGGATCAGAAAAGCCCAGAAGAGCCATCAATAGCCCAGCCACCGTCGCGCAGGAATCGTTGAATTGGCATCTGCGGCGTGATTGATGACGTCACGTGGGAACATAAAATGCTTTAATAGTCAAACTCTTCAGCAAGACTTCAGACCCTCTAGCGTCTGTATTACTGGCCGTTTAGTTCGGTAACAGAGACCAAACAAAAAATGTGATCTTGCGCGTTATAATCATGCCATGATGTTAAGAACGGCTCAGAGTCAAGATCAAGTGACCTCATTAAGTTTTTGGCTGTTGCAGTTCACGTGGAAATAGAATGGTAGTGGTTGATTTTGTCAATCTGGCCTACCTATTTATCACACACGGGCTTGGAGAGACGTGACTTAGGACGACATGGGGACGTGAACAGAACGCGGACGACCTGTGTAAATTCACAGCCACGAAGGCTGGCCGGGTCCAAGTGAGGGGAGGCGGCAGGTTTGTACAAACAACAGCGTGATATTGACTTCCGATCGTACGGACCTAACGCCCCAAGCACGGGTCCGCCATGTGAGGGCGAAGCCCGTCCCTTCGCCCAGTGGATGTCACTGGTACGAGCGGTTCGGACACGCTGGACCCGACCGCCGCAACCAGCCAGTGCGACTAGATCTCGTCCAACGAGCATGCGAGTGAGCACTGCGAGTTTGAGCAGCTTTGGCCCACCACCTGCGGTAGAGACCAAGGCACCCGTGTTTCATATAGACGAACGTCTCCGGCGCACGCCAGGGGAAACACGTCATCACGTCAACTGAAAGGTCTCGAAGCGCTTCATTCCGTGAGGCCTGGGAGGTCGGCGATGGAGGCAAACGTATAGGACATCGCATGCAGCCAAGGCGACAGCGACAGGAGCAGGCCTCACCGCGGTCGTTCGGATGGCTGCTACGAGACTATCGCACTCCTGCCGTTCACTCATTCGAGCCATTCGGCCTCTCAGTCTCGCCGCCCAATCAGTAGGTGATCTATCGACTGGCGGCGTCGGCAGCGCCATCCCACCGTGTGGTAGCAGCTGTGCTGCCGACTCCGTCCGGCGCCGGCAGAGTCGCTGCCGAGCGTAAACGGCTGGACAGTGGTGGGCTGCTTATCTTGGCCAGGAACTGGCTCAGCGGATGACAAGCTAAGCCCCGGCAGCTGACGATGAGTCGAAGGGTTTCGCTGGTCTACCGGATCTCTGGTAGTGCTTTGCAATGTGTGGTGGTGTGCTGTGATATAAATTCAGATATCTGTTTTGAACATGCGTGATGTTTGCTTCATCACTTTTCTCTTTTCGGAGCTCGGTCATTTTTCCTTTCGGTTACTGACGTAAGATTTGTCTTTAGTTTGCTGAGTGTCTTATCGCTTATCAAATTGCTCTGCTTGTAAATGTATTCCTTTTGGCTCAAACCTGCTACCCAAACTCAAACCTCTAGGCTCCTAGGGGCTCATACCTCTAAGCACTGGCTTTGTTAGCTGAGAGTATGATATAGCTGTCTTCTCTCTGGAGCTTCTTGATGGTTCCATATTCTCTGTTACATTTGGCTTTGGTGGTTTTGACCTTTTCCAATATCTATCTCACTTGTCAGCGTACCTCATCTCCCTGTTCTCTCCTGATTCGTACTGCGGTCTCTTCTGTGGGGATTACGATGGTCAACGGCTTGCTCACCCGTCTTGAGGCTTTAAAGTCTAATCCTTGTCAACTTTTTACAACACAGCAACTTTTTGCGACAATACAACCACTTTTGGATGTGCAGTCCTTTATAGCGCTTTGTTAATCCTTAATTTAGTTATTAATAATTCAGCATTCCCGCCACGTAGTGATAGCTGTTCATCACTCAGGTTCGACACGGCTTTAATTGCCTACAGTACTGGCTTTGAGGCTGTGTAGCTACTCTTGAGCTTCTCCAACTTTTGGATGTGAATCTTCTTGGCCCTTTGATCTTCGGCCGCGCAAGTACTTTTGACGGAGTTCGATATGCGGTTGAAACATTTTTCCGCAGTTACTTCTGATCTCATCTTTGACTCGTAACTTCCTGTTACGTTCTCCAGATTTATTTTGCTCCGACGAAGGAAGGCCCTGTGTTTCCTTATCAGATTCCGGCACGTTCTTTCTTCTATCATTCTTGCCTGTTTGGTCTTGATCGAATATCCAGGAAATGAATTTCCATGAGACTTTACCACTGCAAGATTATTCTTCCCGATTAGCTCCGAAGAAGAGCTTGGAGGTCCATGCCAATAACCAGAACATCCCGGTTCGAATCTCAGCAATACCGAGGTGAAAGTCTGGCTTGGGATATCCGTCCATGGCTATGAGCCCAATACTCTCCCGCCCTTCCCAGGACTTAAAAACCTGATGACGGCCGGAGAGCTAACTGGCTGAAACGTTGTCTACATACACCAGACAAGGACAATGGTCGGAACAATTATTCCATCAGTGGTGTTTCTGAACATTTTGATTGCGGGTTTGCAGGCGCCCGTTGGAGACGATGGAGCGACACGAGACGAAGAGGCGCGGCGCACCGGCGAGGTCAAGCGGTTCCTCCTGACAGACCGAGACCGGGCCAAGGCAGCCAGCCGGCTATACGGAGCAGGCTATGAGGCTGCTCCTACGCAGGAGGCCGTCCCACCGACCGGAGGGCGTGTGGGGACCATCTCATCCGGGTCCAGCCGGGCTACAGAGACCCACTCCGATGGGTCCTCCACCGCCCCCGCCACCTAGAGCCACCGCTCCGCCGGCGTCGTCCGCGTGTGAGGCGGGGCGACAGGAGAAGCATGCTTCACTGATCTCGCCCGCAGACGGTAGCCGGCGTGTTCGGCTTAAGACTCGGCTGGTCGCAGTCAGCTCGGAGCCCCGCTATGGTATGGTGTTACTGAGTCTTGAAGAGGGAGCACCCGCTAGCCCAGCGACTGACGCAACCTGGCCGCTTCAAAGTGTGCTTGTTCTGATGATGTGCCTTTTTACTCCGCTTTTAACACACTTATTTACGGGCGTTTTTACAGTGGAGCTCTAGGGGTTGACGGGCGGACACACAAGACCTTCAGACTGTTGTCACTTGCTGACCGGTACTGTCCTGCAATGCTAAATCTGCAGCAGACCAAGTTGGCACTGGTCTAGTACCTTACGATACATGGGTGCATTGTGTAAGAATATACTGGCCACCGCGATCACACACGAGGCGTTCCGCTTGCTGTAAACTACAGCGTGCCGGCCTGAAATGTGGGGCTGCGAGTCACGCGTTTGGCCGTGGCTGCACGCCTACGCAGAAGTCGTCGTCCCGTCGCAGTGTGTTTGCCGTTTCTCCCATCTGGAGCTGCGATCCCGTCTGTAGAGCTGAAACGTTCGGCATTACAGCTCACTGCACCGGTTTTACTCGTTGGCGATTTTGACACTCATCGTACCGCGTCGGGGTATAATGTTATTAAACCGCGGACGGGTTATGCGAGACCTTTACATCCGACCATTCCTTTGTCTGAAGACTTACCCTTCGTGAGTTCTCACCTTTGCCCTACGAGGAGGCCTCATAGACCTTCCAATATTGTGGAAACTAGGCAAGCTAGAGCCCCGCGGAAATGGCGCTGGAAAGCTGTCGCCAACTGTATCAGATAGGTCTAGCCGAACCACGGTGAATGTGTATTTTGACAGGTCAAATATTGTGACGGGTCAAATCAGCGCTTTTAGTGCTTGGATGGTTTACCAAAGTAGCGCTTGGAGGGATTATTCCATTATCTAAAAACCTAAGCGTAGTGCGACAATGCGAAAAATGACATTCAATAGCTGAAAACTTTATGAGATAGGCATTAGTGAAAGTCGACACAGGTGGACTTCTGATATCGATGCGCCATGTCAGGTCAAATGAATTAAGATCCAGCGTTGTATTGGCCTGTCCGACTATGTCAAGGACGAGGTAAACAAGCCACATCAATGGGAAAAAACAGCGTTAAAAAGACACGGTGATTTGAATGGGCGAAGTACGAAGGTTTTCCCAGATGTAAAACTTAAGAAAGAAAACGAAGCATTTTTGCTCAGAGGTGCTCTCAGTGATAAGAATAGGAAGCGCTCGTATCATCTGGATTATGAAGACCGACTAACGTTGCATTACATTATTTACTTCGGCGCACTAGACAGGTTCTTAGGAAACTGCTAGATGCGAATCCAGGAACGACAAAAAAGATTGTCTCGCAGTACATGGAAACGGGAGTCGCCAACAGCGGGTAGTCCTCTGACTTCCGCGATGAGGGCCTCTGCTCCCCCTCTGACACCGGCGATGAGGGCCTCTGCTCCCCCTCTGACACCGGCGATGAGGGCCTCTGCTCCCCCTCTGACACCGGTGATATGAGGGCCTCTGCTCCCCCTCTGACACCGGTGATGAGGGCCTCTGCTCCCCCTCTGACACCGGTGATGAGGGCCTCTGCCCCTCCTCTGACACCCGCGATGAGGGCCTCTGCTCCCCCTCTGACACCGGTGATGAGGGCCTCTGCTCCTCCTCTGACACCCGCGATGAGGGCCTCTGCTCCTCTTCTGACGTCCGCGATAAGGGGTTCTGCTCCTCCTCTAACGTCCACGATGAGGGGTTCTGCTCCCCCTCTGACACCGGTGATGAGGGCCTCTGCTCCTCCTCTGACACCCGCGATGAGGGCCTCTGCTCCTCTTCTGACGTCCGCGATAAGGGGTTCTGCTGCTCCTCCAACGTCCACGATGAGGGGTTCTGCTCCCCCTCTGACACCGGTGATGAGGGCCTCTGCTCCTCCTCTGACACCCGCGATGAGGGCCTCTGCTCCTCTTCTGACGTCCGCGATAAGGGGTTCTGCTCCCCCTCCAACGTCCACGATGAGGGGTTCTGCTCCTCCTCTGACGTCCGCGATGAGGGGTTCTGCTCCTCCTCTGACGTCCGCGATGAGGTTCTGTTCCTCCTCTGACGTCCGCGAAAGGGGTCGCTCAATCCTCTGACGTCCGCGATAAGGGGTTCTACTCCTCTGATGTCCGCGATAAGGGGTTCTGCTCCTCCTCTGACGTCCGCGATGAGGGGTTCTGCTCCTCCTCTGACGTCCGCCATGAGGGTTCTGCTCCTCCTCTGACGTCCGCCATGAGGGGTTCTGCTCCTCCTCTGACGTCCGCGATGAGGGGCTCTGCCCCAATCACGCGCTCCCATTCCCCTTTAGAAAGCTAGAGACTCTCGTGGGACCTATTCATGCATGCTGTGAAACTATACATTGTATTTGCAGCACATAGGGCAGAGTCGTGGGACCGGAAATAATGTCTGGTACTTACTTAGCCTCTCAATAGATCATTTTGATAGTCACCCTGCCTCCGCCTTTGCCTGAAATTGGGCGAATGCCTGCTTATCCATAACAAAGCAAATCACCGTCCAATTTGCGCTGAGTATACGCAGTTAAAAACCCGATTCATCATTTGTTTTCGGCTCCGGTCTTTAATCTCGTGGACACGCTCGTGAGTTTAACATTTCTAAATTTCATGAGTTCCGAAATTCTGATTCATCAGTTCACGTTGGTTGTGATAAAATTGATTGATTAACTTGGGTTGATTACGGAAAAACTATTTTGGATAAAAAATCCCTGCGTCCTTACCTGTGCCGTCTGTGTTCCACGTCTATGTTCCATGTCAACAGCTGCCCGGCATGGGGAAGTCTACCGTGAACAGTTCACTCAGCGATCTCAACGCTGGCCCATCCATAGGTGCGCTGGTGCTCGAGTGGGAGAGGGTCAGTGCCACCTTTCCGTGACCGGCCTGCAGTATCACGCTCTGAGACATAAACAGAGGGGATTGGGACATGCCAACTGCTCGAGTGAACAGCCTAGTTTACCGTAATCAACAATCGATATCTGTCCAAACAGTTTGCCTGTGTTCAGTGGCTTGGCTGCACTATCAAAAACGTAAACCATTCCCAGTTTTTTCAATTTAATCGACCAAAAGTTCCGGTTCCTGCCAAGCGCAAAACCAGCTAATCTGAAAGCAAATATACCTGCAAATTCTGCGCAAAGGCTTGATATCAGCAAAGCTGCAGTGTCTGTTTACGCGGGCCATTCTGCGCGTCGGGGGCGAGTCGGATGCGTGCCGAAGGCAGGTGACGTCATGAAAACCTGTGACGTATAGTTTTTACCCGCCGGGGTCTAACTGAGTTCCAAGATGACTTGCTTGAAGCAGTGTAAGTTTTACCTAAGATCTACATGTCCGCCTCGATCATCTTGAATATTTACGCATACCAGGGCCTTAGTTTCGCAAAATGTTTTAGGAGTAGTGTGAACTAGTAGTGCAACTGTGCGAAGTGTGCAACTACTACAACTACAATTACAAAGTGTGAACTAGCAGTGCAAAGTAGTGCAACTGACCCCTGAAAGATGTCATCAAGCGGGTTTCTGCACGGATTTGTCCCACTTCTCAAAGCTGGGACGGTTGGAGCCTAAGCTGGGGAAGGGGGAGGGGGCTCAGCTCTCCCTCCCTGCAACCGAAGAGGAAACCACACCCTCTGATGTATACAAAAAAGCTGGAAATCGATAAACCTCCGCTAACGTCAACAAATATGACGAGACGAAAGTAAGTCCTTGAAACTCACCAAAGAAGAGCATTCCACTGCATTAAGGCACATCAGCGTGTGTGGCCAAAGATTGCGGTCTCCATTTGCTTTGTTTCCAGTTTCATCTACACCACGTCACTCTTACAGGAATCACCTTGCTGGTCCAACGGCACAATAGGTGCCTTATTAGTGGTAGTTTTAAGATGTAAGTGATTCTTCGAGTTTAAGGTTAACCCGTCTGACATTGTCTGCTTGCTGATGCTGACATTGGAAAACTTTGGAGTTTGACCTCGTAGATTGGCAAATTTGACCACGCGAATTGATCTGCAATAACTTGCTAGCTGCTTGTTGAACTGATTCTGAGATCTCAGGATATAGAAAAAAACCTTGCATACCCAAGTCCAAGGATCTTCACAAGCATGGAGTTTAGGCCAAAAATTGATGTAAAACGGGGCCTGCAACGTGCGGATTGATTTAAGCTGATCTCTGTAACTTTAAGAGCTTTCCGAGTCACGCCCTATCGCAAGGACAGGGGAAAATCAATATGGAAATGGAAAATGCGGAGAGGGTGTCCCTGACCTTGGCGCATTGACACCGGTGCCAGCTGGGTTATGAGCGTCTGTGTCAGTGACACGCGGCTCCACAGTACCTGATTCAGACAACCAGTCTGGAGACAGGGGACATCTGAAGCTGTGGCTATCCGCTGTTCACTAAGTAGGCTGGCGTACGCTGCCCATAAACAGCTCGTCGTCCAGAACATATGCAAATAGGGCGCCAAGTGAGCCGAACCAATTTAACGTTAGCAACGTTGTTGGCCCTTAAGAAGCATCACTCTCTAATCGGGAGGCTTTTCGTGTACCATTGCTACGTGTCGTGACAGTCAACCCCTGAACTGGCCATGCGACGGCAATGAAGTCTTCCGATCAATATCATACAACAAACAAAGATTTGTGAATGCGCTATGAAGTCGAGCTTCACTGGTTGGCGGGCTTACAATGCAGACGACAGTGCCGCGTCTAACCCTCAACCTTGCGCTCCCCCTTGGCGCGCGCGCCGGAACGGCCGGGGCCAAGGCCGACAACCGCCGCGCTGCAGTCTTAATGGCCCACATATCGAATATACCGTCCATGCTTCCCATCGACATACTTTTGGGGCCAACGCTATCGCTTCCAAAATAAAACAAAAGATTGCTATCATTCCGCCCGAATGATCTTGATCGCCCGTTACCGGCGAGTGGCTGATGCAGTGACATGCGCCCCTCAAACCATGAATGATCCTGATCGCCCGTTACCGGCGAGTGGCTGATGCAGTGGCATGCGCCCCTCAAACCATGAATGATCTTGATCGCCCGTTACCGGCGAGTGGCCGATGCAGTGACATGCGCCCCTCAAACCATGAATGATCTTGATCGCCCGTTACAGGCGAGTGGCTGATGCAGTGACATGCGCCCCTCAAACCATGAATGATCTTGATCGCCCGTTACCGGCGAGTGGCCGATGCAGTGACATGCGCCCCTCAAACCAGGAATGATCTTGATCGCCCGTTACCTGCGAGTGGCTGATGCAGTGACATGCGCCCCTCAAACCATGAATGATCTCGATCGCCCGTTACCGGCGAGTGGCCGATGCAGTGACATGCGCCCCTCAAACCATGAATGATCCTGATCGCCCGTTACCGGCGAGTGGCTGATACAGTGACATACGCATCTCTCAAACCAGCTACGAGCTGGCCCACTCTGAGTGAGCAATCGCTTCGTTCACAAAGATATCTGCTCGTGTAGCACGCAAATGCACTCCCAAACACTCCTGCAGCAATTGGGTTCTGCCCGGTGTTGGTGATCTTTACTTGTATACTTGAAGAGCTTATAGCATATCTACTGCGTTCAGGTCGTACTGATTTTGTTCATGCACGGCATGGTGTGGCGGCAGACAATGGCCGCTGCCATGAAGGTGTAAACTTTAGAACATTGTAATGTTCAATCTTTTTCCAGGTGCATTGCATAACGCCGTGGTAAAGCAACTCACCACAAGTCTCTATAGCGATGGTATACACATCGCAACAGCGTACAGTGTGCATAAAAGAGACTTAAAAAGGCCATTGTTTTCAGTGATCGTAAAATATTTCTAGTGTGGAACTGCTAACTTGCCAGATCAGAAGGTAAGATCATTTAGGAAGTAGCATGCCTTTCCCTACTACTATCGAGAAAGGATGCAAAGTAAAGGTAGCGACCATCTGCACGTCAAATTGGCAAGAGTATATCCTAGCCTGGTGTTTTTGCTGCCCATAAGTACGTGTGTTGCATAACCTGCTGAAATATTCATCCTCGACCGAACAAAATGTTTGGAATGCCATGAAGCAAGGAATCACGAGTAAAAGCGACCCATAAGATTGACTGCCTCCAACCGACATAACCCTGTACATACAACAGACAAAGCAACTTGGGCGATGTAAGACGAAACCCTGTACATACAACAGGCAAAGCAGCTTGGGCGATGTAAGACGAGCAAGGCGAAGACGCATGTGAATGTCATCCCAGTGCCGACCACAACGAAGCCAGGCGTCTTTAAGATATCACAAAGACAGATGAAATGATGTTTTAGAAAGACCGTCTTTCATGAGATATGGGGGCAGAGGTTCTTGGATAAGGCGTTTGGGTTTTAAATCGCATGTGTCACAATTCGCATTTAACTCCACGTTAATCTCATCACCTAAAATTGGCTGTCTATGGCCTTACCTGCGCCTGGCAATTTGCACGTCTCAATCAAATCATCTATGTTTTGGTGGCTACGACCAAAACATTGCAAACAGCTCAATCGCTTTCGGTGTACGCTGCTCATAGGAAACTGACCCAGATGTCTTCGAAAATGGTGACGAGTTCAGAGAGGGTGGCCGCTGTCAGATCCATTGCTGGCGCACAGCTGATTCGGCCATTGCCAACGGCGCCAAATGACTTGCAGGTGGTGCCTGTGTCTACACCGTGCGGTTGGCTTCGGGTTTTTAATTGCCCTCGTTGCCGACATCTGACGCCCGTCCCCACCACCGTCCGGAACTGACGCGGATCCCTGGCCCGCGCTTGAGCGCGCGTAAGCGACTGCGCACATCAGCCCACACGTATCCGTGTCATTATTCTTCTCCCCGCTAATTACCGACGGTTGTATCGTGTCACTGCGTCACTGGGTTGCTAGATGCGGGCGACATTAGTCCCGTGTTGTGTAGCTTGCCCAAAATTCGCGAGAGATTTCGTTTTTCATGTTAATCGAACGAGAATGCTACTTTGTGTTTATGCTGCAGTATCCCAGAAAGATTATCCGCGACCAAGCAGCTTGCATGCAAATGCCCTGGCAACTTCATAAACTTGTTCGCATTGTTTCTGAAAGCTACGCGAAGCTGTGATCAGTGGTTGCGGAGACAGTATTAGCTTCCAGCACGCCCGCCCATCGGCCTAAGCCGGGTCGCTCAACTCGAGTTTGCTCACTTGTTCCTGACTGGCTCGGCCTGCGGCCCCTCGCAATAACCCAGGGCGTTGTTTGTATCTATCGCTGGTTCTCCTCCGGCGTTGCAGTGATTCGAGCCTTGTCGGCCGAGTCGTCGTCTTACAGCCCACGGTCCGCTGGCCAGCGCGCCGCACTCCCCCCCCCCCCCCCCCCCCCCCCGATACCTTCACGGCTATGTGCACGATAGGCGGCAACGGACTATCCCGGCTGGCCGGGGCGGGCCGCCGTCTCGCCGCCCGCTGCTCCGGCCGCGGCCGGGCCCGGCGGCACGTGACTGACCTGGTGCGGCTGCGAGTCCATGGCGGCGGCGGCGGCGGCGGCGGCGGCCCGCTCTCTCGCCCGGCCGCTCGACGGCTGCGACTGGCGCGGCCGTCGGCCGCCGACCGGCAGCGTTTCTCACCGGATCAATGCAATCAATACGCCGGTCCGACCGAGGCGGACGCCCGGCGCGCCGAAATCGCCATCGATAAAGAGCATCGGCTGCTCTCTCGCCGCCGCCGGGTCGCAGCCGTGTCGACCGTCACGCTGCGGTGAGGTCGGGTCACGGGCCGGGTCCCGGCCGCGCCGGCGGGGACGCCGCACACCCTGCGGGGTTCGGTCGACCTGCTGCCACCGGTCTCCGGCCGCTGCACAGGTCAGCGCGTTCCAAGAACTTCCAGCTGCAGATGAGTTCACGGCGACTGGTAACTGGTGCTGGAAAGGTGCTGCATGGCCAGAGTCACAGCTGCTGTACCAAGCATGGTGGCGGAGCTGCTAAAGAAGCATCAACAGCAGCAATGCATGGCTTGTACTGATGTCAGAAAGCAAAAATCGGACAAACGCCTGGAACGCTTTTCTGCTTTTACGTTTTTAACGATAGGACTCATCCCTGATCTAAGGGTCTTGATGATGGGACTCATCCCGGGTTTTACGTTTCTAATCATAGGACTCATCCCTGGTTTAGTAGCTTTAACGAAAGGACTCATCCCTGTTTTTACGTTTCTAACGATAGGAGTCATCCCTGGTTTAACGCTTTTAACGATAGGACCCATCCCCAGTTCAACGGTTTTAACGGTACTAACGTAACCGCCTCCCGGCGTGATGCTCCCGATGAGAAACAGTGCCCACCAAATGTTGTAACAGCGCCGCCGATCATGCTAGCGTGATTACATCCGCTCGCGACTCGCTTCCGTGATACTTCAGACAAGCATGCAGTGCAACTCAAATTCACGTCGGCATGGAGTGTAGCATGCGACTAGTTGATAAAGATAACATTCATCTCCACGTTAAAAGAACAGACACGGGAAGAACGAAGAACAGCCAGCACGAATTATACACCCGGTTTTAAGTCTAAACGACACATTTTGGCGAAGGCGAAGGGAAGGAATATAGTGCAAGAATTCCCAACCGGAGCATGGGATATAATTCTCCCGAAAGAGGGAGCATAAGGGTCTCGGGGAGAGTCCCGATGTCCTCATCTCATGTTTGAGTCACTGAAGATAAGCATCCACACAGCGCCAACAGGTAGGTGCTGACCGGAAGGTGGCATTGCCACGTTCGCCGCCATGCACCACGTGTGCTGATCCAAAAATATATACAACATGAGCCACGCACAGGGAGCAGTAGTTCTACTAACATGGGCTGCTCATACGGATAGTTCAGTCCTGATTTAGTGTGTCCAAAGGTTGTGTGAAACACCACTCTGGAACTAACAAGGCGCCTATGCGTTCGCGTGTGCGGATTAACACGCGCTCAGGTGGGGGTTAATTTGCCCCTCCCCCACCGCCCCCCCCCCCCCACCCCCGAGGACCTGTCTTGTAATCTTCTTCCTGTAGTCTTTGACTCTTACTAAATGCAAAAGTTAAAGCAGTTTGTGAGTCATTTTTCATCACTTTGGTCACAATGACCTTCGAAAAGTCAAACAAGGTGACTGACATTAGATGAGCATCAGATCTAGGCTCACTATGGTTGCATGGGAGAGTCTGGGGGCACTTTGGACACCAATCTAGAGCATGGCCTTGTTGGACCTTATTGTACCCAAATGTCATGACCTAGGAGCCTCAAATTTTGACAAGTGAGTTCACATACAGGTCAACACGCCCTGTAAATTTGATGTCTCTAGTCATTTTAGTTTCTCAGATCTCAGGGGTCAAAATGACCTCCACCCGAGTAAAAGGTATGCAACCGGCCTCACGGTAGCATGTATTAAATGATAAAACTATGCATGGCTCCCCTTATCTTAGTTTTGCTCTTGGCTCGGATGGTAATCGTAGTTCGATCTATCCTCGGGAGAAATACACCTAAAACAATTGAGAAAGAACAGCCTAAGGAGTGACCGAGAAAGAGCAAGAGAAAGAAAGGCTGAAACATATGGAAAAGCGAAACGGGAGAGAAGAGAAGGAAGAGGGGAGAGCGAGTGAGAGCGGACGGCAGGGGAAAAGAGGAAAGAAAGAGAGGAAGAGAAAGGAAATGTAAAAGTTCCGAGCAAATTTACAAAAGAATGCGAATGCTGCCCGTAGAACTTCGTTTCAATACAGGTAGCAGTTGCTGTACCTAAGGTAAGCCAAATGCCCTTGTGCCCATTAAGCTTGCGAGCGTTCCCGGAACAAACCGCGATAGATCTTTTGCCAAGTTGCTTTTGTAACTGCCTTATGCTGTCTATTCATAATACTTCCTTTGAATTTCACGTGTGCCTTTGCTGTTGCTGTTAGATGCACACAAGCCAGGGAGCGGACTCGTTTTTGGAATCATGCACACAAGGCCCCACGCAGGAAGTGACCGTTTTACGAGTAAATTGACAAAGAAAGCAGCTAAGTTTTGTGTACCTGGCTTACCTTCGGCTTTGCACGTGATAGCGATATTTCTGACATTTAAACGATTACGAATGCAGCAATTTTGGCAAAAGTGTAGGTCGCCTGCAATGCTGTGCTGATGACGCATTACTACAATGACGGTGATGTTCTTTACATTCATGCGGCGTGACAAATGCACAATGTGGCGGTTGTGGCGCTTCATCAGAGCACATTCGCGACAGAACCCGACAGCTACAGATTTATCACAACCCAGAGATAACTCATTTGACCTTTTATCAGCTGCGTAAGCCCGCTTTGGACAGCACGACTTCACAACACCCCAATACTCACCTTGACCCAAATATCATCTAAGCCAGGGAAAGAATTGTCACCAAACTACCTTAATACGCGCCCGGGTGGCCGGTTAAATATCACTCGCTCGGGTGGGGGTCACTTTGACCCGCTCTCCCTGAGATCTTAAAAACTAAAATAGCTAGAAACACCTATGCCATGGAGTGGCTTGACCTCTATCCAACTCACTTATGTCAAAATTAAAGGTTCTTAGGTCATGGCCTTGGGGTCGAATAAGGTTCAACAAGATCAAACTCCAAATTGGTGCCCGAAGTGAACCCCCCCCCCCCCTCCCCAGACCTTCTCACGCAACCACAGTGAACCTAAATGTTTGTTCAAAGAAAAAGGTCAATGATGTTCAACCAAGTTATGTGACCTTGCTCGACCGTTAAACATCAAAGTGATCAAAAAGAACAAAATTGATATTATTTTTCCATTCAAATAAGCGTCAAGGAATACGCTGGGCAGTATGCCCATAAAAACAAAATGTCGGCCAGGGTCATTTTAGGTCGGTGACCTAGTCTGACCTTAAGAAGTCTACGGAACATGTCGGTTACGGACCCTGCCATTCATAAATTTGAAATAGCACTAAGAGTACCCAATAAAGCAAGCCATTGAGTATAAAAACAGAATAGTTTTTATTTCCGTCTGGCCTTTGTGCTTGACCCCACTTCAAGGCCTGGCTTTGACCTGCCATAGGTCGGCAACTTTGCAAGGTACATCACCAAAGGGGCCTTTATTCAACTGCTTGCTGCAGTGCAAAGTTTGGCGAGACGTAGCCGAGCCAAACTTTGGAAATCGTTCCGGAAAAACCTTTGCTGGCAAATTACCCTCCTTCACCGATCGCGTGCAAAAATAGTGTGGTAACAACATATCCATCCTCATAAGACAATCTCAAAATGAGTGCTCAAATAACGGCTAAAACGTAGCATAAAATGCGCTCAAGCGCAGAGTGCCGTGAGCAGGAACCCGTGGAGGTCATCTGACCTTCATGTCTTATGGCAGCACATGGGACAACAGCTTAGGCACGAACTTGGCCCATGTTCCACAGAGCGCGTCATAACGTGAAGCCTTGCAAAACTAAAATTGTACTCAAAGTGACGTTGTTGAGGCCAAAACGAACATCTAGCAACATTGCCTAAGATTAAGTGTTAATGTTAATTTTTGCGCACTTTTTGAACGATTTGCGATGCAATGAAAGGTCCCTGGGTCATGATGGAGTCTCTGAAGGGTTGCAGTCATCTTTATGACAAATGCCTGCTTGTCATGTTTATCGCCGGTGAATGGTGCCTTCGAACGCTATATCGGGCAAAAGGATTGCCTATACGCACGTACGCCGCTATAAACAGGTTCGCGATATCATGAGGTCAAACGAGGTCACTGACCAAAGCTGACCTTGTTGTGGACTCATGCCATTGTTTGCGCTGGATCTGATTCTGAACGCGATGGTTTTGTGAATTAAATGTGTTCCATTTCATATTCCATAAGTCGCGCTTTGTTGATGTGTTACCAGGTGGTAAGGCTGGCATGGAACGTCTGACCTTCTGACCTTGGCATGGCTGGGTGGCACTGGAACGTCACAAGCTGCCCCCACGGGGTAAGCCACACATGGCTGGGTCTGCTTGCCATTTGGTTACCCACTATTTTTGTTGTGGCTATGAATCAGTTCGGACACAAATGAAATTTCCTCCGGAATTAAAAAAAATGTGAGAAAAAGTATTTCTCAGAGTGTTAACAGGTGGTGTACTTTGTCTGGCAACGCCATATATAAGTGAGAAGTTGTGCTTCATCTTTTTTCTCAAGGTTGTGGCATTTTGCTAGAATTTTGCTGGATTTTAATACTTTGTTTTCATGAAGGCATGCGGTCGAAATATTAAATTACCTATCTTTCCATTCTCCTGGTTTTTCTACGAGGAAAAAGACCATAAGTACCGTCTTATTTGTGCGTGCATTGTTTCTCACGAAAGCATTCAACAACTTACAGATTTTGGACACAGCTGGTTTTCCTTTTTCCTTGCGGGCGTGCGAAAATAATCGATGTATACCAGCTGATTTGTGTACCCTGCCTGATAAAGCCGGATAATTTTGAGTTTTCTTCTTCCCAAGAAAGAAAGTTCCTAGTTTTCGGGACTACGGCTGTTGTTGTGGAGTTAGCTTCTCACGCCGAAAATAACTAGCCTGCAACATATCAGGAGGCATTTATTAAAAAATAACGAGCCTCCAGCATATCAGGAGGCATTGATGAAACGTAGATATCTCGCAATCGATAAGATCTATTAACGCGCGCTCGGGTGGGGGTCACATTGCCCCCCACCCCCGAAGGTTTTTCAAGAATGACATCCGAACGGCGCGGCGTGGCTGTGCTAAATTGAATGGCGAATCGTTTGACATCAAACATTTAGATGTACCTTGTAAGGTCGCTGACCTATGGCAGGTCAAACTCAGGCCATGGTTTCAGAGAAGGGAATTTCTAGGGAATCCTTCAATATGATACAGCAACGGAGTGTTTGACGAAGCCATACATATCTGAGATGCTTTCTTAGGCACCACAAATATTGAACGAGCAAATTACGTTGACCTAAAGTCAGGCATGAAGGTCAGACCAAGGGACAAAACCAACCTGATTTAGTACTCTAGGGCTTGCTGTATGAGATAGTTTCTGGTGCTCATTTCGAATTTATTGACAGCAGGAACCGCATTATACATCTTCCATTGACCTCTTAGAAATCAGAACAGGTCATTGACCTGAGATGATCCGGGTTGACATTTTGTTTTAGGAACATACCGCGTAGCGTATTCTTTGTCGCTTATTCAAATGCAAAACTCAGGGCAGTCTTGTAGGATTTTGGTCACCATGACCTTGAAAAGGTCAAAAAGGTCACTGACCTCAAATGGGCTTGTGACCTTTTGCTTAGAAACAGTTGCCTAGGTTCTGGGGGCACTCTGGGGGACCAACGTGGAATTTGACCTTGTTTGACGTTATTTGACCTGAATGTCATGACCTAGGAAGCTCAAAATTTGACTTAAGTGAGTTCACGTACAGGTCAACACACTCTGTAAATTTGGTGTTTCTAGCTTTCTTAGTTCCCAAGACATCAGGGGGGGGGGGAATTGACCCCCACCCGAGCAAAGGGTATCTAGCCAGCCACCCGGGCGCGTGTTAAGGCAATATTCTGCGATTCAGGCAGCGCCCAGGGTCACGAGTGAGCAAAGCTCGGCAAACATGATATTAAAAGCCATTTTATCCGAGAACCTGCCTCCATTGTCTATGGGCTCTGCCAACAAAAATATACTAGAACAATCCATTCCTCCAGCTCGTACATCCTACCGCCGATCCTCCGTAGTATGGTAAGAGCTTCTCGAAACACAGAATGCTGAGACGAATTGCCTCGGTGATCCGTACCAAGTATGAGGTTGGAAATAGACGTGCCAAGAGCATCGGAGCAGCCATTCAGGGCTCCGCAGCTTGACAACCGATACACGGAACTGCGCAGGGGCTATCTGAAACGCAGACGGCTAAGCTGAAGGGTTTTGATGACCCGGGCGGACCATGTCGTGTGGTGTGACTCGCTGCAGGACGTCAGTGTTCGAAGCAACGACTACAGCATCATTTATATACCAGCCTTAGCAGAGCTCAGGAACTCAGCTCAAATCACGGCCCTCAACGACGTTTGTGTGTTCGGCCTCAGGTGAAGAACGTGGATGCGCTGTGATTCTGGTATCTCCATGTGTCCGCGTTGTCAGTTGTGCTATAGCCAAAATTCATGCTTTAAAGTTGGTGCTTGCTATGCTATGCTACATAGCCGAATGTCTGTCCATCATTTGTTCTCCTCGTGGTTCACACATTCGCCCTCTGTAAACATGCGTACCCAGGTGCACATTAATGGATTTCGAGTGTTACATTTTATTTCTTCGGCACAACACACTACTGAGAAAAGGTTACAAGAGATCTTACATGCTACGCTCTTCCACGCACACCTTACTTTCAGTCCATCAGCGCATGAGCAGCACATTCTACCTTCAGCTGAACACTCTGGAGCCTGCAAGGCTGATCAAGCTAGGAGGAACTTTTAACTGGGAGCACCAGTTTCCTCCACTTTGAGCCGTGCAGCTCACTCGATCGCGCAGCGGCACCCACCTGTTTGCGCGGGTCGTCATCTACGAGTGGTAACTCCCTGTAGACGAAATGTGTTTGCTTGATTCGTCTCGCCTGCTTTGCGGAACTGATTAAGGGCTGCATCAATAACGACTAGTACAAGCGGAAGGCAGCACTTATTTTGGGGTGCGCGTGAAAGGAGGACATCTTTAGCCAGCTTGCGCTCATGATGTTAGATGTCGTTGCTGGATGTAGATGTCGTTGCTGGATGTAGATGTTGGAGACTGCATGAATGCCCCGATGCTCTCAGTACGTCAATTTCTAACCTTGCACTCTGTCCGGATCATTAAGATCTTACCTCTCAACCATCTACGTTTCGGACAGCTCTTAGCACAGTACTGTCTATCGGGCGTATGGATATGGGAGCTTAAATGACTACGCCAACGCTTTTGTTGAGTATATCCGTGACGTCATGCTCGTACGGATCATCAGAACCTCTCCGTTCAGCCGCCTGTGCTTAAGGCAGCCATCAGCACATTACTGTGTATAGGGCGTTTGGATGTGCGAGCGAGATAATGGATTTATTTGCTATCCTTTTACCAGCAGAGTTCGCACAAATTTTGAGCATTGTTGACACTTCCACGCACCATAGATTTTTGTTTTTTGATTTTTGTTTTGTTTTAGCATTGCTGGCGCATGACCGGGAACATTGACTGCGACGTCGAGTATTCGTATACCGTATTGCAATGAATGCTTATTGTAGTTGTTTAAGTGACACTCCGAGTGAATAAAAGGTCTGTTATTCTTAGAATAATCACCCACATTTAGGTATCGGGGTCGGGTTCAGAGACACTTTGGCCAGCAAAATTTGTGCTCTAATATTTTATGTAACTATGGGCGGTATTTTGTAAAAATGGGTGAGCAGATAATTATAATCTGTTTGAGCTGATAACCCTGGGTTAATGGTTTTTACATAGATACGAATTTGACAAAAAAGGTGACGATCCTCTGGTTGCAGCCTTAATCATCTTAAAGAGAGCACACTTTGGTGAGCCCCACCCGTCGTCTGAGAAATTGACACTGGCACGCAACTGCTGTGTCTAAGACTTTGTCGTGCTCTCCAGAATATATTATGTTGGGTAATATACTCCACCGATTACGCTCCCAGCATCTTACCAACAGCAACACTCCCGTGGCATATATTACGCACATCATACTGCATCATCACGATATCGTAAGCGTTCCGCATTTGTTCATATGCTATTCGTCACCTTGCAACACCACATTTCAGTCCGGGGAAAATAATTCGACATGCAACTGCACTCTTCCATTACACTATCTACCTACATTCATCTCTACCCCAATAAAAAATGCATCCAAAATCGCCTTAGAAAAGGTTTCTCGTAGAGCCATGTGATCTCGCCAAATGCATGACGGAGATCAAAACAGCGTAAATATTATGTTATACGTGAGTGGGAAACAAAATTTCCAAAAAAGCGTCCAGCCAGAGAGCCCAGATTGTCAGTGACAAGCGTACCTTTTCCAAAAATTGTCAATGCTTATGCACTGTGTTAAAAAGGAGAATATATCCCAATTGCCAGCATGTTGGGTACTGGTGCTTCTTTTCTCTGACGAGTATGCTTCGGAAATGCTTATAAAATGTTCTTCAGTGCATATAAGGTTGATTATGACTTGGAACATGTGTGTCATGTCATGCCCTGGCTGTTTGTAAAATGTCTCCCCGCGGGTGTGCTGAGTGTTTTTCTGGTTGCGTCTCGCAGATGCTCGTGCCAGAATAATTGGCCCGACGCTTAGCTTACCGTACACGTCACTGCAAGGTCGTATGCAGGATTTTGCGCTGGGTAGGGACGCAACTCAAAGTTTTTCCCTGAAAACTTTAAGCGCGCCACATAACGCGTTTGGCGCACCACAGACCCGCGAAATTGTTTGCTTAGCGTAAAACAACGTTTCGAGCTCTCGATCTACTTTCACGCGTCCATTCCTGAACATAATGCATTGCAATCCATTTGTAAAGAGAAGCGGTCAGTGCCCCCCCCCCCCCCCCTCTTCCGGTACCTGTTTCGTGCGCAGAGCCCGCGCCGCTAGCGCTAACCCATGCACCTTATTTTAAGACAGGCACAAGCATTTGCCGCTTGCTGTGCTCAAGAAGCGGCGTCGTTGACCTCTGCAGCGTCTCCACCTGTTGCAAGGTGCACTCAGCACACTCAGTCTTTACACTCAGTCTTAGGATATGCAAAATGCATGACAGTTAACGTCTGCGAGCCTTCCAATCTTCATGGATGACTACGGCCGTTGTCCAAGTGAAACTTTTCCACACGTTGGGGTATTTCAGATCTTACTTTGGTGACCCAATCTGAAGTCTCCTGCTAAAGCAGATCCGCAATTTGTTATTGCTTGAGATGCAATGTTTTACCAGATCCACGTTTGCACAACTCGTTTTTATCGGTGTCTTCCCGCTAAATGCCAGAGCACACACACTCTGGCATTCGCTTTGACCGACATCGATGACAGACGAGCAATAAGTTATGTCGTGGATCGTCACGAAGGCTGAACTTGTGGTATGCGTCATTTTCACAACCTGCGCGGCCGTCTGTGCAGTGCTTTTGGCTAAAGAAATGTACACAGGCTTACAGACAGACATGCAGGCAGACAGATGATTGGGTTGTGACTCTTGCTGGCCTTACTAGCCCTGTCCACAACGCTCAACTCGTTCAAGCTACCTTGGGGGACTTTCATGAGCGATCCCAGGCTCGAGTTACTGACAATTGTAGCGATGCGATAAAATTCGTTTGAAATGTTTGAAATGAGATGAAATGTTTTCCTTATTGCTCAGGAGAAATGTTAAGATGTTGTTCCGTAGTAGGTGTCCAGTAAAGTCGACCAAAACTACACTTTATTTCGCTCTCCCAAACAGTGTGGACCCACTTCCGCCTCTGCGCGTCTGCGCCGTCCACCGTGCTGTGCAAAGAGGCGCCCTCAGCGCCACCACCAGACATTACTTTCAGTCGTGTATCAACAGTATGAAGCGGGTGTTGCAAGTTTTATGAGCTGTTGACACTCGTAGATTTCTTGCACACATTGCCTCTCTTGAAAACCTTTCCCTCGTAAAGTTGTCCAACGCACTTGCGACATCGCATGTCTATACTTAGTTGTAGTTCCCGCGTACCCCCTCGTGTGGAGAGCTGGGGCCGTTAGTGTCTGTATAGCACCGCCTCCAGTCACATGAAGTTGTTCTTATGTTGGAACACTTGCGCCAACTGGCAGACCACTGCGTATGAGGACGCTACAGTCATCGGTGCTCGAACAGTTCGGCATATTTTCGACAGCTTGGCCTTCACGCATTTTGTTTCTCAAACGTATACAAAAAGTTATCGCTGCTAATTTGTCAAAATGCGGGTTCCTCTCATGCGTGCTGCAACCGGCACCGGTGCCAGAGGGGTTGAATTTACTTCGTGTATGTAATGAAGGCTGAACCTGTCGTACGCAAGAATGTCATGACAATCCGTGCAGATGCCTGCGCGGTGCGCCTGGCCAAATTCCTCGTGACCGCGTTGCAAGCTTGAATTTTCCGCCCACCTGCCGGGCACGATGTTTTTGTTTAAGTTCCCTCTGTTCGACCAGGCGATCCATAACGCAAGCCCCAGGGCGTCCCGCTACTCTACCGGAAAGGTCGTCAATAGAGTATGTCTATCAAAGATGTTCAACTGTAAGCAAGAGAAGGTAAGGCCGCTGGACACAAATTTTTGGTCACCCCTGATGATGCGGAAGGGCAGTCAATGCTTGTCTGTTCTACGAGCCATATATTGCAGCTGTGAGTCATCAGCTTGCATTGAAAATAACAGCTCTGTCGAAAAGAAGACTTTTTGATATCTCTCAACCGCTTCGGTTTTCTGGAGTTTGCCCGCAAGTTGGCTTTTCAGTTAAAAACACCATAAGGATGGGCATCTCCCCTTAATCTGAACATGGTGTCTTACGCCACTTTTCTGAGGCGTCGTCCCTGATCTTGAAATATAGGCAGTGGGGCTGCTTTTGGGACAATAGCCACCTCCTGGAGGTGGCGGCAGCCCCTGAGACCGACCCTCAACCCTTTTTTTTAGTAGTTTAAGACGTTAGCAAGGCCTTCAAAGCAAAATCCAGAACTTCGAAAACGGATGTCCGAGGCATCAAAATGGAGCTCCAGGCTTAGAGGGTTCCTCTCAATCCAGAAACAGGGCCACTGTATCGAAAAAGAGTGAGCCCCTTTGCTGAATAGGCTCATCTAGGACCGGAATCGACCCCTTTGTGAGCGGAATCCTTGTTACGTCATTGGCTATAATTTTCATCAGAACAAAATTGTTCCATATTTCTCCAATCTATCTGCACCAAATACAGTGAAAACAAAACGTGCCAGATGATTTAATACGAAGGGAAATCATATAAGCCTGGATCACGTATAAGTTGTGACGATGGTTAGGCATTGGCTCAGGCATATAATATTGAGCGAGGGGCTCATTTTGATTCGTCACGTTTTTTCTGTGCTCAGTTCCAAACCACTTCGGGTGGAGTCCGTGTCTGAGCTGGAATCCCATGCTTCCAGAGTCCCTGAGACGCTGCCCCGCTTACTAATCGACCCATGGCCGTGATTCCGCGTCTGGTCAGGTTCAGACGTGTGCCTTTCCCCTTCCTCCCATTTGATCAGACGCTGGTGAGACAATCGCATGGTTACGATTGAGCCCTGTATTGCATAGTATCTACGAAAATGTCATGCAGCTGTGGGTTGTTAACCTTGTGCATGATCTTGCACCGGATGTTGTTCCAAAGATTTCGCTATCTTTTTAAAGTTACTTATTCCAAAGCTAGGGAATGAGCAGAGCAAAACCGATGAACCTTACCCCAAAATAGCCAAACACTGGGTTCTTACCGAATTGGAACAACTACACTTTCAAAGTGTGTGTGGGGGGGGGGGGCCGGGGGGGGGGGGGGGCGGAAGAGGGGAGAGCGGCACAATCGAACAGAAACCCACACACTAGTTATAATGTGTCGCAAGTACGTGGTTCTGCCTTGTCTTGCAAGTCAATTTCAATGACTTCTGTATTCATGAACATCTTGTACCTCCATTACTTATTGAGCGCACGGACACGCGCGGTGACTATGCACTTCGACCGCTTGCTGTCATTGAAAGCCGTCGCTATGGTGCATATGCAAGCATTTATAAGATAATTTCCTTACGAAGCTCATACGAAATTTCTATGGAAGGACATGCTGAAAATTTCTTCCGTGTAATTCAGACAGATGGGAGCAGGAAGTCACCTTCGTGCGCCGTGTGTAAGTTGGCCTGTAGTGGAATACTGAATAATGAAGAATAATAAAATGATATACGCACAGGTGTTCTACCCCCAAATGCACCTCCATTCATTTGCAGTTTTAATGTGCTCATCGATTAACCAAAGAAAGACTTTGTTGCGATGAAGTCATGACCATTTCTAATTTTCTTGTTCGCTATCTGTCAGTCCGCCTATGCTCAGCGCGGCCCCAGCCCTGCCGTGCACCACCCGACCCTGTCTCTTTGTCCTTGTCCCCGTCCGGCCCGGCCACCTGGGGCACGATTTCCATGCGGCGGCGGCCGGTCAGGTGCCATCGGCTCCCAGACCGTGGAGCCTCCGGCCACCTGTCCCTGTCCTTGCCCTGCCGCTGCCTCGGCTCCGGCTCCGGCCCCTGCCCCAGCCCCGACTCTGGCCCCGGCTCCGGTCCCGGCCCCAGCTCGGAGCGCTGCATTGCGGCGGTCCCGTCGGCCGAAGGCCCATCGGCCGCGGAGCGACGCGTCTCCAGGCAGAAATATTATCGATCTCCGGAGGCTCTGTGCGGCGCGGCGCTGCGTGCGGCCGCGCCCCGCTGCCGGCACACCGATCAATAACCTGACGCCGATCAATACAATGCCGAAAGCGCCGGCCGGCGCCCGCCGCCGCGCAGCGTAGGTACGGCGCTGCGCACTCACGGGCGGACCGAGGACGTGGTGACAGGTCACAGCGACACCCACAGTCACAGTCACGGCCACTGCGCGCTGTGTACCGGGTGGCGGCAGCTCTGCGTGCCGCTCACCGAGCGACTGCATGCATTGGGCGCTGTTTACTGGGTGGTGAAGCGACTAAACCCTGATCACTGGGCCATTTTAGCCACTGATAGCTGCTGTCTGTATCAGCAGGCTTCCTGATCGATTTTGAGTTGAACAAACGTCGAAAAAGAACTGGAAACGCTGTCATACGTTTTAGACTTACAAACACCATTAGTGATGACGACCATAAGTAACACCGCTAGTAATAGCAACCATTAGTAACACCATTATTAATAGCCTTAGCATACGCACTGTGCACCTGCCATAGACGCATCGTGAAATTTCCAGGCATGCGCAGTCCTCGCTGAGTCCAGGCTGAGCATATCCCCCCGTGCGTCATCAGCGGTGGGCCGAGGCCCTGCGCCGCCCCGTCGTGTCTTCCTGCGGCGGCAGTCGTCGGCGAGGCGGCGGTGTGGTGCCCCGCCCTACCTTCCTCGGCTACCAGACGTCGGCGAGGCGGCGGTACGGCGCCCCCGCAGGATCTGGTCCGCTTGAGGAGGAGGACGGTCCTCCGCTGGTGCTGTGTGGGCGCCGCTCCAGGCCGCGCGGCACCTCCAGCACGTGCTCGGCCTGTCCGTCAGCCGCCAGTGTGCCGACGTTGTGCTGACGCCCAGCGGCTGTGTCATCAGGGGCACGCTGTGTCGCCGTGCACTCGCGTGTAATCCCGATTTTGTATTTTCTGACGCCTGTTTTGTGCGTGGCCATGTGTGTACGCATCGCTGTTGTCGCTCGCTGTCAGTCAATCGTCGTTATTTTGTTCATTCAGCTGGGCTGTGCGGGGCGTGGTACAGTCCAGCCAGCTGAGTGTTGGCCGTAGGGCTGTCCGACTCCAGGCTGCACCCGGCCGCGTCTGTCATCTATGTTGATCACCGCACACCCGTCTCATCTACTCGACGGTATTCCCTGTCCTGTTCTGATAAAAATGCATGAGCTGATCCTCGCCTACGGGAGGGAGAACAAGAAACCTCATCGTACGCGTCGAAACCGAAAACAAGCCTGTCTTCTTAAAGGAAAACGTCACGCTTGGCGCATCTGTCATTTTTTAGGTCGGTTCTCGAACACAGGTGCCCGGGCCTAAATGGTGAAAAGTTCCGCTCTGAAACTGAATCTTCGCGTGGTTCAGGTCAAGTCACGCAATGCCATTAACAATCACATGTCATGAAGTGGACCATTAACCTACACCGCCTGCGGCCCTCCTCGCCCGTAACCGTATGGAGCTTAAGGGCATCCCCTGGCATCCGTAACCTGCTGTTGTTGTCATTGGGGATTTGCGACGCACTCAGCAGCTGAGGCTGTACGGCATCACCTGCCTCTCACTCTGGCGGGAAGGGCGGGCACCGTAGGGAAACAAACCCTGCAACTGGTAGGGTTTGCGTGAAATTTGTTTAGGCCGGCCGAAACCCCTGGACGTCGGCTCTAACGGCAATCGCTGTCAATATTGGGTCATTCTTTTCGTAGGAGTACAGTTGGCATTTTTCACACGGTTGATGACGTCACAACTCACTTGAAATACCGTAAGAACACCAAAGTTCGCATGATTTTCGGAACTTTTACATTTGCCTAATCAATCGTGCAGCTTTATAATGACACCGAAACGAGCGACGTGTTCTTGTGCACTTCAGAATCAAACCATCATGTTTACAAAGGCGGAGGTAAAAGTTCATCCTTGACCACGATCGTCTCACAGCGGCGTCAGGTCACCACCTGGGATCCAATTTTCTGTTCAAATACCTCACAAGTTATAAAAAGTGCGTTGGTGTGTTGATGTGTCTGTGCGTGATAAAAGGTGTGTTAGTTCAAAAAATGTATTTTCGCAAGCGAGCGCAGCGAAGTGCTTTGTTTCATTATGGTGACGTCACATTATCTCTGATAATATCCTGCTCGTGTGACATGGTATTGTGTGACTGGCCAAGGCTGGCAGACAGCCAAACCAATCAATCGATAACATCAAAACAGTTCCAAACAAGAAAAAATCGCATGTGAAGGCTGAAATCTTCACGGGAGCCTTCACCAATGTAGTGATATTCCAGAAGCATGACCTCACATAAAAATATAATTCTTCTGAAAGTGTCCAATGGGCGGCTAGTTGGGTGCTGGAGATTTGGGACCCACCTAGCGCAGCTCTGAAGCAATCGCTGAAATTCTGGCCGGAGCTGCTCTGAGCCCCAGGTGGCCAGTGTTACTTCTTAATCTGTGAAGGAATGTAATTAGCATTTCTGCATGTTTGAGCACGATTGCATCCTTTATTTTGGGGGCGGTTGCAGACATCATGATGTTTGTCAGTGGATACGAGCCTATCCATCGTCAACGGCCAAGCAAACATTCCATGACTTACTGCCAGCGCCGGTTCAGAGAGAGAGCGAGAGAGAGAAAGAGAGAGAGAGAGAGAGAGATGAGAGAGAGAGAGAGAGAGAAGAGAGCGAGAGAGATAGAGAGAGAGAAGAGAAGAGAGAGAGAGAGAGAGGAGAGAGAGAGAGGAAAAAAGAGAGAGAGATATATACATATCGTATTGTACATTCGATACAATATCAATATATCCTAAGCACAGACCGAGGTAAGCACCGACGCAAAGGTACGTGTGTGAAACGTATATATATATATATATATATATATATATATATATAATATATAATATATAAAGTTCACATGTAAACATGTATGCGCGACCTATGTTTAGCTCAGCGAGAAGAGCAGCGCAGGCCGAGCCGAAGACGGATAATCATTAGCTCTGTCAATGGGGCTTCGAAGGATAACCGAGAGCGCTCAGCGTCATGCACAAACGTGTGCCGCTAGTAACCTGCCCGCTCGCTGAAGAACGCGATTCATCCTTAAAGCCATCTTACGGCACATGTGCCATCTGTTGCCATCGCTCATCATCAGCGTGGCAGCGTCTCATGTCAGTTGTACGGCGATGGCGGTCTGCCAGCGCGGCCAGGGTCGGCGGCGCGACGCAGTGTCGAACATGAGTGGCACAGCGCTCCCGCCAGCTGAGCTAGGCCACCCCGGAGACAGAAGCAGGTCGCCGCCGAATGAAAGGTCAGTTCCATTGCGGGTGAGTGGGCGGGTATCCTCTCCTTCTCTTGGCTGGCTTCTTCGAACGGTCTGGAGCATATTGAGGTTTTATTATTGTTCTTAATCAGGGTACATAGCATGAGCAAGGGGAGTCCAAAGTCCGAAGTTAGGAAAGAAATTCATGGAAACTTTGGTGATCTGCCAAGGTGTTGACCTTTCTAGAATTACACGCACTGACCTGTGTTGGCCTGCGTTCTAGGAAACGCCTCATATCTAAATGCACGGGCTTCGCTGCACGGGTGACTGATAACTGCACACCTGATTGGTACATGCAGTGAGGTCGGAGTACATGTTCTGGTATAGTAAAAGTGTTATAGATCAGCGCAGCTTCAAACCTACAGCGCTATGAACCGATAACATTAGAAAAAATTGCCCGCACTGCTTTGCTATAAATAGATAACATAAAAAATGCATTGTGAGCCTGAAAAGAGAAAAAGAAATATATGCGCGTAGAGACACCTCCAGGTCTAGTAATACTATGGTTCGCATCACTAGGACATGGACCTCAAATGGAATGCTGCATTTTGTATTTCACCTCTGTGCAGTGAGAGCGATGAAAAGTAGCTTGTGCAGTGAACAAAACCTTTCTCCGCTAATGCTCAAGGTTTGTTTTTGCACCTGCTTTTCTGATAGCAAGGGAAACCACCATATCATTTTCCTCACGTACACTCAATTAAAACCCAGTTTGGCAATTATTGTTGCAACTTTTTCACATCATGGACATGGCCATGTATTTTCAGCATCGAAACGTCGCCGCCGCTCGCCATAATAGATCGATGTTAAACTCAATATATATATATATATATATATATATATATATATATATATATATATATATATATGTGTGTGTGTGTGTGTGTGTGTGTGTGTGTGTGTGTGTTGTTTGCTTTCAAATCGCTTGATGAATTTAATGACTGTCGGATCGAAATTGCCCTCAATTTGAGGACTTTTGGGCCTCTGTTATTCACATTTCAAATTGCCGAACCTCCTTCTAGGCCTGCACTTCTTGTCGCAAAACTAAAGCGGTTTGACTTTTCAAATCGGCCCGTTCGT
>NW_023597034.1:39063212-39066599 GCF_011947565.3 Pollicipes pollicipes | reverse complement strand
GACCGGGAGATGCATGGCCTCGGCGGCCCTGGCGGGCGGCGCGCGCCGCCGGCGCTGCACCAGCTGGAGACGGGCGACTGGTGCCGGTGGACGTAACGCCAGGCGAGGCGACTGTTCAGGCCCGCTGCGATGTTGACGTAACTCGGCGCTGCCTGGTCGACGGGGGGGGGGGGGGAGGGGGCACGTCAAGGCGGAGGGACGCGTCGTCCCAAACCCCGCCACGCGGCCCACGGTCGGCGTATTGTAGTGTGCGCAAAACGCAGGTGTGGGAAACATGCGGAATGAAATACAGCCCGAAGAGAAACAGAAGCAGACGCCTAACAACCACGAGGGCTTATAAATTTGGCACGTATTACTGTTGTCCTGCAGTTATTTTAAAGGGGTGAGAACTGGCCCCCAAGATCACTTTTTACCTCATACAACGTAATTGCAACAAGCTCTTCTGAATCATTTAGGTATACCCTTTTTTGTCAGGACCATAGCTCTTGAAACTGCAATATCTATGTGAATTTCTGGCATTACAGTGGAACCTTTGGGAAGGAAGCGTGTGAGATGATGAGAAGTGGCATTACCATTATGACAGCTTTTGCGAAGAGCATCACAGCGCAATACAATGCGTGTGAAACAAGCATATTTGGTTTGTTCGGGATTTTCTGGGCGCTGAAACGCCGGGAGTTTTTAATCAAGATGTTCTCACCTTTTAGGCAGAAAAGGAAGTCTGAAGAGGGCCGTGCAATCAAAATGTCGTACACGTCGACAACATTGATTCAAATTGCCCCGAATGTCACGTGACAGTCCTGAAGACCAATACCACGATCTTCCGGATCAGTTCAATAACAAGCGCAAAGGAAGTAACCAGTGAGTGGAAACTATCTTCTATGATGTGCTATTTTTCTACACCGAGTGGCTACCTGTACACCAATGCAGAGATCTCCTGAACACTACGGCACTAAATCTCCCACCACCCATACGACATTATACACAGTCTTCGCACATAAAACATTACCATCAATATCTCCTGTGACATCAGCAAAGGACATGTTTACAGGCATACAAATGATAGCGGCCAAGCATTGCTGCACCATGGTGGCCTGTGGTTGATTGTCCCATAGTGGCCAGCTATCTGCCGTAATTAATGGAAGGAATCTGATCTAGCCTTCTGTACCCTACTCTAACCTAGCCTGTCCAAAACATATCAGCCTCTCCATAGCAATCCTAGCCCGCTCATGGCTGGACATAACTCCGCCCTGACCAGGCCTAGCTGTCTCATGACCAGACCTAGCCCTGACCCCACTTCACATGCTCCTTGCTGCTGACAAGATATCACCACAGACATGTCCCCACCGTACCTCCCGCTCCTGACCACACCTCCCCACTCCTGACCAGACCTCTCCCGCTCCTGACCAGACACCACCACATGCATGTCCTCACCGTATCTCCCGCTTTTGACCAGACCTCCCGCTCCTGACCAGACCTCTCCCGCTCCTGACCGGACCTCTCCCGCTCCTGACCAGACATCACCACATGCATGTCCTCACCGTACCTCTCGCTTTTGACCAGACCTCCCGCTCCCGACCAGACCTCTCCCTCTCCTAACCAGACCTGCCCCGCTTCCGAACAGACCTCTCCCTCTCCTAACCAGATCTGTCCCGCTCCTGACCAACCTCTCCGCTCCGACCAGACCTCTCCCGCTCTGACCAGACCACCACATGCATGTCCTCACCGTACCTCCCGCTTTTGACCAGACCTCCCGCTCCTGACCAGACCTCTCCCGCTCCTGACCAGACATCACCACATGCATCTCCTCACCGTACCTCCCTCTTTTGACCAGACCTCCGCTCCTGACCAGACCCCTCCCTCTCCTAACCAGACCTGCCCCTCTCCTGACCTCACCTTCCACTCCTAACCAGACCCACTCCTGAACAGACTTCCCCACGTATGACGAGGTCCGCCCGCTCCCGACCAGACCTCTCCCGCTCCCGACCAGACCTCTCCCGCTCCCGACCAGACCTCTCCCTCCTGACCAGATATCACCACACGCAGGTTCTGACCAGACTCCTCGCTCCTGACCAGACCTCCCTGCTGCTGACCAGACGCACCCGCGTGGCGGCGCCCTTGTCCTGGAGCATAAGGCGCATGCTCTCCACCTCGGCGTCGTGCCGCTCTCGCATGCAGCGCAGCTTGCCCTCCAGTAGCGCTCCTGGGCCCCATCTTGCCCTCCAGCGCCACCCACCTCACGGCGGGTCTGCCGCGGACAGGGGCCGCCGTCAGCAAGGGACGGCAGTCAGCAAGGGCGGCAGTCAGTCAGGGACAGCAGTCAGTGAAAGGTAGCACTCAGTCAGGAACGGCATTAATAGTCACGGGCAGAGGTCCGCAGCGGGAGCTGTCAGCCAGGGCATGACGGAGTCCGGGCGGGGCAGAATCAGGGATCAATCCGGGGCAGCATAGCTACAGACAGTAGAGTGACCAGCGTTTAACATTCTTCCAGTTGAGAGTGCAGGATGTAAATGCAAAATCATGCTACCAAATCCTGGCTCTCCAGCGATCCCTGAATGCGATTCGTTTACGCTAATCCGTCGCCCTTTGACCCCAACCTAGACATCTGACCTACTCAGCCCATTTGTCAAGCCTGGGGCGCGTGGATACCGGTTTGACAGCCACCCGCTTCGATGCTGATCGGCCGGTTTTGAGCAAGAGGAAGGGCCAAAGGCAGTGAGCCCAAAGCCAGGGTATCATAGAATGAAAAACATTGAAAATCCGTGTCACCTAAGTGGCCGAATATTGGAGCACTGAGAGAAACGGACAGAACACGATATGACAGCCCAGCCTGGGGCGGCGGTCTGAGGGGCTGGGACAGCCACGGCCCAAGTGACAGAGAGCAGAGCAAGCCAGGACATGGTCAGGACGGCAATGCCGGGCGGCCAGTCTGGGTGGCAGTCAGAAATAGGAAACTACAACAAGGGATGTCAGGGAGACTCCGGCGGTTTACCAATGTGCAGCAGACTCACGGCCGCGACAGCCAGGGACAACACAGTAAGGATGGGCTTCTATTTCTCTCAACACGGAAGGACCGCAATGGCGTAGAGGTAACAATAATGGTCAGCACAGGTATATCTCTATCCGCCGCGAGCAGAGTAAGGTCGAGTGCACGAGCCGCCGGCGGTCGGCGCCGTCGCTGACCCACCTGCTTCTGCAGCTCGCGCTCCATCCGGCTGGTGCCGCCGGCGTCCGAGTCAGGCAGCGGCCCCCAGCCAGCTGCACCCTGCTGCGGCATCAGCTGACGCTGGCGGTCCAGCTCCTCTCGCAGCGCCGGCCGGTGGGCACGAGTAAGGGTCACCAGGGGCAGGGATGACACATGCACGCGCGCGCACACACCATACGCACGCA
>NW_023597034.1:39041717-39062327 GCF_011947565.3 Pollicipes pollicipes | reverse complement strand
AATGAAGTCTTCCGATCAATATCATACAACAAACAAAGATTTGTGAATGCGCTATGAAGTCGAGCTTCACTGGTTGGCAGGCTTACAATGCAGACGTCAGTGCCGCGTCTGACCCTCATTGCGCTCCCCCTTGACGCGCGCGCCGGAACGGCCGGGGCCAAGGCCGGCAACCGCCGCGCTGCAGTCTTAATGGCCCACCTATCGAGTATACCGTCCATGCTTCCCATCGACATACTTTTGGGGCCAAAGCTATCGCTTCCAAAATAAAACAAAAGATTGCTATCATTCCACCCGAATGATCTTGATCGCCCGTTACCGACGAGTGGCCGATGCAGTGACATGCGCCCCTCAAACCATGAATGATCCTGATCGCCCGTTACCGGCGAGTGGCCGATGCAGTGACATGCGCCCCTCAAACCATGAATGATCTCGATCGCCCGTTACCGGCGAGTGGCCGATGCAGTGACATGCGCCCCTCAAACCATGAATGATCGTGATCGCCCGTTACCGGCGAGTGGCTGATGCAGTGACATGCGCCCCTCAAACCATGAATGATCTTGATCGCCCGTTACCGGCGAGTGGCCGATGCAGTGACATGCGCCCCTCAAACCAGGAATGATCTTGATCGCCCGTTACCTGCGAGTGGCTGATGCAGTGACATGCGCCCCTCAAACCATGAATGATCCTGATCGCCCGTTACCGGCGAGTGGCTGATGCAGTGACATGCGCCCCTCAAACCATGAATGATCCTGATCGCCCGTTACCGGCGAGTGGCTGATGCAGTGACATACGCATCTCTCAAACCAGCTACGAGCTGGCCCACTCTGAGTGAGCAATCGCTTCGTTCACAAAGATATCTGCTCGTGTAGCACGCAAATGCACTCCCAAACACTCCTGCAGCAATTGGGTTCTGCCCGGTGTTGGTGATCTTTACTTGTATACTTGAAGAGCTTATAGCATATCTACTGCGTTCAGGTCGTACTGATTTTGTTCATGCACGGCATGGTGTGGCGGCAGACAATGGCCGCTGCCATGAAGGTATAAACTTTAGAACATTGTAATGTTTAATCTTTTTCCAGGTGCACTGCATAACGCCGTGGTGAAGAAACTCACTGCAAGTCTCTATAGCGATGGTATACACATCGCAACAGCGTACAGTGTGCATACAAGAGACTTAAAAAGGCCATTGTTTTCAGTGATCGTAAAATATTTCTAGTGTGGAACTGCTAACTTGCCAGATCAGAAGGTAAGATCAATTAGGAAGTAGCATGCCTTTCCCTACTACTATCAAGAAAGGATGCAAAGTAAAGGTAGCGACCATCTGCACGTCAAATTGGTAAGAGTATATCCTAGCCTGGTGTTTTTGCTGCCCATAAGTACGTGTGTTGCATAACCTGCTGAAATATTCATCCTCGACCGAACAAAATGTTTGAAATGCCATGAAGCAAGGAATCACGAGTAAAAGCGACCCATAAGATTGACTGCCTCCAACCGACATAACCCTGTACATACAACAGCCAAAGCAGCTTGGGCGATGTAAGACGAAACCCTGTACATACAACAGGCAAAGCAGCTTGGGCGATGTAAGACGAGCAAGGCGAAGACGCATGTGAATGTCATCCCAGTGCCGACCACAACGAAGCCAGGCATCTTTAAGATATCACAAAGACAGATGAAATGATGTTTTAGAAAGATCGTCTTTCATGAGATGTGGGGGCAGAGGTTCTTGGATAAGGCGTTTGGGTTTTAAATTGCATGCGCCGCAATTCGCATTTAACTCCACGTTAATCTCATCACCCAAAATTGGCTGTCTATGGCCTTACCCGCGCCTGCCAATTTGCACGTCTCAATCAAATCATCTATGTTTTGGTGGCTACGACCAAAACATTGCAAACAGCTCAATCGCTTTCGGTGTACGCTGCTCATAGGAAACTGACCCAGATGTCTTCGAAAATGGTGACTAGTTCAGATAGGGTGGCCGCTGTCAGATCCATTGCTGGCGCACAGCTGATTCGACCATTGCCAACGTCACCAAATGATTTGCAGGTGGTGCCTGTGTCTACACCGTGCGGTTGGTTTCGGGTTTTTAATTGCCCTCGTTGCCGACATCTGACGCCCGTCCCCACCACCGTCCGGAACTGACGCGGATCCGTGGCCCGCGCTTGAGCGCGCGTAAGCGACTGCGCACATCAGCCCACACGTATCCGTGTCATTATTCTTCTCCCCGCTAATTACCGACGGTTGTATCGTGTCACTGCGTCACTGGGTTGCTGGATGCGGGCGACATTAGTCCCGTGTTGTGTAGCTTGTCCAAAATTCGCGAGAGGTTTCGTTTTTCATGTTAATCGAACGAGAATGCTACTTTGTGTTTATGCTGCAGTATCCCAGAAAGATTATCCGCGACCAAGCAGCTTGCATGCAAATGCCCTGGCAACTTCATAAACTTGTTCGCATTGTTTCTGAAAGCTACGCGAAGCTGTGATCAGTGGTTGCGGAGACAGTATTAGCTTCCAGCACGCCCGCCCATCGGCCTAAGCCGGGTCGCTCAACTCGAGTTTGCTCACTTGTTCCTGACTGGCTCGGCCTGCGGCCCCTCGCAATAACCCAGGGGCGTTGTTTGTATCTATCGCTGGTTCTCCTCCGGCGTTGCAGTGATTCGAGCCTTGTCGGCCGAGTCGTCGTCTTACAGCCCACGGTCCGCTGGCCAGCGCGCCGCACTCCCCCTCCCCCCCCCCCCCCCCCGATACCTTCACGGCTATGTGCACGATAGGCGGCAACGGACTATCCCGGCTGGCCGGGGCGGGGCCGCCGTCTCGCCGCCCCGCTGCTCCGGCCGCGGCCGGGCCCGGCGGCACGTGACTGACCTGGTGCGGCTGCGAGTCCATGGCGGCGGCGGCGGCGGCGGCGGCGGGCCCGCTCTCTCGCCCGGCCGCTCGACGGCTGCGACTGGCGCGGGCCGTCGGCCGCCGACCGGCAAGCGTTTCTCACCGGATCAATGCAATCAATACGCCGGTCCGACCGAGGCGGACGCCCGGCGCGCCGAAATCGCCATCGATAAAGAGCATCGGCTGCTCTCTCGCCGCCGCCGGGTCGCAGCCGTGTCGACCGTCACGCTGCGGTGAGGTCGGGTCACGGGCCGGGTCCCGGCCGCGCCGGCGGGGACGCCGCACACCCTGCGGGGTTCGGTCGACTGCTGCCACCGGTCTCCGGCCGCTGCACAGGTCAGCGCGTTCCAAGAACTTCCAGCTGCAGATGAGTTCACGGCGACTGGTAACTGGTGCTGGAAAGGTGCTGCATGGCCAGAGTCACAGCTGCTGTACCAAGCATGGTGGCGGAGCTGCTAAAGAAGCATCAACAGCAGCAATGCATGGCTTGTACTGATGTCAGAAAGCAAAAATCGGACAAACGCCTGGAACGCTTTTCTGCTTTTACGTTTTTAACGATAGGACTCATCCCTGATCTAAGGGTCTTGATGATGGGACTCATCCCGGGTTTTACGTTTCTAATCATAGGACTCGTCCCTGGTTTAGTAGCTTTAACGAAAGGACTCATCCCTGTTTTTACGTTTCTAACGATAGGAGTCATCCCTGGTTTAACGCTTTTAACGATAGGACCCATCCCCAGTTCAACGGTTTTAACGGTACTAACGTAACCGCCTCCCGGCGTGATGCTCCCGATGAGAAACAGTGCCCACCAAATGCTGTAAGAGCGCCGCCGATCATGCTAGCGTGATTACATCCGCTCGCGACTCGCTTCCGTGATACTTCAGACAAGCATGCAGTGCAACTCAAATTCACGTCGGCATGGAGTGTAGCATGCGACTAGTTGATAAAGATAACATTCATCTCCACGTTAAAAGAACAGACACGGGAAGAACGAAGAACAGCCAGCACGAATTATACACCCGGTTTTAAGTCTAAACGACACATTTTGGCGAAGGCGAAGGGAAGGAATATAGTGCAAGAATTCCCAACCGGAGCATGGGATATAATTCTCCCGAAAGAGGGAGCATAAGGGTCTCGGGGAGAGTCCCGATGTCCTCATCTCATGTTTGAGTCACTGAAGATAAGCATCCACACAGCGCCAACAGGTAGGTGCTGACCGGAAGGTGGCATTGCCACGTTCGCCGCCATGCACCACGTGTGCTGATCCAAAAATATATACAACATGAGCCACGCACAGGGAGCAGTAGTTCTACTAACATGGGCTGCTCATACGGATAGTTCAGTCCTGATTTAGTGTGTCCAAAGGCTGTGTGAAACACCACTCTGGAACTAACAAGGCGCCTATGCGTTCGCGTGTGCGGATTAACACGCGCTCAGGTGGGGGTTAATTTGCCCCTCCCCCACCGCCCCCCCCCCCACCCCCGAGGACCTGTCTTGTAATCTTCTTCCTGTAATCTTTGACTCTTACTAAATGCAAAAGTTAAAGCAGTTTGTGAGTCATTTTTTATCACTTTGGTCACAATGACCTTCGAAAAGTCAAACAAGGTGACTGACATTAGATGAGCATCAGATCTAGGCTCACTATGGTTGCATGGGAGAGTCTGGGGGCACTTTGGACACCAATCTAGAGCATGGCCTTGTTGGACCTTATTGTACCCAAATGTCATGACCTAGGAGCCTCAAATTTTGACAAGTGAGTTCACGTACAGGTCAACACGCCCTGTAAATTTAATGTCTCTAGTCATTTTAGTTTCTCAGATCTCAGGGGTCAAAATGACCTCCACCCGAGTAAAAGGTATGCAACCGGCCTCACGGTAGCATGTATTAAATGATAAAACTATGCATGGCTCCCCTTATCTTAGTTTTGCTCTTGGCTCGGATGGTAATCGTAGTTCGATCTATCCTCGGGAGAAATACACCTAAAACAATTGAGAAAGAACAGCCTAAGGAGTGACCGAGAAAGAGCAAGAGAAAGAAAGGCTGAAACATATGGAAAAGCGAAACGAGAGAGAAGAGAATGAAGAGGGGAGAGCGAGTGAGAGCGGACGGCAGGGGAAAAGAGGAAAGAAAGAGAGGAAGAGAAAGGAAATGTAAAAGTTCCGAGCAAATTTACAAAAGAATGCGAATGCTGCCCGTAGAACTTCGTTTCAATACAGGTAGCAGTTGCTGTACCTAAGGTAAGCCAAATGCCCTTGTGCCCATAAAGCTTGCGAGCGTTCCCGGAACAAACCGCGATAGATCTTTTGCCAAGTTGCTTTTGTAACTGCCTTATGCTGTCTATTCATAATACTTCCTTTGAATTTCACGTGTGCCTTTGCTGTTGCTGTTAGATGCACACAAGCCAGGGAGCGGACTCGTTTTTGGAATCATGCACACAAGGCCCCACGCAGAAAGTGACCGTTTTACGAGTAAATTGACAAAGAAAGCAGCTAAGTTTTGTGTACCTGGCTTACCTTCGGCTTTGCACGTGATAGCGCTATTTCTGACATTTAAACGATTACGAATGCAGCAATTTTGGCAAAAGTGTAGGTCGCCTGCAATGCTGTGCTGATGACGCATTACTACAATGACGGTGATGTTCTTTACATTCATGCAGCGTGACAAATGCACAATGTGGCGGTTGTGGCGCTTCATCAGAGCACATTCGCGACAGAACCCGACAGCTACAGATTTATCACAACCCAGAGATAACTCATTTGACCTTTTATCAGCTGCGTAAGCCCGCTTTGGACAGCACGACTTCACAACACCCCAATACTCACCTTGACCCAAATATCATCTAAGCCAGGGAAAGAATTGTCACCAAACTACCTTAATACGCGCCCGGGTGGCCGGTTAAATATCACTCGCTCGGGTGGGGGTCACTTTGACCCGCTCTCTCTGAGATCTTAAAAACTAAAATAGCTAGAAACACCTATGCCATGGAGTGGCTTGACCTCTATCCAACTCACTTATGTCAAAATTAAAGGTTCTTAGGTCATGGCCTTGGGGTCGAATAAGGTTCAACAAGATCAAACTCCAAATTGGTGCCCGAAGTGAACCCCCCCCCCCCCCTCCCCAGACCTTCTCACGCAACCACAGTGAACCTAAATGTTTGTTCAAAGAAAAAGGTCAATGATGTTCAACCAAGTTATGTGACCTTGCTCGACCGTTAAACATCAAAGTGATCAAAAAGAACAAAATTGATATTATTTTTCCATTCAAATAAGCGTCAAGGAATACGCTGGGCAGTATGCCCATAAAAACAAAATGTCGGCCAGGGTCATTTTAGGTCGGTGACCTAGTCTGACCTTAAGAAGTCTACGGAACATGTCGGTTACGGACCCTGCCATTCATAAATTTGAAATAGCACTAGAGTACCCAATAAAGCAAGCCATTGAGTATAAAAACAGAATAGTTTTTATTTCCGTCTGGCCTTTGTGCTTGACCCCACTTCAAGGCCTGGCTTTGACCTGCCATAGGTCGGCAACTTTGCAAGGTACATCACCAAAGGGGCCTTTATTCAACTGCTTGCTGCAGTGCAAAGTTTGGCGAGACGTAGCCGAGCCAAACTTTGGAAATCGTTCCGGAAAAACCTTTGCTGGCAAATTACCCTCCTTCACCGATCGCGTGCAAAAATAGTGTGGTAACAACATATCCATCCTCATAAGACAATCTCAAAATGAGTGCTCAAAATAACGGCTAAAACGTAGCATAAAATGCGCTCAAGCGCAGAGTGCCGTGAGCAGGAACCCGTGGAGGTCATCTGACCTTCATGTCTTATGGCAGCACATGGGACAACAGCTTAGGCACGAACTTGGCCCATGTTCCACAGAGCGCGTCATAACGTGAAGCCTTGCAAAACTAAAATTGTACTCAAAGTGACGTTGTTGAGGCCAAAACGAACATCTAGCAACATTGCCTAAGATTAAGTGTTAATGTTAATTTTTGCGCACTTTTTGAACGATTTGCGATGCAATGAAAGGTCCCTGGGTCATGATGGAGTCTCTGAAGGGTTGCAGTCATCTTTATGACAAATGCCTGCTTGTCATGTTTATCGCCGGTGAATGGTGCCTTCGAACGCTATATCGGGCAAAAGGATTGCCTATACGCACGTACGCCGCTATAAACAGGTTCGCGATATCATGAGGTCAAACGAGGTCACTGACCAAAGCTGACCTTGTTGTGGACTCATGCCATTGTTTGCGCTGGATCTGATTCTGAACGCGATGGTTTTGTGAATTAAATATGTTCCATTTCATATTCCATAAGTCGCGCTTTGTTGATGTGTTACCAGGTGGTAAGGCTGGCATGGAACGTCTGACCTTTTGACCTTGGCATGGCTGGGTGGCACTGGAACGTCACAAGCTGCCCCCACGGGGTAAGCCACACATGGCTGGGTCTGCTTGCCATTTGGTTACCCACTATTTTTGTTGTGGCTATGAATCAGTTCGGACACAAATGAAATTTCCTCCGGAATTAAAAAAAAATGTGAGAAAAAGTATTTCTCAGAGTGTTAACAGGTGGTGTACTTTGTCTGGCAACGCCATATATAAGTGAGAAGTTGTGCTTCATCTTTTTTCTCAAGGTTGTGGCATTTTGCTAGAATTTTGCTGGATTTTAATACTTTGTTTTCATGAAGGCATGCGGTCGAAATATTAAATTACCTATCTTTCCATTCTCCTGGTTTTTCTACGAGGAAAAAGACCATAAGTACCGTCTTATTTGTGCGTGCATTGTTTCTCACGAAAGCATTCAACAACTTACAGATTTTGGACACAGCTGGTTTTCCTTTTTCCTTGCGGGCGTGCGAAAATATTCGATGTATACCAGCTGATTTGTGTACCCTGCCTGAAAAAGCCGGATAATTTTGAGTTTTCTTCTTCCCAAGAAAGAAAGTTCCTAGTTTTCGGGACTACGGCTGTTGTTGTGGAGTTAGCTTCTCACGCCGAAAATAACTAGCCTGCAACATATCAGGAGGCATTTATTAAAAAATAACGAGCCTCCAGCATATCAGGAGGCATTGATGAAACGTAGATATCTCGCAATCGATAAGATCTATTAACGCGCGCTCGGGTGGGGGTCACATTGCCCCCCACCCCCGAAGGTTTTTCAAGAATGACATCCGAACGGCGCGGCGTGGCTGTGCTAAATTGAATGGCGAATCGTTTGACATCAAACATTTAGATGTACCTTGTAAGGTCGCTGACCTATGGCAGGTCAAACTCAGGCCATGGTTTCAGAGACGGGAATTTCTAGGGAATCCTTCAATCTGATACAGCAACGGAGTGTTTGACGAAGCCATACATATCTGAGATGCTTTCCTAGGCACCACAAACATTGAACGAGCAAATTACGTTGACCTAAAGTCAGGCATGAAGGTCAGACCAAGGGCAAAACCAGCCTGATTTAGTACTCTAGGGCTTGCTGTATGAGATAGTTTCTGGTGCTCATTTCGAATTTATTGACAGCAGGAACCGCATTATACATCTTCCATTGACCTCTTAGAAATCAGAACAGGTCATTGACCTGAGATGATCCGGGTTGACATTTTGTTTTAGGAACATACCGCGTAGCGTATTCTTTGTCGCTTATTCAAATGCAAAACTCAGGGCAGTCTTGTAGGATTTTGGTCACCATGACCTTGAAAAGGTCAAAAAGGTCACTGACCTCAAATGGGCTTGTGACCTTTTGCTTAGAAACAGTTGCCTAGGTTCTGGGGGGCACTCTGGGGGACCAACGTGGAATTTGACCTTGTTTGACGTTATTTGACCTGAATGTCATGACCTAGGAAGCTCAAAATTTGACTTAAGTGAGTTCACGTACAGGTCAACACACTCTGCAAATTTGGTGTTTCTAGCTTTCTTAGTTCCCAAGACATCAGGGGGGGGGGGGAATTGACCCCCACCCGAGCAAAGGGTATCTAGCCAGCCACCCGGGCGCGTGTTAAGGCAATATTCTGCGATTCAGGCAGCGCCCAGGGTCACGAGTGAGCAAAGCTCGGCAAACATGATATTAAAGCCATTTTATCCGAGAACCTGCCTCCATTGTCTATGGGCTCTGCCAACAAAAATATACTAGAACAATCCATTCCTCCAGCTCGTACATCCTACCGCCGATCCTCCGTAGTATGGTAAGAGCTTCTCGAAACACAGAATGCTGGGACGAATTGCCTCGGTGATCCGTACCAAGTATGAGGTTGGAAATAGACGTGCCAAGAGCATCGGAGCAGCCATTCAGGGCTCCGCAGCTTGACAACCGATACACGGAACTGCGCAGGGGCTATCTGAAACGCAGACGGCTAAGCTGAAGGGTTTTGATGACCCGGGCGGACCATGTCGTGTGGTGTGACTCGCTGCAGGACGTCAGTGTTCGAAGCAACGACTACAGCATCATTTATATACCAGCCTTAGCAGAGCTCAGGAACTCAGCTCAAATCACGGCCCTCAACGACGTTTGTGTGTTCGGCCTCAGGTGAAGAACGTGGATGCGCTGTGATTCTGGTATCTCCATGTGTCCGCGTTGTCAGTTGTGCTATAGCCAAAATTCATGCTTTAAAGTTGGTGCTTGCTATGCTATGCTACATAGCCGAATGTCTGTCCATCATTTGTTCTCCTCGTGGTTCACACATTCGCCCTCTGTAAACATGCGTACCCAGGTGTACATTAATGGATTTCGAGTGTTACATTTTATTTCTTCGGCACAACACACTACTGAGAAAAGGTTACAAGAGATCTTACATGCTACGCTCTTCCACGCACACCTTACTTTCAGTCCATCAGCGCATGAGCAGCACATTCTACCTTCAGCTGAACACTCTGGAGCCTGCAGGGCTGATCAAGCTAGGAGGAACTTTTAACTGGGAGCACCAGTTTCCTCCACTTTGAGCCGTGCAGCTCACTCGATCGCGCAGCGGCACCCACCTGTTTGTGCGGGTCGTCATCTACGAGTGGTAACTCCCTGTAGACGAAATGTGTTTGCTTGATTCGTCTCGCCTGCTTTGCGGAACTGATTAAGGGCTGCATCAATAACGACTAGTACAAGCGGAAGGCAGCACTTATTTTGGGGTGCGCGTGAAAGGAGGACATCTTTAGCCAGCTTGCGCTCATGATGTTAGATGTCGTTGCTGGATGTAGATGTCGTTGCTGGATGTAGATGTTGGAGACTGCATGGATGCCCCGATGCTCTCAGTACGTCAATTTCTAACCTTGCACTCTGTCCGGATCATTAAGATCTTACCTCTCAACCATCTACGTTTCGGACAGCACTTAGCACAGTACTGTCTATCGGGCGTATGGCTATGGGAGCTTAAATGACTACGCCAACGCTTTTGTTGAGTATATCCGTGACGTCATGCTCGTACGGATCATCAGAACCTCTCCGTTCAGCCGCCTGTGCTTAAGGCAGCCATCAGCACATTACTGTGTATAGGGCGTTTGGATGTGCGAGCGAGATAATGGATTTATTTGCTATCCTTTTACCAGCAGAGTTCGCACAAATTTTGAGCATTGTTGACACTTCCACGCACCATAGATTTTTGTTTTTTGATTTTTGTTTTGTTTTAGCATTGCTGGCGCATGACCGGGAGCATTGACTGCGACGTTGCGTATTCGTATACCGTATTGCAATGAATGCTTATTGTAGTTGTTTAAGTGACACGCCGAGTGAATAAAAGGTCTGTTATTCTTAGAATAATCACCCACATTTAGGTATCGGGGTCGGGTTCAGAGACACTTTGGCCAGCAAAATTTGTGCTCTAATATTTTATGTAACTATGGGCGGTATTTTGTAAAAATGGGTGAGCAGATAATTATAATCTGTTTGAGCTGATAACCCTGGGTTAATGGTTTTTACATAGATACGAATTTGACAAAAAAGGTGACGATCCTCTGGTTGCAGCCTTAATCATCTTAAAGAGAGCACACTTTGGTGAGCCCCACCCGTCGTCTGAGAAATTGACACTGGCACGCAACTGCTGTGTCTAAGACTTTGCCGTGCTCTCCAGAATATATTATGTTGGGTAATATACTCCACCGATTACGCTCCCAGCATCTTACCAACAGCAACACTCCCATGGCATATATTACGCACATCATACTGCATCATCACGATATCGTAAGCGTTCCGCATTTGTTCATATGCTATTCGTCACCTTGCAACACCACATTTCAGTCCGGGGAAAATAATTCGACATGCAGCTGCACTCTTCCATTACACTATCTACCTACATTCATCTCTACCCCAATAAAAAATGCATCCAAAATCGCCTTAGAAAAGGTTTCTCGTAGAGCCATGTGATCTCGCCAAATGCATGACGGAGATCAAAACAGCGTAAATATTATGTTATACGTGAGTGGGAAACAAAATTTCCAAAAAAGCGTCCAGCCAGAGAGCCCAGATTGTCAGTGACAAGCGTACCTTTTCCAAAAATTGTCAATGCTTATGCACTGTGTTAAAAAGGAGAATATATCCCAATTGCCAGCATGTTGGGTACTGGTGCTTCTTTTCTCTGACGAGTATGCTTCGGAAATGCTTATAAAATGTTCTTCAGTGCATATAAGGTTGACTATGACTTGGAACATGTGTGTCATGTCATGCCCTGGCTGTTTGTAAAATGTCTCCCCGCGGGTGTGCTGAGTGTTTTTCTGGTTGCGTCTCGCAGATGCTCGTGCCAGAATAATTGGCCCGACGCTTAGCTTACCGTACACGTCACTGCAAGGTCGTATGCAGGATTTCGCGCTGGGTAGGGACGCAACTCAAAGTTTTTCCCTGAAAACTTTAAGCGCGCCACATAACGCGTTTGGCGCGCCACAGACCCGCGAAATTGTTTGCTTAGCGTAAAACAACGTTTCGAGCTCTCGATCTACTTTCACGCGTCCATTCCTGAACATAATGCATTGCAATCCGTTTGTAAAGAGAAGCGGTACGTGCCCCCCCCCCCCCCCCCCCCTCTTCCGGTACCTGTTTCGTGCGCAGAGCCCGCGCCGCTAGCGCTAACCTATGCACCTTATTTTAAGACAGGCACAAGCATTTGCCGCTTGCTGTGCTCAAGAAGCGGCGTCGTTGACCTCTGCAGCGTCTCCACCTGTTGCAAGGTGCACTCAGCACACTCAGTCTTTACACTCAGTCTTAGGATATGCAAAATGCATGACAGTTAACGTCTGCGAGCCTTCCAATCTTCATGGATGACTACGGCCGTTGTCCAAGTGAAACTTTTCCCCACGTTGGGGTATTTCAGATCTTACTTTGGTGACCCAATCTGAAGTCTCCTGCTAAAGCAGATCCGCAATTTGTTATTGCTTGAGATGCAATGTTTTACCAGATCCACGTTTGCACAACTCGTTTTTATCGGTGTCTTCCCGCTAAATGCCAGAGCACACACACTCTGGCATTCGCTTTGACCGACATCGATGACAGACGAGCAATAAGTTATGTCGTGGATCGTCACGAAAGCTGAACTTGTGGTATGCGTCATTTTTACAACCTGCGCGGCCGTCTGTGCAGTGCTTTTGGCTAAAGAAATGTACACAGGCTTACAGACAGACATGCAGGCAGACAGATGATTGGGTTGTGACTCTTGCTGGCCTTACTAGCCCTGTCCACAACGCTCAACTCATTCAAGCTACCTTGGGGGACTTTCATGAGCGATCCCAGGCTCGAGTTACTGACAATTGTAGCGATGCGATAAAATTCGTTTGAAATGTTTGAAATGAGATGAAATGTTTTCCTTATTGCTCAGGAGAAATGTTAAGATGTTGTTCCGTAGTAGGTGTCCAGTAAAGTCGACCAAAACTACACTTTATTTCGCTCTCCCAAACAGTGTGGACCCACTTCCGCCTCTGCGCGTCTGCGCCGTCCACCGTGCTGTGCAAAGAGGCGCCCTCAGCGCCACCACCAGACATTACTTTCAGTCGTGTATCAACAGTATGAAGCGGGTGTTGCAAGTTTTATGAGCTGTTGACACTCGTAGATTTCTTGCACACATTGCCTCTCTTGAAAACCTTTCCCTCGTAAAGTTGTCCAACGCACTTGCGACATCGCATGTCTATACTTAGTTGTAGTTCCCGCGTACCCCCTCGTGTGGAGAGCTGGGGCCGTTAGTGTCTGTATAGCACCGCCTCCAGTCACATGAAGTTGTTCTTATGTTGGAACACTTGCGCCAACTGGCAGACCACTGCGTATGAGGACGCTACAGTCATCGGTGCTCGAACAGTTCGGCATATTTTCGACAGCTTGGCCTTCACGCATTTTGTTTCTCAAACGTATACAAAAAGTTATCGCTGCTAATTTGTCAAAATGCGGGTTCCTCTCATGCGTGCTGCAACCGGCACCGGTGCCAGAGGGGTTGAATTTACTTCGTGTATGTAATGAAAGCTGAACCTGTCGTACGCAAGAATGTCATGACAATCCGTGCAGATGCCTGCGCGGTGCGCCTGGCCAAATTCCTCGTGACCGCGTTGCAAGCTTGAATTTTCCGCCCACCTGCCGGGCACGATGTTTTTGTTTAAGTTCCCCCTGTTCGACCAGGCGATCCATAACGCAAGCCCCAGGGCGTCCCGCTACTCTACCGGAAAGGTCGTCAATAGAGTATGTCTATCAAAGATGTTCAACTGTAAGCAGGAGAAGGTAAGGCCGCTGGACACAAATTTTTGGTCACCCCTGATGATGCGGAAGGGCAGTCAATGCTTGTCTGTTCTACGAGCCATATATTGCAGCTGTGAGTCATCAGCTTGCATTGAAAATAACAGCTCTGTCGAAAAGAAGACTTTTTGATATCTCTCAACCGCTTCGGTTTTCTGGAGTTTGCCCGCAAGTTGGCTTTTCAGTTTAAAACACCATAAGGATGGGCATCTCCCCTTAATCTGAACATGGTGTCTTACGCCACTTTTCTGAGGCGTCGTCCCTGATCTTGAAATATAGGCAGTGGGGCTGCTTTTGGGACAATAGCCACCTCCTGGAGGTGGCGGCAGCCCCTGAGACCGACCCTCAACCCTTTTTTTTAGTAGTTTAAGACGTTAGCAAGGCCTTCAAAGCAAAATCCAGAACTTCGAAAACGGATGTCCGAGGCATCAAAATGGAGCTCCAGGCTTAGAGGGTTCCTCTCAATCCAGAAACAGGGCCACTGTATTGAAAAAGAGTGAGCCCCTTTGCTGAATAGGCTCATCTAGGACCGGAATCGACCCCTTTGTGAGCGGAATCCTTGTTACGTCATTGGCTATAATTTTCATCAGAACAAAATTGTTCCATATTTCTTCAATCCATCTGCACCAAATACAGTGAAAACAAAACGTGCCAGATGATTTAATACGAAGGGAAATCATATAAGCCTGGATCACGTGTAAGTTGTGACGATGGTTAGGCATTGGCTCAGGCATATAATATTGAGCGAGGGGCTCATTTTGATTCGTCACGTTTGTTCTGTGCTCAGTTCCAAACCACTTCGGGTGGAGCCCGTGTCTGAGCTGGAATCCCATGCTTCCAGAGTCCCTGAGACGCTGCCCCGCTTGCTAATCGACCCATGGCCGTGATTCCGCGTCTGGTCAGGTTCAGACGTGTGCCTTTCCCCTTCCTCCCATTTGATCAGACGCTGGTGAGACAATCGCATGGCTACGATTGAGTCCTGTATTGCACAGTATCTACGAAAATGTCATGCAGCTGTGGGTTGTTAACCTTGTGCATGATCTTGCACCGGATGTTGTTCCAAAGATTTCGCTATCTTTTTAAAGTTACTTATTCCAAAGCTGGGGAATGAGCAGAGCAAAACCGATGAACCTTACCCCAAAATAGCCAAACACTGGGTTCTTACCGAATTGGAACAACTACACTTTCAAAGTGTGTGGGGGGGCGGGGGGGGGGGTGGGGCGGAAGAGGGGAGAGCGGCACAATCGAACAGAAACCCACACACTAGCTATAATGTGTCGCAAGTACGTGGTTCTGCCTTGTCTTGTAAGTCAATTTCAATGACTTCTGTATTCATGAACATCTTGTACCTCCATTACTTATTGAGCGCACGGACACGCGCGGTGACTATGCACTTCGACCGCTTGCTGTCATTGAAAGCCGTTGCTGTGGTGCATATGCAAGCATTTATAAGATAATTTCCTTACGAAGCTCATACGAAATTTCCATGGAGGGACATGCTGGAAGTTTCTTCCGCGTAATTCAGACAGATGGGAGCAGGAAGTCACCTTCGTGCGCCGTGTGTAAGTTGGCCTGTAGTGGAATACTGAATAATGAAGAATAATAAAATGATATACGCACAGGTGTTCCACCACCAAATGCACCTCCATTCATTTGCAGTTTTAATGTGCTTATCGATTAACCAAAGAAAGACTTTGTTGCGATGAAGTCATGGCCATTTCTAATTTTCTTGTTCGCTATCTGTCAGTTCGCCTATGCTCAGCGCGGCCCCAGCCCTGCCGTGCACCACCCGACCCCGTCTCTTTGTCCTTGTCCCCGTCCGGCCCGGCCACCTGGGGCACGATTTCCATGCGGCGGCGGCCGGTCAGGTGCCATCGGCTCCCAGACCGTGGAGCCTCCGGCCACCTGTCCCTGTCCTTGCCCTGCCACTGCCTCGGCTCCGGCTCCGGCCCCTGCCCCAGCCCCGGCTCTGGCCCCGGCTCCGGTCCCGGCCCCAGCTCGGAGCGCTGCATTGCGGCGGCCCCGTCGGCCGAAGGCCCATCGGCCGCGGAGCGACGCGTCTCCAGGCAGAAATATTATCGATCTCCGGAGGCTCTGTGCGGCGCGGCGCTGCGTGCGGCCGCGCCCCGCTGCCGGCACACCGATCAATAACCTGACGCCGATCAATACAATGCCGAAAGCGCCGGCCGGCGCCCGCCGCCGCGCAGCGTAGGTACGGCGCTGCGCACTCACGGGCGGACCGAGGACGTGGTGACAGGTCACAGCGACACCCACAGTCACAGTCACGGCCACTGCGCGCTGTGTACCGGGTGGCGGCAGCTCTGCGTGCCGCTCACCGAGCGACTGCATGCATTGGGCGCTGTTTACTGGGTGGTGAAGCGACTAAACCCTGATCACTGGGCCATTTTAGCCACTGATAGCTGCTGTCTGTATCAGCAGGCTTCCTGATCGATTTTGAGTTGAACAAACGTCGAAAAAGAACTGGAAACGCTGTCATACGTTTTAGACTTACAAACACCATTAGTGGTGACGACCATAAGTAACACCGCTAGTAATAGCAACTATTAGTAACACCATTAGTAATAGCCTTAGCATACGCACTGTGCACCTGCCATAGACGCATCATGAAATTTCCAGGCATGCGCAGTCCTTGCTGAGTCCAGGCTGAGCATATCCACCCGTGCGTCATCAGCGGTGGGCCGCGGCCCTGCGCCGCTCCGCCGTGTCTTCCTGGGGTGGCAGTCGTCGGCGAGGCGGCGGTGAGGTGCCCCGCCATATCTTCCTCGGCTACCAGACGTCGGCGAGGCGGCGGTACGGCGTCCCCGCAGGATCTAGTCCGTTTGAGGAGGAGGACGGTCCTCCGCTGGTGCTGTGTGGGCGCCGCTCCAGGCCGCGCCGCACCTCCAGCACGTGCTCGGCCTGTCCGTCAGCCGCCAGTGTGCCGACGTTGTGCTGACGCCCAGTGGCTGTGTCATCAGGGGCACGCTGTGTCGCCGTGCACTCGCGTGTAATCCCGATTTTGTATTTTCTGACGCCTGTTTTGTGTGTGGCCATGTGTGTACGCATCGCTGTTGTCGCTCGCTGTCAGTCAATCGTCGTTATTTTGTTCATTCAGCTGGGCTGTGCGGGGCGTGGTACAGTCCAGCCAGCTGAGTGTTGGCCGTAGGGCTGTCCGACTCCAGGCTGCACCCGGCCGCGTCTGTCATCTATGTTGATCACCGCACACCAGTCTCATCTACTCGATGGTATTCTCTGTCCTGTTCTGATAAAAATGCATGAGCTGATTCTCGCCTACGGGAGGGAGAACAAGAAACCTCATCGTACGCGTCGAAACCGAAAACAAGCCTGTCTTCTTAAAGAAAAACGTCGCGCTTGGCGCATCTGTCATTTTTTAGGTCAGTTCTCGAACACAGGTGCCCGGGCCTAAATGGTGAAAAGTTCCGCTCTGAAACTGAATCTTCGCGTGGTTCAGGTCAAGTCACGCAATGCCATTAACAATCACATGTCATGAAGTGGACCATTAACCTACACCGCCTGCAGCCCTCCTCGCCCGTAACCGTATGGAGCTTAAGGGCATCCCCTGGCATCCGTAACCTGCTGTTGTTGTCATTGGGGATTTACAACGCACTCAGCAGCTGAGGCTGTACGGCATCGCCTGCCTCTCACTCTGGCGGGAAGGGCGGGCACCGTAGGGAAACAAACCCTGCAACTGGTAGGGTTTGCGTGAAATTTGTTTAGGCCGGCCGAAACCCCTGGACGTCGGCTCTAACGGCAATCGCTGTCAATATTGGGTCATTCTTTTCGTAGGAGTACAGTTGGCATTTTTCACACGGTTGATGACGTCACAACTCACTTGAAATACCGTAAGAACACCAAAGTTCGCATGATTTTCGGAACTTTTACATTTGTCTAATCAATCGTGCAGCTTTATAACGACACCGAAACGAACGACGTGTTCTTGTGCACTTCAGAATCAAACCATCATGTTTACAAAGGCGGAGGTAAAAGTTCATCCTTGACCACGATCGTCTCACAGCGGCGTCAGGTCACCACCTGGGATCCAATTTTCTGTCCAAATACCTCACAAGTTATAAAAAGTGTGTTGGTGTGTTGATGTGTCGGTGCGTGATAAAAGGTGTGTTGGTTCAAAAAATGTATTTTCGCAAGCAAGCGCAGCGAAGTGCTTTGTTTCATTATGGTGACGTCACATTATCTCTGATAATATCCTGCTCGTGTGACATGGTATGGTGTGACTGCCCAAGGCTGGCAGACAGCCAAATCAATCAATCGATAACATCAAAACAGTTCCAAACAAGAAAAAATTGCATGTGAAGGCTGAAATCTTCACAGGAGCCTTCACCAATGGAGTGATATTCCAAAAGCACGACCTCACATAAAAATATAATTCTTCTGAAAGTGTCCAATGGGCGGCTAGTTGGGTGCTGGAAATTTGGGACCCACCTAGCGCAGCTCTGAAGCAATCGCTAAAATTCTGGCCGGAGCTGCTCTGAGCCCAGGTGGCCAGTTGTTACTTCTTAATCTGTGAAGGAATGTAATTAGCATTTCTGCATGTTTGAGCACGACTATACCTCCTTTTTTTTGGGGGCGGTTGCAGACATCATGATGTTTGTCAGTGTATACGAGGCCAATCCATCGTCAACGGCCAAGCAAACTTCCATGACTTACTAGCCAGTGCCGGTTCAAACAGAGAGAGAGAGCGAGATGAGAGAGAGGAGAGAGAGAGAAGAGGAGGAGTGGGAGAGAGGGAGAGAGAGAGAGAGGAGGAGAGGAGGAGGAGAGAGAGAGAGAGAGGAGAGAGGAGAGGAGAGAGGAGAGAGAGGAGGAGAGAGAGAGAGAGAGATGAGGAGAGAGAGAGAGAGAGAGAGAGAGAGAGAGAGAGAGATAGAGAGAGAGAAGAGAGAGAGAGAGGAGAGGAGAGAGGAGAGAGAGAAGAAGAGAGAGAGAGAGGATATAGACATATGCGTATGTACATTCGATACAATATCAATATGATCCTAAGCACAGACCGAGGTAAGCACCGAAGAAAGGTACGTGTGTGAACGTATATATATATATATATATATATATATATATATATATTATATAAGTTCACATGTAAACATGTATGCGCAACCTATGTTTAGCTCAGCGAGAAGAGCAGCGCAGGCCGAGCCGAAGACGGATAATCATTAGCTCTGTCAATGGGGCTTCGAAGGATAACCGAGAGCGCTCAGCGTCATGCACAAACGTGTGCCGCTAGTAACCTGCCCGCTCGCTGAAGAACGCGATTCATCCTTAAAGCCATCTTACGGCACATGTGCCATCTGTTGCCATCGCTCATCATCAGCGTGGCAGCGTCTCATGTCAGTTGTACGGCGATGGCGGTCTGCCAGCGCGGCCAGGGTCGGCGGCGCGACGCAGTGTCGAACATGAGTGGCACAGCGCTCCCGCCAGCTGAGCTAGGCCACCCCGGAGACAAGCAGGTCGCCGCCGAATGAAAGGTCAGTTCCATTGCGGGTGAGTGGGCCGGGTATCCTCTCCTTCTCTTTGGCTGGCTTCTTCGAACGGTCTGGAGCATATTGAGGTTTTATTATGTTCTTAATCAGGTACATAGCATGAGCAAGGGGAGTCCCAAAGTCCGAAGTTAGGAAAGAAATTCAGGGAACTTTGGTGATCCTGCCAAGGTGTTGACCTTTCTAGAATTACACGCACTGACCTGTGTTTGGCCTGCGTTCTTAGGAATACGCCTCAATATCTAAATGCACGGGCTTTCGCTGCACGGGTGACTGATAACTGCACACCTGATTGGTACATGCAGTGAGAGGTACATGTTCTGGTATAGTAAAAAGTGTATAGATCAGCGCAGCTTCAAACCTACAGCGCTATGAACCGATAACATTAGAAAAAATTGCCCGCACTGCTTTGCTATAAATAGATAACATAAAAAATGCATTGTGAGCCTGAAAAGAGAAAAAGAAATATATGCGCGTAGAGACACCTCCAGGTCTAGTAATACTATGGTTCGCATCACTAGGACATGGACCTCAAATGGAATGCTGCATTTGTGTTTCACCTTCACCTCTGTGCAGTAAGAGCGATGAAAAGTAGCTTGTGCAGTGAACAAAACCTTTCTCCGCTAATGCTCAAGGTTTGTTTTTGCACCTGCTTTTCTGATAGCAAGGGAAACCACCATATGATTTTCCTCACGTACACTCAATTAAAACCCAGTTTGACAATTATTGTTGCAACTTTTTCACATCATGGACATGGCCATGTATTTTCAGCATCGAAACGTCGCCGCCGCTCGCCATAATAGATCGATGTTAAACTCAATATATATATATATATATATATATATATATATATATATATATATATATATATATATATATATGTGTGTGTGTGTGTGTGTGTGTGTGTGTGTGTGCTGTTTGCTTTCAAATCGCTTGATGAATTTAATGATGTCGGATCCGAATTGCCCTCAATTTGAGGACCTTTGGGCCTCTGTTGTTCACATTTCAAATTGCCGAACCTCCTTCTAGGCCTGCACTTCTTGTCGCAAAACTAAAGCGGTTTGACTTTTCAAATCGGCCCGTTCGTTTACCGAAGTCTGGTAATGGGGAGAAGAAAACGCATCGGAATCCGCCCTCCGCTCGCCTGGAAATAGGGCTCCTTGAAGCACACCGGAAAAGGTTTAAGGGAAACCCGTTGAGAGCATGTCATGGTACCACACTAACCCAAACTGACTCCGGGTCATCTTCATCGCTTCACCACGGTAGTTCAGGTTTACATCATATTTTCAAGTATACGCCAGTAAGTATGTCTGTCGCGGTGTGGGCGGATGAGGGGATGACAGATGTAAGATGTCTGTCGCGGCGTGGGCGGACGAGGCGGATGACAGATGTAAGAGTCTGTCGCGGCGTGGGCGGACGAGGGGATGGCAGATGTAGGTACTGCCGTCAACAGAGATGAGATGATATCAGGCCTTACATGCATGGTTGTCGGTTGATCGGACAACATGGCGAATGGCTCACTGCAATGAAAT
>NW_023597034.1:39028037-39038217 GCF_011947565.3 Pollicipes pollicipes | reverse complement strand
CACAACGACGCCACTGTGGACATCTCCAGGACGGCCGCCGCCTGGCAGCCATCGTGCCCGAGTCGCACCCCTCCATGGCCGTCTGTGAGTGCGCTGGGGCCCGTCCGTGACCGTGTGGGCGTGCTGTAGTCCCTAAGTGTACCAAAACCCCTCTATGTCCATCTGTTGCGTGTACTGTGACCGTTCGTGACCATCGGAGAGTGTGCTGTGGTCTCCGACTATCTATGAGTGAACCGTGACCTGTCTATGACCATCTGTGAGTGTACCGCGGTCCCTCCGTGGCCGTCTGAGTGTGTACTGTGACTCTACACGGCTGTGTGTGAGCGCTCGGTGGCCTCTCAGTGGCCATCTCGGTGCGTCGTGACCTCCTCATGGCCGTCGCATGGGCGTACCACCACCCCTCCCATGGCTCAGCTGAAGAATTCATAACGCCAAAACCAAGGAGCTGAGGCGTGTTATGTTCGCAGTAGTGTTCTCCGCGGGTCCGGTGCCGCCCTGGAGTCGGTGTGTGACGGGCTGCTGTGTTGGGCTGTCGCCAGGTGTGTACAGCCTGGAGGCGGGCCAGCTGGGCCGGCTGCTGAGCCGCGTATCGCTCAGCAGCAACACCATCTCGGTCAGCCTGTCTCCGCGTGGGCGTCACCTGGTGGTGGGTCTGCCTGCCCGCCGCGCCGTCACGCTGCCCGCCGAGACCCAGGTAAGACCGCATGGTATGCGCCCTACCGTCACACTGCCCGCCGAGACCCAGGTTAGACCGCGTGTCACACGCCCTACCGTCACATTGTCCGCCGAGACCTAGGCGAGACCGCATGGTATACACACCCTACCGTCACACTGTCCGCCGAGACCCAGGTGAGACCGCATGGTATACGCACCATACCGTCATACTGCTCGCCGAAGCCCAGGTTAGACGCTGTGTCAGATGCCCTACCGTCACACTGCCCCAGACCCAGGTGAGACCGCATGGTATACGCACCCTACCGTCATACTGCCCGCCGAGACCCAGGTGAGACCGCGTGGTATACGCACCCTGCCGTCACACTGTCCGCCGGGACCCAGGTTAGACCCTCGTGTCACCGCTCTACCCGCCCGCCGAAGCACAGGTGAGACTAGGCGCGAGAAGGTGCAGTGGCGCGCATGGACAACTTCTGCCAGGAGGTTAGTTGCGTTCTCATCCTTGTTCCGGGGATCGAGTGCGTCACATCTCACGCCGTACTATAGCAACTGTTTGTTAAGCGCTATGTCTTTTGCAAATGGTATCAAATAGATTTCCTTCCTAATGTTGACTGCGTCCTAGATCGTTATGGATATGCGGCGCCGTGCATGAGTGGACGCGCCGCGGCGGCGTGCGAGCCTCGCACGCTCAGGGTGTCTCCGCCGCAGCTGATGGCGCAGATCTACCGGCTGGACGACAGCAGCGACCAGCTGGCGCTCCATCAAGGGACCTGGCAGTTGCAACAGCGGCGAGATGCTGAGGTGAGTCGACGGCCGCTGCTCGGTCGCAGCGGTCGCTCCACTGGCGGCCGCCGCAGTTTGGTGGACCTAGGCCTAGCGGGACGCAGATGATTTGTCGTGATGTGGTCGTTAGTTCTGTTCAAGGGGTGCATTTATCGTTTGAATGTGGTCGGTGGCGAAGAGGTACCGCAGCTCGGTGACGTTCTCATGATGGAAACGTTCTGGTTTTGAAATTAGCTTAGCTGGCAACGACTCTTGTTCGTCTGACTCAGCCATTGTGAAAGCCCACTATACTAGCGACTAATTCACGGACATGGATTGTGAAACAGCAACTTAAGACTGACAAATTAAGCGTGACCTCCCAGCTGATGACGTCAGCGCAGTCTACCAACAACAAAAAGAAATGCCAAGTCATTGTCGCCTCACGGCCATCATAACGTAGCGGCAGGCTCGTTGGGGGCGGCGGGCTCCTCTGCCCCGAGGCGGCGGACGTCTGCCGCGCCGCCCGTGTCGCTCGGCTCGTCTCCCCGTGGCTGGCGTGACCGGGACGGTGACTGGAGCGGGCGTCTGACCGCGCCGCCTCCGCCCGCAGCCGCAACGTGTCGATCAACTGCATCCGGTGGCTGCCGACGCCCCGGCGCCGGCCTCGTGTACGGCACCAACCGCGGCAAGCTGGTCATAGCTCAAATAGCGCCGGCGCCGACGGCCGCGCGCCCCGGGCGCCCTGCGGAGGAGCGCCGCCGAGCGCGGCGTCGCCGGCGGCGGCAGCCAGGGGCGACACAGCGCCGCGGCGGCCGGCGGGCCGGGAGTCGCGGCGGCGGTGAGCGGCGCGGCGCGGCGGCGGCGCCGGTGCCGTCGCCACGCGCCGAGGCGCGCCTGTCAGCTGTTCAGGGACGACGGGCATTGGGGACGCCTCATCTGAACGCAGACGACCTTTTCACGGTGATATAGGCTTTTTAGACGTGACGCTGTTGTTGACGGGGCCATGTGTTGAGTCGTGCCGCCGGCTGGCGTGGCGGGAAGGCCCAGCTAGACGCTCTGGCTCGGAGTGTCGGACGTTTTTCGTTGGCGCTCTATGTACGTGGCCGCGGCGCGTATGCGAGGTTGTTCGCGGATATCTCTTTGCACTCCCGCGTGCGGAGCGAGCGGACGTTTTAGGTAGTCAAACGCATGAGTTGATGACAGTTGCGATGGTATATCTGCTTTGTTGTAAGCTTTTTTGGTAAGCCACAGCTCTTTCCATGATCCGCTGAACACCGCATTATGTACTGACGGCGGTGCTGCTATGGCGCTCTCTGGCAGATTTTGTATCTTGTCGCTTTACGTTGATTCGAAAAGGTGGCAGTTGGACCGTTAATCGTAAGTGGGGAAGAGGAGACAAAATTGTTAGTTCCACTGACTTGGCTGTGATACACGTGACCACAGTGCGCTGTTGGACAATGCCGGCGTCGGCAGGCGCGCCCGGGCACCGCGGGGGACGGGCCGGAGCTGCGCCGGCCTGCCGGTGCGCCGCCCTCCCTCCTCTGGTGTCATATCCTGCTGGTCAGCCCGCGCGGGGCGGGGCCCGCCGCCGCTGAGGGCGTGTTTGTGTGCCGATGCTGGTGAGTGGTGGGTGCCAGTCGAACGCGTGTAAATACAGCCTCCAGAGCAGACCGACCGCCGGCTGTTTGAAGTCGACCCGCGGCAGACGCTGTGGCTGAGGTTATAGTGCTGGAGTGGTGACCGCAAAGTTGTGGGTTCCAGACTAAGTGCCGGCTGTTCTTGTCGGTTTACGCGCGGAGATCGGCGGAGAGACGCTGCCTACAAAATGAGATGTTCCTGGGCGAAATGAGCCCGTGAAAAATTTCTAAAGCGCATTTTGGTGAAACGTATTTTGGGTACCGTTTAATTTTACTTCATGCTCCCGATTAGGAAAGTCATTATTGTTCGACAATGGACATGTCTGGCATAAGGAAGAATGGCTCGGAGCTCATGGTGTTTCGGCATTTTAGAGTTTTGACAATGCAGCCAACGTTTGCTTGATGGCGTTTAACCAGTACCTCCATGCGTATCAAAGTTGGATAAGTCTTAAGAACTTTAATTCAATGAATTTTTCTCTCTTCTTCCCATTCTTCTCTGGGCCGCCGTGATGCTAAAAATGCATGGTTGATGCCAACGAGACATCCATACATAGGATGTTAACGGGACATCCATGCCAACGGGACATTCGTGCATAGGAGTTGCCAGTACGCACGCACAGCACTTATGTTCTATTGCCCTATTTCCACCCGGCTAGCGTTCGTGCGCTTGTACCGGGGCGGAATAACGGAACGATGTTGTTTTTAAACACCACTGAAATGAATCAAAGAAATACAGATGTGTGTTCCTTGCTTGGAGCTGGCATACCGTCCTGTTAGAACACCGGAGTGGGCTCGCTACGTCTGTTTAGCGGAACGGACTCCGGGGAGCCCTCCACACGGGCAAACCGAACGTTGCGATGGAAAGGGCGGGAAGCATGCGCCTGGTACCGTGCGCTGCGACGTTCCAGTCGTCTGGATCCGAGGCGGGAAGTTTGACCCACCGAGATATACTCAGGATCGTACCCAAGACATGAATTCACGACCGCTGACTAGCATACGTGGCAGGTGTGAACCCAAGTTCGGCAGGCCTAGAGGTCGGGTCCCAACTCACGGTCTTTTGGGATTGTTACTCGAGCAAATGGATTTACTTTGCAGCCAAATCAGACCCCCACTCATGCTTGTCATTTTAAAAAACAGATGACTCAGGCTCGAACGGGCTGAGACCGAAATCGGGCGTGAATCAGAATTAGCCTAAATGATTATGGGATTCTGCAAGCATGCAGCTCGCGCCCGGGCTTGGTCTTGAATTGAAATGGAACTACATGCTGCTAGGCCTGCGTCCGATTAAAACTGATTCGATGAAAGATTAATGAATCACATCATTTTTAGCGAGTCGTAAGTAAGTTCACTCTTTGTCTATAAATTATTTGTGTGTCATCAATATAATTATTCGCTTTCCTACAAGCTTATATTAATCGAGCAAGGTCAGCGTCAAGGCCATGTCAGTCGATTTATAATAGATTTCAAAAATCAGTACACGATCAGTAGGTAGCATAAGCACAGCACAAAAACACTATACATTGGCTGTAGATACGTGGTTTATCAGTCAAGCACATGAAACCAGCATGCAACGGCTCAATGCGGACGAATCCATGCTAAATCTATTTATGCACGGAGATGATTATTGGAATTATAGCTGAATCATTGAACTGGGGGGCGAATTGCCGAATCATTATTTATAACAGACAAAACCATGTTTTATTGTTTTGGATTGAGAAGCATAGTCTCCAGGGCCAAAGCGCCCATCTTGAAACATCAGTAACCTTGCGTTTTCGTATATTGCAGAATTTATGTCTTAATCAGGTTCGGTACTAAGCACGAGTGGCGAAGGACACGTTTAGCATGGTGCAGTAAGCAATTTACCTTTGGATCATATTATTTGTTAGATTCATTACTGCTAAATCTAAGTGACAATACAACTATTTGAGATCTGCTGAGGACTAACGCAGCAATGATTTGGGAGCTGATGAGATCCAATACCGCCATGAGTTAAGTGTCAGATCGGAAGCGTCGAACAAGGATCGTAAATCAGTGAAGAATCGGTTCTCAAAAATTAGAATCGAGTGCTGGTCTGAACACAATGGAGACTGCAAGCAACTAAAAGGGAACTTACCGGTATGTTGAGCTGGTTTTTTGGGTTGGTCGAAGACTGAGCATCGGCCATTTTGACTTCGTAGATGTTTGGAGCCCGTAAATGAAAATTTTAGAACTCACTAAGAATTTGGGATATGAGGCAAGATAAGCTAGACTTAGGGGTATAGTTAGATTTGGCAAGGCTGGATCAGGTTCTCATCTAGCCGACCTTTGCATTCCAGATAATTCTTACGAGACAAAACGAATTCCATCTCGGTAAGCACCGCACCAGCTGCTGACTCTAGACGTAAGGTTTAGGTTTCGGACTTGGAAATGCAGTTTGTTCTCAGGACTCGGACACAAACTCAGGCTCATAAGTGAAGCTAAATGAAATCGAAAGGATTCCTTGATTCAAACTTCGGAGCAAGACACACAAAATGTGTATCCGATTTGGAGATCTCTGGACTCAAACTCAAACTCAAGACTCTAACGACAGACGCACAGCCGAATGCAACGATTATGCCTATTTGCAGGGCTTCCTGAAGGCGTGTGCTCTAAGTTCGTGAGAAAAGGTACGAGCATATAAAGGTCGTATGGCGGAAGTCGTACGCAAAAGTTCGTACGCGAGAGTTTGCGTGCAACTGTTTGAATGGTACGTGCGTAAAATGCTATTATTGACAAAAGTCCGTTAGCAAAACAGCTCGTATGGCAAAAATTAGTATGCATAACGTACGCACGTAATTTTTCGTAAGCAATTGACGTGCAAAACCTCAAGGTGGATGAAAGTGGTTTGATCAGAATGGCTATGAAGAGTTACGTGAGCAAGTTAGCGGAGGGCAGTAAGTGCGTTCTGCTTTCCGAGAATCATGAAGATTAAGCCTAAATCGATGTTTGAAAAACTGCTTTCAGGGTGGTGGGCGATACTTCCGCGAGAAGTGTCCCAAAACAGCTAGACCGCTGGGGTACCGAATTATGCACCGGCATTTCTTGAATTTCTCTGAATTTCGGTTTCCGGGGATAATCTATGTTATGAATTGAAGTGAGTAATTTCTAGCTCTATTCGGCGTGCGGCTTAAAAATGATGTTCTTAGACAATGTAAGTCGGCTGCAAACACGGTCCTATTCAAAGAGGATACATCAAAACATGTCCGGCTGGAGCGTCATTTTCTCTCGAGACTCCAATTTACTGTATATAAGCAAGAGTATACCGAGTGTCACTGTCGCGTCTGCCCGCCGTATTCCACAAGCCAGCTGACTCGCGTCGGTCAGCTGACGTCAGTGGCACACTCAAGGGCATCAGGCGAAGTCGCCAACAGCGGAGCTGTCTGGGTGGGTGATAATGGAGGAGCACGACAGACTCGACGGGTGGTCTGCAGTGGACATGTTTTTGAAACCTCCAGTTCCCCCCAGCTCAAGGTCACCTTGTACAACCCCAATCGATTCGAGTTCATTTGGTGGCTATCACAGAGCGCATGTACATGCCATGATAGCCAATGCACTTGTTACGTTAAGTCAGTCATAATACTTGACCTTCCTATGCAATTGTCGCCGCCCACCGCGATCACCACCCCTCTCCCCCCCCCCCCCTCTTCCGAGTCAACGGGATGTGGTGGCCCCACAGTGACCACTAACCCACCGCAGTCAACATGCATCTGGCGCCTGACACCAACAATTAAGATCTGCATTACAACGTTAAGCACATATGTGCATAGGTTTTGTTAAACGTTTTACATTGTCTTTTGTTTTGTTTGTTTGCACAGGTTTTGTTTCTTTGCTTACGTTCGGTGAGTCTTGCGAACGGTCTACCGTCAAACGAACTTCATTCGTGGCAAACATTTTCGAACACGAACTTCGTTTGCTTGCATCAGATTGGCCTTTACATACGTTCTTTTGCTAATCGAACGTTATCCTGACTAACATTCGCGCCCGAGGACTCGGCATAAACAAATATTTACGAGCTATTTCCACATCAAATTTTGGGAGCACGAACATTTTCTTAACGAGCTTGTCCCTGAGAAACATTTCCAAACGATCTTCATCTCTGCGTACTTTTGCCATTACGAACTTTTGCAGTGACAAAGTTAACACGCTACTTACTTTATCCAGACGAACATTAGGCATACGTGCTTTATCCTACGAACGATTGGCACGTGGGAACTTCCTCTGCGTACTTTCGTCCGTGTTCCGTCTTTTGGCGTCATCCAGCGCCATCTACAGCTGCGAACCTCTGCGATGGCACGCGCGCGCCGACATTACTCACAATGTGCCCCCGCGATGGGCATCACTGTTTATGAAAATAATCTAACGCACTAGCCAGCACTTATGTGATAATCTTATCGCACGAGTCCAGCCATACGCATTGATTTGTGTTGCAAGCACTGCTGGCTTATCTTAAATGCTGACCTGTGGTGCGGGGTGATGACTCGCGGGCCGCACTAGCCTTAAATTAAACTGGGGCGCCAAGGTTTTAATTTCATGCTTTCTGAAAACTTATATCTTTGTGCAACCATAAATATCTTGATGCTGGCTTACGAGCCGTTCAGGCAGGCGCGGTCCTGTAACATACAATTTTGACGAAATATGGCTCGCCCCTTTCCACCAACATGAAAAACGCAAACTTTTACAATTCTACAAATTTTACAGGTCTTTTTGTAGACAGATTGAAGGACACGCGTCAAAACCAGAATTGCTTCTCAACGACCTGGCGTTGCAGAGACCAACTGATGCACACGGAAGAGAGAACTGACGATCGTGTTGGCACAGGCTGGTGTGTCGTGTACCTCAGGCCATAGGCTTTCACGCGCAAACCATGGCTTTACCCGCCTCTGAGCTCCATGAAGGACTGATATCACATCCCGGCAACCAGAACAAAGGCCCCTTCAGCTGCAGTAACCAGTGTCCTAAGCTTAACGAAGGTTTGGCCATTAAAGCTGTGTGGGCAAAAACTTGGCTTAATATATGTAGCTGTTACCCATCCCCAAAATGTTTCATTCGCGTCTTTCGCAACGTTGTGGTCTCGGGCACTGAAAAATATTGTTCTTTAGTCCAAGCTATCCGTACTTAGACTTAAGTTGAGGCACTACAAAATGCGTGAGTGTCCGCCTGCCAAGCTCGTAAAGGCAAATGTTCGGATATCACAGCACGGTGATCAGGCCCGTTGGCATGAGCTCTCCAGTCACCGGTTCCAATCGCGTCAGGTTTGATGCTTTCTTACATGCACGTAACGCTCGCATTTGTTGTTCCCTCCCTCGTCTCATACCGCAGATGCCTCACTCGTGACACGATATCATACCTAGGACACCATAGGTAATGTATCACACCATACCTGTGACATGATAAGCCCATGGCACGATACAGTTAGGCTAAGCCGCGTCTGGAAAACCAGAGATACAGGGCTCAATTCCCTACGATGCCCGACCTTACTGCCATGGTGAGGGGCAGGCGATGCCATATAGCCCCAGCAGCAGAGTTCCTAAAGCCTCAATGACAACGTCGACGTATTTTTGCGCGCATGTCTGGTATGTGGCTAAGAAAATCCTTGCTGCGGGCTGAGCCTACCGATCTTGATTACACACGCTCGCGCTGTTTCCAGGACTATTCCACAGATAATTCGCACTGATATTTTATTAAGTTACTTATTTTTGTTATTATATTATTCATTTATTATAGCTATTTTTGTCATACGAGGTGTGGTACACAAATCCATTTGGAATGGATATTGTTGCTTGTTAGTTTGAAATGTCACTAGATCCATTCTTTGGTATGAGTACACTGGAAAAACTATTTTTGCACTGCCGCGCCAAACGAGAGTGAATGATGAAGGGTGCTAGTAACGTGGAAGGAAAAGTAAACAAATAATCATGCTGGAGTTTAATACCTTGGGCTGGAGAGTGGGGGAAGACCGGGGAATAACACGCATTTCAGTTTCAAGACCTGTTGGCTTCGCTATTTTGAGGTGAGTCGACTTGGTTGTCATTGTAAATCTTGCCGTTTTGTAATATGAACTCCAAAGTCAGTGATGTGCCTCCGTAGAATTCTTGCAGCAGACGTTCAAAAACGTCACATAGGCTGTCTAACCTGCAGGATAGAAAGCCGGTTGGGGATTCCGCTTTTCAGGGATTAGGTGACTTTCACCATATTTTATTTCTTAATGTATTACTACGCATATGCGCTGCGCTTACTGCGGACGATGCCCTTGCGGAACATATTATGCTTGTCGTCAGCAAAATCATACTTACAGTTCAAAACCGGTAATAAATGATGCGTGATGTCAGCAAAACAGCCCTCGAGCTCTTGGTTTTTCGGCATGATAGGTTCAGACCTCCTGTGCTGACCGCCACTGACCTTCAATTTACTATGAGGGACTGGTTAAGCGATCATTCATTCAACCACTCGTGATCAGAAGCACAGTTTGAAAGTCCAGCATTGGCGAATTAGCCAATGTTTGCTTGATAGCGTCGTCAGATATTTCAACGTGGAAAAATGTTAACGCGGTATCTTTTTAACACATGATGCAAAAAATTACACGGATCAGTTTGCAACACCTCGATCACGACTACCGGTGATCCATATGGGGTCGATGACATCATCCAATGCAGTTTCACATGAGTACATTAGACGTTATAGTGCCTTGTTTGGGATCCGCTCGTGTTGGTAGCTCAAGCAGTCTTCACGCTATTATTTCGGCCGCCAGCCGTTTGACGTCAATCGACAAGAACATTGTGTCACTACAACGTCCTTGTTGCGACATCTAACTACGCATCTCACGGAGTGGCACTAACAGCATCTGCGACGTGATCATGGTGCCCGTCTCACCCGCCAGGTGCTCACACACAATTTTGGAATTTGGCACTGGCACACAACCTGAGCTAACTCAACATAAAGGAGCGCAACTTATTCACGACCACATACCAATGCTAAACATACAAAAGAATCAAACTTTTGAATGGTCTCTTCAGAGGAACAACTCCATCCCACTACATCGACCAGGAACATGGCGCTGACAGCTACCCAGAGATGGATCTGAGTTAGTGAAC
>NW_023597034.1:38997974-39022974 GCF_011947565.3 Pollicipes pollicipes | reverse complement strand
GGGCCGGGGCTCGGGCTGGGCCGGGCCGGGGCTCGGGCTGGGCCGGGCCGGGGCTCAGGCTGGGCCGGGCCGGGGCTCAGGCTGGGCCGGGCCGGGGCTCGAGCTGGGCCGGGCCGGGGCTCGGGCTGGGCCAGGCCGGGGCTCGGGCTGGGCCGGGCCGGGGCTCAGGCTGGGCCGGGCCGGGGCTCAGGCTGGGCCGGGTCGGGGCTCGGGCTGGGCCGGGCCGGGGCTCAGGCTGGGCCGGGCCGGGGCTCGAGCTGGGCCGGGCCGGGGCTCGGGCTGGGCCGGGCCGGGGCTCGGGCTGGGCCGGGCCGGGGCTCAGGCTGGGTCGGGCCGGGGCTCGGGCTGGGCCGGGCCGGGGCTCGGGCTGGGCCAGGCCGGGGCTCGGGCTGGGCCAGGCCGGGGCTCGGGATCGTCCGGGCCGCTCAAGATGAGCATGGCTATTATAGTTAGCGAAGGCTCACTTGTCCTGCGATATCGTTCGTGAATGCCTCTGTCCGGGTCTGAGTCATGCCGTATTGAGTCCAATTTCGAGTATGCGGTGGTCATTTCCGAGTCGCGTGACTCCAGCTCCAGGTCGCAGTACTTTGAGATGGTAAAGGAGCCATACAACCTTGACCTGTAAACCGGGCTTCAAAAGGCTTAGGTGTCAAATCATTGTAGTGGTCCGGAGATCAGACCCGTACCGAGGGTATTTGCCAACCCGTTAGTGGCAGATAAGCGTTTGTAAACGGTGTTGTTTGATCTCGTAATACTTGCGTATGATCATAGCCCCCAGAAGCTTCGACTCACGTCGACAAAGTTGTGCGTAACGATAGTGACTAACATTATATATATATATATATATATATATATATATATATACATTTAGACTTGCACCCTTAAAGAGTATGGCGTTTTCAGCTCTGAACAAATGCCGGTGAAGTTTTTCGATCCTGCGCACGTTTCGGATGCGTCGTCGTCCATTTTCAAAAGTAACCCACGGTTCTTCGGTCCATGTCGGAAGCTGACGCGCTTAAAGTCGTAACATAAACACGAGCATGCCAACTGCAATATACTTATCATTGCTTCACGCTCACTAAAATCATGTCTTGTTGCAAGATAAGCATACTTCTGCCACATGCGTGCATCGTTTTCACCACACGCTGCGACCTATAACATTCAACATAGCACATCACACAACTACAGTTCACTAACTCAGATCCATTCTCTGGGTAGCTGTCAGCGCCATGTTCCTGGTCGATGTAGTGGGATGGAGTTGTTCCTCTGAAGAGACCATTCAAAAGTTTGATTCTTTTGTATGTTTAGCATTGGTATGTGGTCGTGAATAAGTTGCGCTCCTTTATGTTGAGTTAGCTCAGGTTGTGTGCCAGTGCCAAAATTCCAAAATTGTGTGTGAGCACCTGGCGGGTGAGACGGGCACCATGATCACGTCGCAGATGCTGTTAGTGCCACTCCGTGAGATGCGTAGTTAGATGTCGCCACAAGGACGTTGTAGTGACACAATGTTCTTGTCGATTGACGTCAAACGGCTGGCGGCCGAAAATAATAGCGTGAAGACTGCTTGAGCTACCAACACGAGCGGATCCCAAACAAGGCACTATAACGCCTAATGTACTCATGTGAAACTGCATTGGATGATGTCATCGACCCCATATGGATCACCGGTAGTCGTGATCGAGGTGTTGCAAACTGATCCGTGTAATTTTTGCATCATGTGTTAAAAAGATACCGCGTTAACATTTTTCCACGTTGAAATATCTGACGACGCTATCAAGCAAACATTGGCTAATTCGCCAATGCTGGACTTTCAAACTGTGCTTCTGATCACGAGTGGTTGAATGAATGATCGCCTAACCAGTCCCTCATAGTAAATTGAAGGTCAGTGGCGGTCAGCACAGGAGGTCTGAACCTATCATGCCGAAAAACCAAGAGCTCGAGGGCTGTTTTGCTGACATCACGCATCATTTATTACCGGTTTTGAACTGCAAGTATGATTTTGCTGACGACAAGCATAACATGTTCCGCAAGGGCATCGTCCGCAGTAAGCGCAGCGCATATGCGTAGTAATACATTAAGAAATAAAATATGGTGAAAGTCACCTAATCCCTGAAAAGCGGAATCCCCAACCGGTTTTCTATCCTGCAGGTTAGACAGCCTATGTGACGTTTTTGAACGTCTGCTGCAAGAATTCTACGGAGGCACATCACTGACTTTGGAGTTCATATTACAAAACGGCAAGATTTACAATGACAACCAAGTCGACTCACCTCAAAATAGCGAAGCCAACAGGTCTTGAAACTGAAATGCGTGTTATTCCCCGGTCTTCCCCCACTCTCCAGCCCAAGGTATTAAACTCCAGCATGATTATTTGTTTACTTTTCCTTCCACGTTACTAGCACCCTTCATCATTCACTCTCGTTTGGCGCGGCAGTGCAAAAATAGTTTTTCCAGTGTACTCATACCAAAGAATGGATCTAGTGACATTTCAAACTAACAAGCAACAATATCCATTCCAAATGGATTTGTGTACCACACCTCGTATGACAAAAATAGCTATAATAAATGAATAATATAATAACAAAAATAAGTAACTTAATAAAATATCAGTGCGAATTATCTGTGGAATAGTCCTGGAAACAGCGCGAGCGTGTGTAATCAAGATCGGTAGGCTCAGCCCGCAGCAAGGATTTTCTTAGCCACATACCAGACATGCGCGCAAAAATACGTCGACGTTGTCATTGAGGCTTTAGGAACTCTGCTGCTGGGGCTATATGGCATCGCCTGCCCCTCACCATGGCAGTAAGGTCGGGCATCGTAGGGAATTGAGCCCTGTATCTCTGGTTTTCCAGACGCGGCTTAGCCTAACTGTATCGTGCCATGGGCTTATCATGTCACAGGTATGGTGTGATACATTACCTATGGTGTCCTAGGTATGATATCGTGTCACGAGTGAGGCATCTGCGGTATGAGACGAGGGAGGGAACAACAAATGCGAGCGTTACGTGCATGTAAGAAAGCATCAAACCTGACGCGATTGGAACCGGTGACTGGAGAGCTCATGCCAACGGGCCTGATCACCGTGCTGTGATATCCGAACATTTGCCTTTACGAGCTTGGCAGGCGGACACTCACGCATTTTGTAGTGCCTCAACTTAAGTCTAAGTACGGATAGCTTGGACTAAAGAACAATATTTTTCAGTGGCCGAGACCACAACGTTGCGAAAGACGCGAATGAAACATTTTGGGGATGGGTAACAGCTACATATATTAAGCCAAGTTTTTGCCCACACAGCTTTAATGGCCAAACCTTCGTTAAGCTTAGGACACTGGTTACTGCAGCTGAAGGGGCCTTTGTTCTGGTTGCCGGGATGTGATATCAGTCCTTCATGGAGCTCAGAGGCGGGCAAAGCCATGGTTTGCGCGTGAAAGCCTATGGCCTGAGGTACACGACACACCAGCCTGTGCCAACACGATCGTCAGTTCTCTCTTCCGTGTGCATCAGTTGGTCTCTGCAACGCCAGGTCGTTGAGAAGCAACTCTGGTTTTGACGCGTGTCCTTCAATCTGTCTACAAAAAGACCTGTAAAATTTGTAGAATTGTAAAAGTTTGCGTTTTTCATGTTGGTGGAAAGGGGCGAGCCATATTTCGTCAAAATTGTATGTTGCAGGAACCGCGCCTGCCTGAACGGCTCGTAAGCCAGCATCAAGATATTTATGGTTGCACAAAGATATAAGTTTTCAGAAAGCATGAAATTAAAACCTTGGCGCCCCAGTTTAATTTAAGGCTAGTGCGGCCCGCGAGTCATCACCCCGCACCACAGGTCAGCATTTAAGATAAGCCAGCAGTGCTTGCAACACAAATCAATGCGTATGGCTGGACTCGTGCGATAAGATTATCACATAAGTGCTGGCTAGTGCGTTAGATTATTTTCATAAACAGTGATGCCCATCGCGGGGGCACATTGTGAGTAATGTTGGCGCGCGCGTGCCATCGCAGAGGTTCGCAGCTGTAGATGGCGCTGGATGACGCCAAAAGACGGAACACGGACGAAAGTACGCAGAGGAAGTTCCCACGTGCCAATCGTTCGTAGGATAAAGCACGTATGCCTAATGTTCGTCTGGATAAAGTAAGTAGCGTGTTAACTTTGTCACTGCAAAAGTTCGTAATGGCAAAAGTACGCAGAGATGAAGATCGTTTGGAAATGTTTCTCAGGGACAAGCTCGTTAAGAAAATGTTCGTGCTCCCAAAATTTGATGTGGAAATAGCTCGTAAATATTTGTTTATGCCGAGTCCTCGGGCGCGAATGTTAGTCAGGATAACGTTCGATTAGCAAAAGAACGTATGTAAAGGCCAATCTGATGCAAGCAAACGAAGTTCGTGTTCGAAAATGTTTGCCACGAATGAAGTTCGTTTGACGGTAGACCGTTCGCAAGACTCACCGAACGTAAGCAAAGAAACAAAACCTGTGCAAACAAACAAAACAAAAGACAATGTAAAACGTTTAACAAAACCTATGCACATATGTGCTTAACGTTGTAATGCAGATCTTAATTGTTGGTGTCAGGCGCCAGATGCATGTTGACTGCGGTGGGTTAGTGGTCACTGTGGGGCCACCACATCCCGTTGACTCGGAAGAGGGGGGGGGGGGGGGAGAGGGGTGGTGATCGCGGTGGGCGGCGACAATTGCATAGGAAGGTCAAGTATTATGACTGACTTAACGTAACAAGTACATTGGCTATCATGGCATGTACATGCGCTCTGTGATAGCCACCAAATGAACTCGAATCGATTGGGGTTGTACAAGGTGACCTTGAGCTGGAGGGAACTGGAGGTTTCAAAAACATGTCCACTGCAGACCACCCGTCGAGTCTGTCGTGCTCCTCCATTATCACCCACCCAGACAGCTCCGCTGTTGGCGACTTCGCCTGATGCCCTTGAGTGTGCCACTGACGTCAGCTGACCGACGCGAGTCAGCTGGCTTGTGGAATACGGCGGGCAGACGCGACAGTGACACTCGGTATACTCTTGCTTATATACAGTAAATTGGAGTCTCGAGAGAAAATGACTCTCCAGCCGGACATGTTTTGATGTATCCTCTTTGAATAGGACCGTGTTTGCAGCCGACTTACATTGTCTAAGAACATCATTTTTAAGCCGCACGCCGAATAGAGCTAGAAGTTACTCACTTCAATTCATAACATAGATTATCCCCGGAAACCGAAATTCAGAGAAATTCAAGAAATGCCGGTGCATAATTCGGTACCCCAGCGGTCTAGCTGTTTTGGGACACTTCTCGCAGAAGTATCGTCCACCACCCTGAAAGCAGTTTTTCAAACATCGATTTAGGCTTAATCTTCATGATTCTCGGAAAGCAGAACGCACTTACTGCCCTCCGCTAACTTGCTCACGTAACTCTTCATAGCCATTCTGATCAAACCACTTTCATCCACCTTGAGGTTTTGCACGTCAATTGCTTACGAAAAATTACGTGCGTACGTTATGCATACTAATTTTTGCCATACGAGCTGTTTTGCTAACGGACTTTTGTCAATAATAGCATTTTACGCACGTACCATTCAAACAGTTGCACGCAAACTCTCGCGTACGAACTTTTGCGTACGACTTCCGCCATACGACCTTTATATGCTCGTACCTTTTCTCACGAACTTAGAGCACACGCCTTCAGGAAGCCCTGCAAATAGGCATAATCGTTGCATTCGGCTGTGCGTCTGTCGTTAGAGTCTTGAGTTTGAGTTTGAGTCCAGAGATCTCCAAATCGGATACACATTTTGTGTGTCTTGCTCCGAAGTTTGAATCAAGGAATCCTTTCGATTTCATTTAGCTTCACTTATGAGCCTGAGTTTGTGTCCGAGTCCTGAGAACAAACTGCATTTCCAAGTCCGAAACCTAAACCTTACGTCTAGAGTCAGCAGCTGGTGCGGTGCTTACCGAGATGGAATTCGTTTTGTCTCGTAAGAATTATCTGGAATGCAAAGGTCGGCTAGATGAGAACCTGATCCAGCCTTGCCAAATCTAACTATACCCCTAAGTCTAGCTTATCTTGCCTCATATCCCAAATTCTTAGTGAGTTCTAAAATTTTCATTTACGGGCTCCAAACATCTACGAAGTCAAAGTGGCCGATGCTCAGTCTTCGACCAACCCAAAAAACCAGCTCAACATACCGGTAAGTTCCCTTTTAGTTGCTTGCAGTCTCCATTGTGTTCAGACCAGCACTCGATTCTGATTTTTGAGAACCGATTCTTCACTGATTTACGATCCTTGTTTGACGCTTCCGATCTGACACTTAACTCATGGCGGTATTGGATCTCATCAGCTCCCAAATCATTGCTGCGTCAGTCCTCAGCAGATCTCAAATAGTTGTATTGTTACTTAGATTTAGCAGTAATGAATCTAACAAATAATATGATCCAAAGGTAAATTGCTTACTGCACCATGCTAAACGTGTCCTTCGCCACTCGTGCTTAGTACCGAACCTGATTAAGACATAAATTCTGCAATATACGAAAACGCAAGGTTACTGATGTTTCAAGATGGGCGCTTTGGCCCTGGAGACTATGCTTCTCAATCCAAAACAATAAAACATGGTTTTGTCTGTTATAAATAATGATTCGGCAATTCGCCCCCCAGTTCAATGATTCAGCTATAATTCCAATAATCATCTCCGTGCATAAATAGATTTAGCATGGATTCGTCCGCATTGAGCCGTTGCATGCTGGTTTTCATGTGCTTGACTGATAAACCACGTATCTACAGCCAATGTATAGTGTTTTTGTGCTGTGCTTATGATACCTACTGATCGTGTACTGATTTTTGAAATCTATTATAAATCGACTGACATGGCCTTGACGTTGACCTTGCTCGATTAATATAAGCTTGTAGGAAAGCGAATAATTATATTGATGACTCACAAATAATTTATAGACAAAGAGTGAACTTACTTACGACTCGCTAAAAAATGATGTGATTCATTAATCTTTCATCGAATCAGTTTTAATCGGACGCAGGCCTAGCAGCATGTAGTTCCATTTCAATTCAAGACCAAGCCCGGGCGCGAGCTGCATGCTTGCAGAATCCCATAATCATTTAGGCTAATTCTGATTCACGCCCGATTTCGGTCTCAGCCCGTTCGAGCCTGAGTCATCTGTTCTTTAAAATGACAAGCATGAGTGGGGGTCTGATTTGGCTGCAAAGTAAATCTGTTTGCTCGAGTAACAATCCCAAAAGACCGTGAGTTGGGACCCGGCCTCTAGGCCTGCCGAACTTGGGTTCACACCTGCCACGTATGCTAGTCAGCGGTCGTGAATTCATGTCTTGGGTACGATCTTGAGTATATCTCGGTGGGTCAAACTTCCCGCCTCGGATCCAGACGACTGGAACGTCGCAGCGCACGGTACCAGGCGCATGCTTCCCGCCCTTTCCATCGCAACGTTCGGTTTGCCCGTGTGGAGGGCTCCCCGGAGTCCGTTCCGCTAAACAGACGTAGCAAGCCCACTCCGGGGTTCTAACAGTACGGTATGCCAGCTCCAAGCAAGGAACACACATCTGTATTTCTTTGATTCATTTCAGTGGTGTTTAAAACCGGCGTTGTCCCGTTATTCCGCTCCGGTACAAACACACGAACGCTATCCGGATGGAAATAGGGCAATAGAACATAAGTGCTGTGCGTGCATACTGGCAACTCCTATGCATGAATGTCCCGTTGGCAAGGATGTCCCGTCAACATGCTGTGTCTGGCTGTCCCGTTGGCATCAACCATGCATTTTTAGCATCACGGCGGTCCAGAGAAGAATGGGAAGAAGAGAAACAAATTCAATGAATTAAAGTTCTTAAGACTTATCAACCTTTGATATGCGTGGAGGTACTGGTTACACACCATCAAGCAAACGTTGGCTACATTGTCAAAACTCTGAAATCCCGAAATGCCATGATCTCCGAGCCTTTCTTCCTGATGCCAGACATGTCCGTTGTCGAACAATGATGACTTTCCTAGCCGGGAGCATGAAGTAAAATAAACGGTACCCAGAATACGCTTCACCAAAATGCGCTTTATAAATTTTTCACGGGCTCATTTCGCCCAGGAACAACTCATTTTGTAGGCAGCGTCTCTCCGCCGATCTCCGCGCGTAAACCGACAAAAGCAGCCGGCACTTAGTTTGGAACCCACAACTTTGCGGTCATCACTCCTGCACTTTAACCTCAGCCACAGCGTCTGCCGCGGGTCGGCCTCAAACACCGCCGGCGGTCGGTCTGCTCTGGAGGCTGTATTTACACGCGTTCGACTGGCACCCACCACTCACCAGCATCGGCACACAAACACGCCCTCAGCGGCGGCGGGCCCCGCCCCGCGCAGGCTGACCAGCAGGATATGACACCAGAAGGAGGGAGGGCGGCGCACCGGCAGGCCGGCGCAGCTCCGGCCCGTCCCCCGCGGTGCCCGGGCGCGCCTGCCGACGCCGGCATTGTCCAACAGCGCACTGTGGTCACGTGTATCACAGCCAAGTCAGTGGAACTAACAATTTTGTCTCCTCTTCCCCACTTACGATTAACGGTCCAACTGCCACCTTTTCGAATCAACGTAAAGCGACAAGATACAAAATCTGCCAGAGAGCGCCATAGCAGCACCGCCGTCAGTACATAATGCGGTGTTCAGCGGATCATGGAAAGAGCTGTGGCTTACCAAAAAAGCTTACAACAAAGCAGATATACCATCGCAACTGTCATCAACTCATGCGTTTGACTACCTAAAACGTCCGCTCGCTCCGCACGCGGGAGTGCAAAGAGATATCCGCGAACAACTCGCATACGCGCCGCGCCACGTACATAGAGCGCCAACGAAAAACGTCCGACACTCCGAGCCAGAGCGTCTAGCTGGGCCTTCCCGCCACGCCAGCCGGCGGCACGACTCAACACATGGCCCCGTCAACAACAGCGTCACGTCTAAAAAGCCTATATCACCGTGAAAAGGTCGTCTGCGGTCAGATGAGGCGTCCCCAATGCCCGTCGTCCCTGAACAGCTGACAGGCGCGCCTCGGCGCGTGGCGACGGCACCGGCGCCGCCGCGCCGCCGCCGCGCCGCGCCGCTCACCGCCGCCGCGACTCCCGGCCCGCCGGCCGCCGCGGCGCTGTGTCGCCCCTGGCTGCCGCCGCCGGCGACGCCGCGCTCGGCGGCGCTCCTCCGCAGGGCGCCCGGGCGCGCGGCCGTCGGCGCCGGCGCTATTTGAGCATGACCAGCTTGCCGCGGTTGGTGCCGTACACGAGGCCGGCGCCGGGCGTCGGCAGCCACCGGATGCAGTTGATCGACACGTTGCGGCTGCGGGCGGAGGCGGCGCGGTCAGACGCCCGCTCCAGTCACCGTCCCGGTCACGCCAGCCACGGGGAGACGAGCCGAGCGACACGGGCGGCGCGGCAGACGTCCGCCGCCTCGGGGCAGAGGAGCCCGCCGCCCCCAACGAGCCTGCCGCTACGTTATGATGGCCGTGAGGCGACAATGACTTGGCATTTCTTTTTGTTGTTGGTAGACTGCGCTGACGTCATCAGCTGGGAGGTCACGCTTAATTTGTCAGTCTTAAGTTGCTGTTTCACAATCCATGTCCGTGAATTAGTCGCTAGTATAGTGGGCTTTCACAATGGCTGAGTCAGACGAACAAGAGTCGTTGCCAGCTAAGCTAATTTCAAAACCAGAACGTTTCCATCATGAGAACGTCACCGAGCTGCGGTACCTCTTCGCCACCGACCACATCAAACGATAAATGCACCCTTGAACAGAACTAACGACCACATCACCGACAAATCATCTGCGTCCCGCTAGGCCTAGGTCCACCAAACTGCGCGCCGCCAGTGGAGCGACCGCTGCGACCGAGCAGCGGCCGTCGACTCACCTCAGCATCTCGCCGCTGTTGAACTGCAGGTCCTTGATGAGCGCCAGCTGGTCGCTGCTGTCGTCCAGCCGGTAGATCTGCGCCATCAGCTGCGGCGGAGACACCCTGAGCGTGCGAGGCCTCGCACGCCGCCGCGGCGCGTCCACTCATGCACGGCGCCGCATATCTCATAACGATCTAGGACGGCAGTCAACATTAGGAAGGAAATCTATTTGATACCATTTGCAAGACATAGCGCTTAACCAAACAGTTGCTATAGTACGGCGGTGAGATGTGACGCACTCGATCCCCGGAACAAGGATGAGAACGCAACTAAACCTCCTGGGCAGAAGTTGTCCATGCGCGCCACTGCACCTTCTCGCGCCTAGTCTCACCTGTGCTTCGGCGGGCGGGTAGAGCGGTGACACGAGGTCTAACCTGGGTCCCGGCGGACAGTGTGACGGCAGGGTGCGTATACCACGCGGTCTCACCTGGGTCTCGGCGGGCAGTATGACGGTAGGGTGCGTATACCATGCGGTCTCACCTGGGTCTGGGGCAGTGTGACGGTAGGGCATCTGACACAGCGTCTAACCTGGGCTTCGGCGAGCAGTATGACGGTATGGTGCGTATACCATGCGGTCTCACCTGGGTCTCGGCGGACAGTGTGACGGTAGGGTGTGTATACCATGCGGTCTCGCCTAGGTCTCGGCGGACAATGTGACGGTAGGGCGTGTGACACGCGGTCTAACCTGGGTCTCGGCGGGCAGTGTGACGGTAGGGCGCATACCATGCGGTCTTACCTGGGTCTCGGCGGGCAGCGTGACGGCGCGGCGGGCAGGCAGACCCACCACCAGGTGACGCCCACGCGGAGACAGGCTGACCGAGATGGTGTTGCTGCTGAGCGATACGCGGCTCAGCAGCCGGCCCAGCTGGCCCGCCTCCAGGCTGTACACACCTGGCGACAGCCCAACACAGCAGCCCGTCACACACCGACTCCAGGGCGGCACCGGACCCGCGGAGAACACTACTGCGAACATAACACGCCTCAGCTCCTTGGTTTTGGCGTTATGAATTCTTCAGCTGAGCCATGGGAGGGGTGGTGGTACGCCCATGCGACGGCCATGAGGAGGTCACGACGCACCGAGATGGCCACTGAGAGGCCACCGAGCGCTCACACACAGCCGTGTAGAGTCACAGTACACACTCAGACGGCCACGGAGGGACCGCGGTACACTCACAGATGGTCATAGACAGGTCACGGTTCACTCATAGATAGTCGGAGACCACAGCACACTCTCCGATGGTCACGAAACGGTCACAGTACACGCAACAGATGGACATAGAGGGGTTTTGGTACACTTAGGGACTACAGCACGCCCACAGACGGTCACGGACGGGCCCCAGCGCACTCACAGACGGCCATGGAGGGGTGCGACTCGGGCACGATGGCTGCCAGGCGGCGGCCGTCCTGGGAGATGTCCACAGTGGCGTCGTTGTGCACCTTGCACCGGCTGCAGACCAGGTTCCGCCGCTCTGCCGGTGGACGGAGGACCGGTGGCCGGTGACCGGTCGGGCAGGCGCGCGCCGCCAGCGCCTCACACGGCACCGCTGGCCCCCTCACCGGCCACGAGGTGTGAGCCTGCAGTGCAGAAGGCACCACGTGGCGCGCCAGGCACAGCCGGAGCGGCTTAGCGCGTGCGCTGCCAATCCGCGGCACAGTGGAGAGCTGAGGACACAGTGGACAGGTGCGGATGTGGACAGGTACGGATGTGGACAAGTACGGATGTGGACAGATGCGGCTGTGGACAGGTACGTCTGTGGACAGGTGCGGCTGTGGACAGGTGCGGCTGTGGACAGGTACGTCTGTGGACAGGTACGTATGTGGACAGGTGCGGCTGCGGACACGTTCAGACGTGGACAGGTACGGATGTGGATAGGTACGGTTGTAGACAGACACGGGTGTATGTCGGATCTGAGAAGTGCGGATGTTTGTCAGGACTAGCAGGAGCGCATGTTTGTCGCAGCTGACAGGTGCGAATGCTTGTTAGGACTCCCGCAGTAGGTAGCATGTCAAAAGCAAGGACAGATAACTCTGCGAACAGCAAAACGCGGGGAAGACGCATTCCAACAATCATCTATCAAAGCTCCCCTGGCTGCACCATTTCCGTGATCCATGCTCTGAATATTACAGCATGTCATGTTATGAACAGTATCTTTTCCAATGACGTGTCTTAACAGAAACGTTTCATATTTATGGGAACGGTGAATAACAGTTGTATATTGTGGTACACAAGGACTTTATCATTTCAGTTTGCTAATGCCTAAAACGTCCGAGTTGTTGAATTCCAATGGCATCCATGTATCAGAGTATTTCAGAGCGCACCGCGCAGAAAACTTCAGTGATTCGCCATCACGAACGTCAACATCAACAGCCAGCGAGCCGGCCGCCACCCATCTCTGCCCAGCTCCAAATTAGCTGAATGCAACCTCATACGGGGCACGACGCACGGAGGCTAACTATTTCGCCCCGTCCAATTGTGATGCTTCAACCACTCTTTGGTAAAAACGATCAAAATAACCTCGTCAGCGTTCTCTGTTTGACAATGTGCACACTTTTTTAGAGGCCCGTTTCAGACGAAACCCCCCTCCCAAATGCCTCAAAACCCCCGACCGGGCGGCGGCCGCCGCTGACTGCCAGGACCGCTGACCGCTGGCCGCCGCCCCACACCAGGAGGCTCCCCCTCACCGTCGGTCATGTCGGGGATCTGCTGCGCCGAGAAGTCCCAGGCCTGCAGCCGGTGACTGACGCACGGGTAGCCGATCACCTGCATCAGGCTGTCGTAGCCAGCCAGCGACTCCATCGGCGGCTGGTCACTGCAACACGGCACCGCCCGCCGCTCAGCAGCCGCCAGGCGTCTAACCGACCGCCGCCGCCGCTGCACGGCTCCAACGGCGGCGGTCGACCGTGCCGACTCGAGCGGGGTGTCGGACCCACCACGGACTTAGGCAGGGGTGTCCAACCCGAGAGCGACACATCTCTCACGACCACGCTGTCTTACTTTACGCCGCATGGAACCGGCCAAGAGGACGACTCGCTCTCGCTCTCGCTCTCTCTCTCTCTCTCTCTCTCTCTCTCTCTCTCTCTCTCTCTCTCTCTCTCTCTCTCTCTCTCTCTCTCTCTCTCTCTCTCTCTCTCTCTCTCTCTCTCTCTCTCTCTCTCTCTCTCTCTCTCTCTCTCTCTCTCTCTCGCTCTCTCTCTCGCTCTCTCTCTCGCTCTCTCTCTCGCTCTCTCTCTCGCTCTCTCTCTCGCTCTCTCTCTCGCTCTCTCTCTCGCTCTCTCTCTCGCTCTCTCTCGCTCTCTCTCTCTCTCGCGCTCTCTCTCTCTCGCTCTCTCTCTCGCGCTCTCTCTCCCTCGCTCTCTCTCTCGCGCTCTCTCTCTCTCGCGCTCTCTCTCTCTCGCGCTCTCTCTCTCGCGCTCTCTCTCTCGCTCTCTCTCTCTCTCGCGCTCTCTCTCTCGCGCTCTCTCTCTCTCTCTCGCGCTCTCTCTCTCTCTCGCGCTCTCTCTCTCTCGCGCTTCTCTCTCTCTCGCGCTTCTCTCTCTCTCGCACTCTCGCACTCTCGCACTCTCGCACTCTCGCGCGCTCGCACTCTCGCGCGCTCGCGCGCTCGCACGCTCGCACGCTCGCACGGAAGCACGCACGCAAGCACGCACGCAAGCAAGCACGCACGCACGCACGCAAGCACGTACGTACGCACGTACGTACGCACGTACGCACGCACGCACGCACCGCTTCCATAACCGGGACGTCCCCCGCAGGTCATGCGGGGTGCCATCAGAGCCGCCGCGGGCCGCGCCCGAGCGCCGACACTCACCCGAACACCTCGGCGCCGCCGGCCACGCCCAGGTTGGCCGAGCTCGGGTTCCAGCCGCCGAACAGGCCGCCGTACGGCCGCAGCCGGTAGTAGGTGGGCGGCGGCGGCAGCGCCGGCGGCAGCTCGGCGTCCAGCGGTGGGTAGCGCCCCAGGTCGGCGAACTCGGCCAGGCTCGCCCACGAGCTGGCGCGCTCGGGGCGCGCGCGCGGCGGCTGCGACTCGGGCGGCGCCACGACGGTGGGCGTGGCGGCCGGCGGCGGGCCCGTCACCTCGATGCGCGGCGCGCCGCGCGCCGGCACCGGCGCCGGCGCCGGCTCGCCGTCGGACCAGCGCAGCGCGGCCGAGAGAAACGGATCGGCGTCAGAGCGGAGCGGGCCCGACCGCGGCGAGCTCGGCTCGGTGGCCAGCTGGCCGGCCAGCCGCTGCCAGGCGCGGTGGTGGGCGCCGGCGCCGGCCGCCGCCGCCCGCCGCTGGCGCCGGGTCCGAGTCGCGCTGCTCCACCACGCGCGCCGCGTCCAGCAGCAGGCCGAGCCGGTGGCCGGCGGCCGACGGCTCCGCCTCGCGCCGGCCGGACGCGTTCGCCTGGCGCCGCGTGCGCCGCCGCCACTCGAGGAAGTCGGCCAGCAGCATGCGGTTGCGGCTGCGCCGGAAGCCGGGCCGCTGCCGGTCCGACTCGGGCGAGCCGGGCCGCGACGACCGCAGCCAGTCGGCGGCCAAACTGCGGCCCGGCGCGGCCTCCTCGCCGTCCGCCGGCTCCCGCTCCGAATCCGGCTCTGGCTCCGGCTCCCGCTCCTGGTCCGGCTCCGGGTCCGGCTCCGGGTCCGGGTCCGCGTCTGGGTCCGCCGCCTCGGCCGGGCGGCCCGGCCACGAGATGGTGCCGAAGTCGGGCAGGTACGGCAGCCGCCTCCGCCCGTACCTGGCCGGCGCAGCGGCGGTTGCGTCACGCGGGACCGGCGACGGGACGGTCACCACCGAGCGACACGGCCAGTTGTCAGAGGCAAAACTTTGCGGAAAACAGTGCGTACCCAGCTAGTAACAAACAGCAAAAGCGAATGTGGTTTACGTTTTACTAGTGTGCACCCATAAACATTGATCGAACGCTCTCCACCGGCCTTTGTTGGCGAAAAATGTACAACAGCCTAATTACCAACACCCTTTAGCAGCCTGCTTCCGCCACAGGCGTCCCGCTCGGAAGAAGCGCAAGGCGTTCATCGCGGACAGTGCCCACGGCCGACAAACAAACGCAACGGTCCGCCGACCACTCACGGATTCCAGAAGTCGCGGCCAGGCAGGCGACCGCGCACACGCATGAAGCCGGAAGACGACGGCGATGGCGACGGCGACGAGTAGAGGGACGACGGCAGGAAGGCGGGTGGCGCGGCGGCCGCGGCGGCCGAAGACGGCGCCGAAGACGGTGTCGGCGCCGGAGCCGGCGCGGGAACCGGGGCCGGGACGGGCGCCGGAACCGGCGGCGGCCGAGTCGGTGAGCCGGCCGGCTCGCTCCGCGACGGGCCCGGCTGTGGCCAGTCCGGCGGCCGAGGCGCGCGCGACGTCCCGGCGCCGGCCGGCGGCGCGCGCCCGCCACACTGCCGGCAGCCGGGCGCGGCGGGCGGAGGCGCCGGCGCCGGCGCCGGCTGCCGCTGGCGAAGCTGCTCCACCGTCAGCGGCTCAGAGCCGGACAGCTGGCGCAGCATCAGCCGCACCTGGCGCTCGGCCGTCACCACCTGCTGCTGCGTCTGGCGCGTCAGCTGGTTGCAGCGCGCCAGCGAGTGCTGCAGCCGGTACACGGCGCAGCGCAAGCTCGAGTGGTTCTGGCGGCCAGAGGCGGCCGCGTCAGGACCGGGCGGAGGTCACCGCGCACCGCACGGGGCACGACCCAGCACCGCACGCCTCCTGGCAGACCGAAGCGGCTGTGCAACACGTGTACAACGCCAGCAACCGCCTCTCACAGCCACCTCACACAGCCACCGTTCAACATAGACACTGCCAGGCGGCAAGCAGCCACCACGCGACAGCAGACCACTACACAGACGGTCGGCCCCGACACTCCACACACAGCATGGGCAGGCAGCTCGGCACTACAGCCCGGCCCCACAGCGGCGCCGTGCGCCGAGCACTCACCCGGGACAGCCTGCTGGCGGAGCGGGCGTGGGGACGACGCAGCGAGAAGTGCGGTGGCAGCGGCCGCGTGCGACTGGAGCCGGCACCGACACCTGGCGGCCGACGCCCAAACTTGTCATTCCGGACGGGGCCGTCAAAAGGACCGCACGGGAGCGGGCAGCGTCGTAGGGGCCATGGCTCGCGGGTACTGCTCCCAAAAGCTACATCCAAACAAAATCGTTGGCTTGTCCAATCCAAACACCGTTGGCTTGCGGCAAATCTTTCACTGAAAATAAGCTAAGCCACTGGGAAAGACGCTGTTTCACAGCAGCCAAGCTACTCCACCTCCGGAGGGGCGAGCTTCGCCCCAAGAAAGCGTGCACCAGCCGCCGGACAACAACAATCAGGCAGCAGCTTCCGCACAGACAGCGGTCTGAGTTCAGCGAGGCCCGCTGAACTCCGACCCCAGGCTCGCTCCGCACACGCCGCGTCCGTCCGCGGCGCCGAGCGCGCGACCCGGCGGAGCGCCGGCGGCGTCACCTACCGTCCAGGCCGCCGTCATCCGAGGTGTCGTGAGGGCCGGCCGTGTCGGGCGGCGAGTCCGAGTCGGCGCCGTCCTCCGACGAGCGGTGCACCCTGCCGGACGGCGCGAGCGGTGACGCTCCGGGGACGCACCGCGCGGGGATCCGGCCGACGCCGCCCAACCGTTGGCGGGTGACCGTGACCGCAGTGCCGCGAACATTAGAGAGAGCATGTCCTTCTAGGCGTGATACCCCGTCGAAAATTCATGCCGTGCTCACGCCATATAGCCTTAAAGGGCATCTTGAGAGCGACGCCGACAGTGACATCTCACATATATCCTCGCCAGTCACCATGCACCGTAAATCGTTACAAAGCGTGCCAAACGCACGCCTAAAACCGGCAGCACTGACGGCCCACCGCACGTGCGCCGGCCCCTGGCCCGCATCGGTAATGATCCCGCCACCTCGTCAGCGGGGCATTTGGCGAGCAGCGACAGGGGAGTGGGGCTGACGAGCGGGGGCGACGGCAGGGCAGGGGCGGGGGAGGGCCGGGGCCGGGTGGCCGGGTGGCCGGGTACCGGCGGCGGTGAGCGCCGTCCGTTACCTGGGCGCGGCTCGGGAGCGGAGCCGCGCGCCGCGCCTCAGCACCGACCGCCGGGAGAGGGCCGGCGCCGGCTCGACGGCCGGCACCTCCGGCAGCCGCTGCAGCGAGGCGTACAGCGCGCGGATCTGCTCCTGCAGCGAGCCCAGCATGCCGCGGATGCTCTGCAGCTGCGACACGTAGCTGGCCTGCTGGCGACCCAGCTCCACGCGGAAACCTGCAGCACACGCGCCGTCGCCGTCAGCGCCGACCGCGGACACGCCCGGACAGACGGGATCCAGCCGCTTCACACTCACACTCTCCCCGCTCTGTGCCCTCCTCTCTCCCTCTCTCTTCACATCCATATGCTCCTGCTTTTTCTCACTCATCTCTCTATCTCCAGCCGCTTCACACTCACACTCTCCCCGCTCTGTGCCCTCCTCTCTCCCTCTCTCTTCACATCCATCCCCTCCTGCCTTCTCTCACTCATCTCTCTATCTCTTTAACCACCTGCCTTTTCTTTCGCCCCCTCCACCTCCCCAACGGCGATATCCATCTCCCGCCCTTCCTCCCAACGCCTCGTCGGTCCCAACACCTGCTCTGTCGCCATTTCACCTGCACCACCCCTACATATTGGCCGCCCCTCCCTCCCGCTGCCGCCTCTCGCCGGCCCCGGCGCCGCACTCACCGGGTAGCGCGCTGCATGTTGGCCACGTGGGCGGTGATGGCGTCCAGCCGGGAGCGGAACTCTTCGCTGAGTCGGGCCGGCGGCGGCGGAGGAGGCGGCGGCTGCGCGGCCGGCTGGTCGGCGCCGGCGCCCCCCGGGCCCACGTCCCAGCCGGAAGTGTACGGTCGCCGGCGCACGGGCACCTCCCGCGGGTGGCCAGAGCCCGGCGGCGGCACCGGGTCGGCGCCCTGTCACCGGCGGCAGGCGCGGGCCCGGTCAGAGGCGGCGCGCGTACACAGAAGGGAGAGAGCACCGACCACACACAGCACGACACGCGGACTCGTGATCATAAACCAACCACCTGCTAACACTTTGAGCGTCACAATTAGCAAACAGTAAGAAACAGACAAGCAAACTCGCAATACACAGGCGGCCGTCACCCAGCGGCCTCCAGGGCATCGCCAGAGCCCGTTCATGTCAGTGCCCTGCATCCACCCCCGAGCCCTGTCACCACGCGGCCGGCCGAGCGCCCGGCCGCGTCCCTGGCCACTCACGTGCTCGGGCCGGCCGGCGCCCGGCTCGCCGTCCGGACCCATGTCCGCGATGATGTCGCTCAGCGAGTCCCATGACGCCGTGCGCCCCAGCTGAGCATCTCGCGCGAGTCGGCCTCCAGGTCGGCCATCAGGTCACTGGGCGCGGCGCCGGCGGCGGCCCGCGGCCGTCAACGCGGCCCGCGTACTGGCGCGCCAGCTCCAGCCCGGCGTGCGCCGCCGGCTCCAGGGGCGGCGGCGGCGGCGGTGGCGGGGGCGGCGGTGGCGGCGGAGGAGGCGGTGGCGGAGGTGGCGGCGTGTAGCGGGCCAGGCCCGGCTGCAGAAAGGCACGGGAGCGGCGTCAGGCGCCACTTAAATGAACACACACGCGCGCACAGGTGCCCGACTACACACCCCGGCGTTCGCCTGACGTCACAGACGGGCGGCAGCCCGGTTCCGAGCCGTCCCTCTAGTGCCAGAGCCCAGGTAGAAGAAACGGGCAGACAGGAACCGGCCGTGGAAAGTCCAGCAGACAGGCTTTTCACGGAGGCGTACGGACTAGGGAGAGGGGGGCGATGGATGGGTTGTAATACCACGCACACTCAGCCCGCATAAGTGCACGTGATTGTAATTGTGCACGCATGTTCCTTGTACCCTCCACATCCATAACCGTGCGTAGCGTCACAATTTTGCATACGACGTCCGAAACGACAATCATAAAACCCGTCCCCACCAGGCGGTATGGCGCGCGACACCAGCTTATCTCCCCTGCTGGCGGACCGCCGGCCGCTGTGGCAGCGGCTGGGCCGAGCGGCCCTCGGCCGCCTCACCTGTTTGAGGCCGGCCGGCCGGCCGCTGCGAGAGCAGCGACAGGTACTGCGCGTGCAGCTGGTCGTAGCGCCGCGTCAGGTGAGCGGTTTTGCACCGACTCGAGCGAACGGCGCGCCGTTGAGGCGGCCAGCGTCGTCTCGGCGGCGCCCAGCCGCCGCCGGCGCCCCCTCCGCCGACGCCGCCACTGTTGCTGATGGCCGTGATCAGCTTGTGGCCGAGCGGGTCGAACTTGACGTACCTGCGGCCGTGTTCGGGGGGGGGGGGGGGGGGGAGTCAGCGTCGCCGCTGGCGCCACGCCACAACACGAGCTGTGCGGCGGACGCGACCGGCCACCGGCCCCCCGCTCACACAGACGGCCTGGTGCGGCCTCGCTGCGCTGCCAGGCAGTGGGCAAGGCTTCTGGTTTCCAAACACCTAAAATAGTTGCTTTGGATGGCTTCTTCCTATGAGCGTATTGGATATTCGTTGCAAGCCTTCTCGACGGTCAATGACCATGAGATCAAATTATAGCATCAATTCGTTACCAACCGGTGCGTATTCCAGCGCCATTTCTTCGCAACTGATTCTGTTTTTGGCCACAACGGTTGACGCATTTTCAGTCTTCTTCGCCGCGCAACTAATTTAAGCCGCCGGCGTGGCGATCGATTTAGACGTCATCGCTGCGAAGGCCCACCCTTCCGGCCACCGACGCGCCAGCTTCCGAACTGGTAACCGTGTGCATTACACGCAAACCCGAGAGTTTCACACCAAACATACCAGAATGCATCCAGCTGGAAATAATCGTTCCCTACCGAAAACGGTCATGCGCTACCCCCAGCGCAATTCGTGTGCAATTCTTCCCGATCTGCGCAGTCATGCTGCACATGGGTGGGCAGGCGAGAACATCGCCGACCACACGCGTGGGCGTGTGGCTCGCCTCTCAGCTCTGGTTCGAGCCTTTGAACGCCGCACCGCACACTCCTGGCTGCCGCTCCAAGCGCTACCGCTGTGCAACAGCGCGCCTCTCTCCTGACCAGCCTGAGGCCGCCCCTCCCCCGGTCAGCCCACACGCCCCCCCGTTCAGGACTGACCTGAGTCGCTCCTTGGCGCGCAGCGTGCTGCACTGCACGAACGGCTCGGTGCTCTGCCAGTTCCAGAAGTACAGGTTGATTGCCGGTTGGCGATGACCAGCACGTGGTCCACCGGGTGGAAGGCGAGCGAGGCGATCACGTGCGTGGCGTCCGCCTGCCAGCGCTCGCTGCCGCCCTGCGGACCCGGCGCAGAGGGGCCGACGCGTCACGCACGGCGCGCGGAGACGACAGCCCCGTGTGGGGGGCCCGCTGCTGGCGCCGCCACACACCCGGCCGCCACGCCGAGCTCAGCCCGTAGTCAGGGGCAGGAGCGTGCAAATGAACACATGGTATAGGCGCAGTTGGCTGGCAAACGATTCCTGTATCTGTTGCTGCCCAGCCTGGACAATTCACCAACATTTACATTCCTCTAGTTTATTGAATCGCTAGGTTACTTTCACGCTTATTTTAACGATAACAATGTCTACCTGACTATAATCCTACTGGGATCTGGAAAGCTCCCTCAGGTTTTCCAGCTGTAGGTTCTGAGCCGTTTGCAGTGCAGCGCCAGAGACTGGTGACCTCCATTAGCCCCTTAGGACGTACATGACGAAACTTAGGACCACCACTCAGCCCTCGCTCGACCCACGTCTCTCCCCCGCCGGCCGTCGACTCACGTGCAGGTCCCAGACGCGAACCTGTCCGCCCAGGCAGCCGGACGCGATCAGCTGGCTGTTGGTGGGGTGGAACGCCACACACCAGGGGCTGCGCGGATGGCCGCGCAGCGTGTTGAGCAGCGCGCCGCTCTCCATGTCCGTCACGTATATGTTGTGGTCACCGTGCGTGGAGGCGATCCCGGCTGCTGGCGGACGGGAGGCAGCGGTGAGACGGCGGTGAGAGGGCGGTGAGAGGGCGGCGAGACGGTGGTGAGAAGGCGGCGAGACGGTGGTGAGCAGGTGGCGAGACGACGGTGAGAAGGTGACGAGAAGGCCGTGAGAGGTGGTGAGACGGCCGCACGCCGCCCTTCCAAGAGGAGCTAAAGCGGGCAACGAGCGGTGAGAGGACCAGCGGACGGGAAGCGACGGCGCGTGGAGCAGGTTCTTGTCTGAGTGTGCTCTGATGAAGTTGGCTGAGGGCTCAGATGTGACAAAGCAGCGCACGCTGCCTGGGCGGAGGCGGCCGGGTCGAGGCTGGGAGCACTGGCGGTGTACACCGAAAAGCACGAGCGTTACACCGGCAGGCAGCAACGCACCCCTGTCTTGCGTGCCTCCTGTCGTGGCGCATCAGTGCAAGCACAGTCACTGCGCCTTTTCCGCGTCGGAGGTTCTCGGACAAACAGTGGGATCACCGAGAACACAGTACGGACCGAGATCGCGTCCTTGGCGCTGCAGAGCCATCAGGAAAGGTCAATCTACACGAAACGAAAATAACTATAAAAGAAACAGAAAAAACTCATACAAAACGTAACAAAAGAATGGGGCACAGACGGATTCGTGTCACCGCGCTTATAAGTCACGTACCGGTGACACTGTGCAGTGACAAGCGATCACGCGAGCTCACACTCTGGCATGTGTTTACCCTCAACGGCGTACGACAAATTGGTCGCCATCGCTGTGTAAGCGTCACACATTCCCCGTTCTCCTTCGTCGCACTCACCACTTCCTCGGTATCCAAACACCGAGGCGCATCGACACTCATGCACATACTAGCACCACTATGCGTAACACGAACGGTCCGTGCTTAATCTTGAGGATCCCGACTGCTCGGCTTAGTAGTGGTCCCAGAAACAAACCTGCATAACCACGGAAACAAACGAAGTACCTCGGCTAAGCTGTTGTTACGTCCCCCAGTCTTGCAGCCTTCAAGCTGCGCTCACGAGACCCGCGCCTCATCCCGCCCGAGCAGAGTCTCTTCCAACCCACCTCAACCATCCACTTAAAGTACGCACATGCGCCACTCTGTACACAGGCTGCTCCTACTGGCTCCAAACACAGAGCACGACCTGGGGCAGACTCCGATCCCGCCCCACGGACAGATGGCTTAAACCCCGAATCAATTCCGACGACGCCCATCGCGGTGGCGACGGCTTAAGGAAGCATAATAATTCCTAGGTTTCTTAAAACCTGCTAGAGCATCGCATTCACTGTACTCAACTATTAAGGTGTGACTACATATATATATATATATATATATATATATATATATATATATATTGTTGCTTAAATTTGTCAACTTATCAATGATTCCCACCCTTTGACAACTTGACTGCATCCCTAAATCATAAGTTTTCAGAAGAATCAACTTTACCCTCCTTGAACCAAAGTTCCGCTGACTCCAGGGGCGACTCCAACACCATCCGGCGTCATGCACATGTCGTTCGCCACGTGGTCCTGAGCCTGTCCTTGTCCCCTGCCCCTGCTGGCCGCTGGATGTGCCCGGCTCTCGTCCCCAGCACTCACCCGTCACCACTAAACGCCATCAGGAAGGTGGACTTGGCGCTGGCCGGGATCTGGCAGGGCTGAAAGGGGGCGGCGCCGGCCGGTCAGCGGCGCTGCTGTCTCCAACGCCAGAGCTCAGGACAGCTCATCTACCCAACAGGCACACAGCCTAACGATCGAGTAGGTCCGCGACATGGCAATGCCCTTAACATTAAGCAACCAACAGCCGCCTACGGACACGACAATGTGGCGTTCTGCAAGGCGATCTTGGCATTAAATACGAGAGATCAATGTGGTGGCAATAATTGCAAACCACTCGATGGTGTGAGCAGTTCAAGAACAACTGCTGATTAAAGTTCCCTTGATGCTTCACATGTGGTGTGGGGTTCAGCCAATGGCCACAACTGATAAACCTATATGTCTCTGCATTGGACTAGAACCACTCATTGGCTGTTTCAGACAAAGGCACTTGTCTGTATAAACAAGAATTGGGTTCTTACCTTATTTTACAAAAAAATACAGTTGCCTAATGCATCACAAACCACTCGTTTTGATCACACAATTCTGAGACACGAACACAGCTTATTTTGTTCAAAAGAATACTACGTCCGTAAAGCAGCATGAGACGGACCACAGCGCGCCGCCATCACTCCCAGCAGTGCATCACAAGAGCGCACGCGCGCGCCGGCTTCACGTGCGCACCTTCTCCTGCAGCGGCTGGGTGACCAGCTTGTCCTCGTGCGCGTCGAGCAGGCGCCGCTCGGGCGGCGGCGGCGCCGCGGCTGGCCACCGCCCAGCGCCCGATCACTGATGGCCTGCGGGAGGGGGGCGGCCGGCGCGGCCGGCGCGGCCGGCTCGGCCCGCTTCTCGTCGGCCAGGTGGCCCTGCAGCAGCGACATGGCTCGGCTCGCCGGCCGCCGCCGGGACTCGGGCCGGCGGTCACGGGCGGCGCTCCACCCGCACCTGGCCTTGTGACGTTCGCTCGCTGTGATCACGTGCTGTTGTGATCAGGTGCATCAGCTGTGGAGAAGGACAAATGTGTCATGTGTGTGTCAAGTGTGTCATGTGGATCGCCAGAGCCCGACTTTCAATTCGAATTTGAGCATTGCCTGAACCTGCATGCCTATTGCAGGTACAGGATAACAATAACAGTGGAGAAGGAACTCAGAAGTTGTAAAACACACTGAACGAGTGTGCACCACACATACTACAAGTGTGCCAAATCATACCACCTGTCAAGTAAACATTGTAAAATAGGTCCCAATTGGAACTTTTGAAATGTGAACTATATTTTTGCATATCTCTTATTTAACAAAGGAGGCCTGTTTCCATGAACACAGAATGGAACTTCATGAGAGCAGACCACAGGCAAAAGACTGTCCCTTGATGGGAAAACATGTGACATGAGTAGCTAATTCAATTTTGTATGTTCTGTTTCAATGCTAAACAGCTCCCATTTGTCATCTAGATATTTTGGTCCCCTTTGATCATAAACCCCAAAGCAAGTCATTTTTACTTGTAGACATGTGCTGGATCCCAAGGGTTGATCCAGAATATCATATGGATATATGCTGATGGAATCCTAGGATCTTCTTTGAGCTTCAGTCACAAGTATGCCTGCTTGCTTGTAAACAACTTACTTTCACATTTTTTAATTTTCTTCAGCTCTAAAAGCATCACACCAAATGACTTAAATTGCCTAGCTCAATTGATTACTAAAAATTCATCACAAATTTGATCATCCTTGCGACCTCACAATGCGCCCACAGCTGAAGCTGTATGACATCGCCTGCAACCACACCTCATCCAGGTAGGAAGGGCAGGCACCACAAGAATCAAAACTTGTACCACCAGTTTCTAAGATGTCCAGCTAAACCACTGCAACACCAAAGCCCTATGTACAAATTTGTGTTATGATTTGACAGTCACCAAATCACATGCACTATAGTGTCACCTTATAATGCATGCCATCTACACATCATGTGGCCCAACCTGAATAAACTTGCTTCCTCCCAGTGTAGACCAGATGATACTAGAATGTTCAGGGTCAAAGGCACCCAGACAAGCCCCATTTTTAATACTGCATGGTCAGGAACCAATATGCTCTAATGAGGCACTGCTTAGTTATATATACCCATCTTTCTACAATGCATACTTGATCAAAAAGCACTTTAAAAAGATTATCTAAACTCAAGCAAAGTTACAGAATTAGGTCAATCACATCATGCCCAGCACTCATGCACTATTTTGAAGTCAGATTCATCTCCTTTGTTTTCTACACCACATACTTGCACTTGTTATACTAGGGTTAAAGTTTGAATAAAATACTTTGGTGACAACTTATATTGTACATAACTTTACACTATAGCTAAATTAATAATGCTCTGTTTAGTTTTAAAAAATTGTCAATTGTTATCTCTTTCTGCAAGTCCTACATGTTGGGCCTAAACAAAAATGTCAGTATTGCATATCATAACTGAAACAACTGATCTTAACTATAACTAAACAGCAAAACAGACTCAACAAAAC
>NW_023597034.1:38983383-38996974 GCF_011947565.3 Pollicipes pollicipes | reverse complement strand
CACCTTGCACCGGCTGCAGACCAGGTTCCGCCGCTCTGCCGGTGGACGGAGGACCGGTGGCCGGTGACCGGTCGGGCAGGCGCGCGCCGCCAGCGCCTCACACGGCACCGCTGGCCCCCTCACCGGCCACGAGGTGTGAGCCTGCAGTGCAGAAGGCACCACGTGGCGCGCCAGGCACAGCCGGAGCGGCTTAGCGCGTGCGCTGCCAATCCGCGGCACAGTGGAGAGCTGAGGACACAGTGGACAGGTGCGGATGTGGACAGGTACGGATGTGGACAAGTACGGATGTGGACAGATGCGGCTGTGGACAGGTACGTCTGTGGACAGGTGCGGCTGTGGACAGGTGCGGCTGTGGACAGGTACGTCTGTGGACAGGTACGTATGTGGACAGGTGCGGCTGCGGACACGTTCAGACGTGGACAGGTACGGATGTGGATAGGTACGGTTGTAGACAGACACGGGTGTATGTCGGATCTGAGAAGTGCGGATGTTTGTCAGGACTAGCAGGAGCGCATGTTTGTCGCAGCTGACAGGTGCGAATGCTTGTTAGGACTCCCGCAGTAGGTAGCATGTCAAAAGCAAGGACAGATAACTCTGCGAACAGCAAAACGCGGGGAAGACGCATTCCAACAATCATCTATCAAAGCTCCCCTGGCTGCACCATTTCCGTGATCCATGCTCTGAATCTTACAGCATGTCATGTTATGAACAGTATCTTTTCCAATGATGTGTCTTAACAGAAACGTTTCATATTTATGGGAGCGGTGAATAACAGTTGTATATTGTGGTACACAAGGACTTTATCATTTCAGTTTGCTAATGCCTAAAACGTCCGAGTTGTTGAATTCCAATGGCATCCATGTATCAGAGTATTTCAGAGCGCACCGCGCAGAAACTTCAGTGATTCGCCATCACGAACGTCAACATCAACAGCCAGCGAGCCGGCCGCCACCCATCTCTGCCCAGCTCCAATTTAGCTGAATGCAACCTCATACGGGGCACGACGCACGGAGGCTAACTATTTCGCCCCGTCCAATTGTGATGCTTCAACCACTCTTTGGTAAAACGATCAAATAACCTCGTCAGCGTTCTCTGTTTGACAATGTGCACACTTTTTTAGAGGCCCGTTTCAGACGAAACGGGCCTCTAACGAAACGAAACGAAACGGCCCCCCCCCCCCCCCCTCCCAAATGCCTCAAAACCCCCGACCGGGCGGCGGCCGCCGCTGACTGCCAGGACCGCTGACCGCTGGCCGCCGCCCCAACCAGGAGGCTCCCCCTCACCGTCGGTCATGTCGGGGATCTGCTGCGCCGAGAAGTCCCAGGCCTGCAGCCGGTGACTGACGCACGGGTAGCCGATCACCTGCATCAGGCTGTCGTAGCCAGCCAGCGACTCCATCGGCGGCTGGTCACTGCAACACGGCACCGCCCGCCGCTCAGCAGCCGCCAGGCGTCTAACCGACCGCCGCCGCCGCTGCACGCTCCAACGGCGGCGGTCCACCGTGCCGACTCGAGCGGGGTGTCGGACCCACACGGACTCGGCAGGGGTGTCCAAACCCGAGAGCGACACATCTCACGACCACCGCTGTCTTACTTTACGCCGCATGGAACGGCCAAGAGAGGACTCGCTCTCGCTCTCGATCTCTCGCTCTATCTTCTCTTCTCTCTATCTCTCTCTCTCTCTCTCTCTCTCTCTCTCTCTCTATCTCTCTTCTCTCTCTCTCTCTCTCTCTTCTCTCTCTCTCTCTCTCTCTTCTCTTCGCTCTCTCTCTCTCGCTCTCTCTCTCTCCTTCTCCTCTCGCTCTCTCTCTCGCTCTCTCTTCGCGCTCTCTCTCTCGCGTCTCCTCTCTCGCGCTCTCTCTATCTCGCTCTCTCTCTCTCTCGCTCGCTCTCGCTCCGCTCGCGCTCTCTCTCGCGCTCTCTCTCGCGCGCTCTATCTTCTCGCGCTCTCTCTCGCGCGCTCTCTATCTCTCTCTCGCTCTCTCTCTCGCGCTCTCTCTCGCTCGCGTCTCTCTTCTCTCCTCTCTATCTCTCGCGCGCTCTCTCTCTCTCGCGCTTCTCTCGCTCTCGCTTCTCTCTCTCGCACTCTCGCACTCTCGCACTCTCGCACTCTCGCGCGCTCGCACTCTCGCACTCTCGCACGCCCGCACGCGCGCACGCACGGAAGCACGCACGAAGCACGCACGCAAGCAGCACGCACGCACGCACGCAAGCACGTACGTACACACGTACGTACGCACGTACGCACGCACGCACGCACCGCTTCCATAACCGGGACGTCCCCCGCAGGTCATGCGGGGTGCCATCAGAGCCGCCGCGGGCCGCGCCCGAGCGCCGACACTCACCCGAACACCTCGGCGCCGCCGGCCACGCCCAGGTTGGCCGAGCTCGGGTTCAGCCGCCGAACAGGCCGCCGTACGGCCGCAGCCGGTAGTAGGTGGGCGGCGGCGGCAGCGCCGGCGGCAGCTCGGCGTCCAGCGGTGGGTAGCGCCCCAGGTCGGCGAACTCGGCCAGGCTCGCCCACGAGCTGGCGCGACTCGGGGCGCGCGCGCGGCGGCTGCGATCGGGCGGCGCCACGACGGTGGGCGTGGCGGCCGGCGGCGGGCCCGTCACCTCGATGCGCGGCGCGCCGCGCGCCGGCACCGGCGCCGGCGCCGGCTCGCCGTCGGACCAGCGCAGCGCGGCCGAGAGAAACGGATCGGCGTCAGAGCGGAGCGGGCCCCGACCGCGGCGAGCTCGGCTCGGTGGGCCAGGCTGGCCCGGCCAGCCGCTGCCAGGCGCGGTTGGTGGGCGCCGGCGCCGGTCCGCCGCCGCCGCCGCCGCTGGCGCCGGGTCCGAGTCGCGCGCTGCCTCCACCACGCGCGCCGCGTCCAGCAGCAGGCCCGAGCCGGTGGCCGGCGGCCGACGGCTCCGCCTCGCTGCCGGCCGGAACGCGTTCGCCTGGCGCCGCGTGGCGCCGCCGCCACTCGAGGAACGTCGGCCAGCAGCATGCGGTTGCGGCTGCGCCGGAAGCCGGGCCGCTGCCGGTCCGACTCGGGCGAGCCGGGCCGCGACGACCGCAGCCAGTCGGCGGCCAAACCGCGGCCCGGCGCCGCCTCCTCGCCGGTCCGCCGGCTCCCGCTCCGAATCCGGCTCCGGCTCCGGCTCCCGCTCCTGGTCCGGCTCCGGGTCCGGCTCCGGGTCCGGGTCCGCGTCTGGGTCCGCCGCCTCGGCCGGGCGGCCCCGGCCACGAGATGGTGCCGAAGTCGGGCAGGTACGGCAGCCGCCTCCGCCCGTACCTGGCCGGCGCAGCGGCGGTTGCAGTCACGCGGGACCGGCGACGGGGACGGTCATCGCCGAGGCGACACGGCCAGTTTGTCAGAGGCAAAACTTTGCGGAAAACAGTGCGTACCCAGCTAGTAACAAACAGCAAAAGCGAATGTGGTTTACGTTTTACTAGTGTGCACCCATAAACATTGATCGAACGCTCTCCACCGGCCTTTGTTGGCGAAAAATGTACAACAGCCTAATTACCAACACCCTTTAGCAGCCCTGCTTCCGCCACAGGGTCCCGCTCGGGAGAAGCGCAAGGCGTTCATCGCGGACAGTGCCCACGGCCGACAAACAAACGCAACGGTCCGCCGACCACTCACGGATTCCAGAAGTCGCGGCCAGGCAGGCGACCGCGCACACGCATGAAGCCGGAAGACGACGGCGATGGCGACGGCGACGAGTAGAGGGACGACGGCAGGAAGGCGGGTGGCGCGGCGGCCGCGGCGGCCGAAGACGGGCGCCGAAGACGGTGTCGGCGCCGGAGCCGGCGCGGGAACCGGGGCCGGGACGGGCGCCGGAACCGGCGGCGGCCGAGTCGGTGAGCCGGCCGGCTCGCTCCGCGACGGGCCCGGCTGTGGCCAGTCCGGCGGCCGAGGCGCGCGCGACGTCCCGGCGCCGGCCGGCGGCGCGCGCGCCCGCCACACTGCCGGCAGCCGGGCGCGGCGGGCGGAGGCGCCGGCGCCGGCGCCGGCTGCCGCTGGCGAAGCTGCTCCACCGTCAGCGGCTCAGAGCCGGACAGCTGGCGCAGCATCAGCCGCACCTGGCGCTCGGCCGTCACCACCTGCTGCTGCGTCTGGCGCGTCAGCTGGTTGCAGCGCGCCAGCGAGTGCTGCAGCCGGTACACGGCGCAGCGCAAGCTCGAGTGGTTCTGGCGGCCAGAGGCGGCCGCGTCAGGACCGGGCGGAGGTCACAGCGCACCGCGCGGGGCACGACCCAGCACCGCACGCCGCCTGGCAGACCGAAGCGGCTGTGCAACACGTGTACAACGCCAGCAACCGCCTCTCACAGCCACCTCACACAGCCACCGTTCAACATAGACACTGCCAGGCGGCAAGCAGCCACCACGCGACAGCAGACCACTACACAGACGGTCGGCCCCGACACTCCACACACAGCATGGGCAGGCGGCTCGGCACCACAGCCCGGCCCCACAGCGGCGCCGTGCGCCGAGCACTCACCCGGGACAGCCTGCTGGCGGAGCGGGCGTGGGGACGACGCAGCGAGAAGTGCGGTGGCAGCGGCCGCGTGCGACTGGAGCCGGCACCGACACCTGGCGGCCGACGCCCAAACTTGTCATTCCGGACGGGGCCGTCAAAAGGACCGCCACGGGAGTGGGCAGCGTCGTAGGGGCCATGGCTCGCGGGTACTGCCTCCCAAAAGCTACATCCAAACAAAATCGTTGGCTTGTCCAATCCAAACACCGTTGGCTTGCGGCAAATCTTTCACTGAAAATAAGCTAAGCCACTGGGAAAGACGCGTTTCACAGCAGCCAAGCTACTCACCTCCGGAGGGGTGAGCTTCGCCCCAAGAAAGCGTGCACCAGCCGCCGGACAACGAACAATCAGGCAAGCAGCTTCCGCACAGACAGCGGTCTGAGTTCAGCGAGGCCCGCTGAACTCCGACCCCCAGGCTCGCTCCGCACACCGCCGTCGTCCGTCCGCGGCGCCGAGCGCGCGACCCGGCGGAGCGCCGGCGGCGTCACCTACCGTCCAGGCCGCCGTCATCCGAGGTGTCAGTGAGGGCCGGCCGTGTCGGGCGGCGAGTCCGAGTCGGCGCCGTCCTCCGACGAGCGGTGCACCCTGCCGGACGGCGCGAGCGGTGACGCTCCGGGGGACGCACCCGCGCGGGGATCCGGCCGACGCCGCCCCAACCGTTGGCGGGTGACCGTGACCGCAGTGCCGCGAACATTAGAGAGAGCATGTCCTTCTAGGCGTGATACCCCCGTCGAAAATTCATGCCGTGCTCACGCCATATAGCCTTAAAGGGCATCTTGAGAGCGACGCCGACAGTGACATCTCACATATATCCTCGCCAGTCACCATGCACCGTAAATCGTTACAAAGCGTGCCAAACGCACGCCTAAAACCGGCAGCACTGACGGCCCACCGCACGTGCGCCGGCCCCTGGCCCGCATCGGTAATGATCCCGCCACCTCGTCAGCGGGGCATTTGGCGAGCAGCGACAGGGGAGTGGGGCTGACGAGCGGGGGCGACGGCAGGGCAGGGGCGGGGGAGGGCCGGGGCCGGGTGGCCGGGTACCGGTGGCGGTGAGCGCCGTCCGTTACCTGGGCGCGGCTCGGGAGCGGAGCCGCGCGCCGCGCCTCAGCACCGACCGCCGGGAGAGGGCCGGCGCCGGCTCGACGGCCGGCACCTCCGGCAGCCGCTGCAGCGAGGCGTACAGCGCGCGGATCTGCTCCTGCAGCGAGCCCAGCATGCCGCGGATGCTCTGCAGCTGCGACACGTAGCTGGCCTGCTGGCGACCCAGCTCCACGCGGAACCTGCAGCACACGCGCCGTCGCCGTCAGCGCCGACCGCGGACACGCCCGGACAGACGGGATCCAGCCGCTTTACACTCACACTCTCCCAGTTCTGTGCCCTCCTCTCTCCCTCTCTCTTCACATCCATATGCTCCTGCTTTTTCTCACTCATCTCTCTATCTCCAGCCGCTTCACACTCACACTCTCCCCGCTCTGTGCCCTCCTCTCTCCCTCTCTCTTCACATCCATCCCCTCCTGCCTTTTCTCACTCATCTCTCTATCTCTTTAACCACCTGCCTTTTCTTTCGCCCCCTCCACCTCCCCAACGGCGATATCCATCTCCCGCCCTTCCTCCCAACGCCTTGTCCGTTCCAACACCTGCTCTGTCGCCATTTCACCTGCACCACCCCTACATATTGGCCGCCCTTCCCTCCCGCTGCCGCCTCTCGCCGGCTCCGGCGCCGCACTCACCGGGTAGCGCGCTGCATGTTGGCCACGTGGGCGGTGATGGCGTCCAGCCGGGAGCGGAACTCTTCGCTGAGTCGGGCCGGCGGCGGCGGAGGAGGCGGCGGCGGCGCGGCCGGCTGGTCGGCGCCGGCGCCCCCCGGGCCCACGTCCCAGCCGGAAGTGTACGGTCGCCGGCGCACGGGCACCTCCCGCGGGTGGCCAGAGCCCGGCGGCGGCACCGGGTCGGCGCCCTGTCGCCGGCGGCAGGCGCGGGCCCGGTCAGAGGCGGCGCGCGTACACAGAAGGGAGCGAGCACCGACCACACACAGCACGACACGCGGACTCGTGATCATAAACCAACCACCTGCTAACACGTTTGAGCGTCACCAATTAGCAAACAGTAAGAAACAGACAAGCAAACTCGCCAATACACAGGCGGCCGTCACCCAGAGGCCTCCAGGGCATCGCCAGAGCCCGTCATGTCAGTGCCCTGCATCCACCCCCGAGCCCTGTCACCACGCGGCCGGCCGAGCGCCCGGCGCCGCGTCCCTGGCCACTCACGTGCTCGGGCCGGCCGGCGCCCGGCTCGCCGGTCCGGACCCATGTCCGCGATGATGTCGCTCAGCGAGTCCATGACGCCGTGCGCCCAGCTGAGCATCTCGCGCGAGTCGGCCTCCAGGTCGGCCATCAGGTCACTGGGCGCGGCGCCGGCGGCGGCCGCGGCCGTCACGCGGCCCGCGTACTGGCGCGCCAGCTCCAGCACGGCGTGCGCCGCCGGCTCCAGGGGCGGCGGCGGCGGCGGTGGCGGGGGCGGCTGGCGTGCGGCGGAGGAGGCGGGTGGCGGAGGTGGCGGCGTGTAGCGGGCCAGGCCCGGCTGCAGAAAGGCACGGGAGCGGCGTCAGGCGCCACTTAAAAAACCACACACGCTAGCGCACAGGTGCCCGACTACACCACTCCGGCAGTTCGCCTGGACGTCACAGACGAGCGGCAGCCGGTTCCGAGCCGTCCCTCTAGTGCCAGACGCCCAGTAAGAAACGGCAGACAGGACCGGCCGCGGAAGTCCAGCAGACAGGCTTTCACGGAGGCGTACGGCTAGGGAGAGGGGGACGATGGATGGGGTGTAAATACCACGCAAAACTCAGGCCAGCATAAGTGCACGTGATGTAACTTGTTGCACGCATGTTCCTTGTACCCTCCACATCCCTAACGTGCGTAGCGTCCACCATATTTGCATACGAAGTCCGAAAATCGACAATCATAAAACCCGTCCCCACCAGGCGGTATGCGCCGCGACACCCAGCTTATTTTCCCCTGCTGGCGGACCGCCGGCCGCGCTGGCAGCGGCTGGGCCGAGCGGCCCTCGGCCGCTCACGGTTGATGGCCGGCGGCCGGCCGCTGCGAGCGCAGCGACAGGTACTGCGCGTGCAGCTGGTCGTTAGCGCCGCGTCAGTGAGCGGGCACCGACTCGAGCGAACGGAGCGCCGTCGAGGCGGCCAGCGTCGTCTCGGCGGCGCCCCGCCGCCGCCGGCGCCCCCTCCGCCGACGCCGCCACGTTTGCTGATGGGCCGTGATCAGCTTGTGGCCGAGCGGGTCGAACTTGACGTACCTGCGGCCGTGTTCGGGGGGGGGGGGGGGGGGGAGTCAGCGTCGCCGCTGGCGCCACGCCACAACACGAGCTGTGCGGCGGACGCGACCGGCACCGGCCGCTCACACAGACGGCCTGGTGCCGCCTCGCTGCGCTGCCAGGCCGTGGGCAGGGCTTCTGGTTTCCAAACACCTAAAATAGTTGCTTTGGATGGCTTCTTCCTATGAGCGTATTGGATATTCGTTGCAAGCGTTCTCGACGTCAATGATCCATAAGATTTAAATGATAGCATCAATTCGTTACCAATCGGTGCGTATTCCAGCGCCATTTCCAGCAACTGATTCTGTGTTTGGCCACAACGATGACGCATTTTCAGTCTTCTTCGCCGCGCAACTAATTTAAGCCGCCAGCGTGGCGATCGATTCAGACATCACAGCTGCGAAGGCCACCTTCCGGCCACCGACGCGCCAGCTTCCGAACTGGTAATCGTGTGCATTACACGGCAAGCCCGAGAGTTCACACCAAACATACCAGAATGCATCCAGCTGGAAATAATCGTTCCCTACGTAAACGGTCATGCGCTACCCCCAGCGCAGTTCGTGTACAATTCCTCCTGATCTGCGCAGTCATGCTGCACTCGACCACCCGCGTGGGCGTGTGGCTCGCCTCTCAGCTCTGGTTCGAGCCTTTGAACGCCGCACCGCACACTCCTGGCTGCCGCTCCAAGCGCTACCGCTGTGCAGCAGCGCGCCTCTCCCCTGACCAGCCTGAGGCCGCCCCTCCCCCGGTCCCGCCACACGCCCCCCGTCAGGACTGACCTGAGTCGCTCCTTGGCGCGCAGCGTGCTGCACTGCACGAACGGCTCGGTGCTCTGCCAGTTCCAGAAGTACAGGTGATTGCCGGTGGCGATGACCAGCACGTGGTCCACCGGGTGGAAGGCGAGCGAGGGCGATCACGTGCGTGGCGTCCGCCTGCCAGCGCTCGCTGCCCGCCCTGCGGACCCGGCGCCGAGCGGCCGACGCGTCACGCACGGCGGCGCGGAGGACGACAGCCCCCGTGTGGGGGCCCGCTGCTGGCGCCGCCACACACCCGGCCGCAACGCCGAGCTCAGCCGTAGTCAGGGGCAAGGAACGTCGCAAATGAACACATGGTATAGGCGCAGTTGGCTGGCAAACGACTTCCTGTTATCTGTTGCTGCCCAGCCTGGACAATTCACCAACATTTACATTCCTCTAGTTTATTGAATCGCTAGGTTACTTTCACGCTTATTTTAACTGATAACAATGTCTACCTGACTATAATCCTACTGGGATCTGGAAAGCTCCATCAGGTTTTCCAGCTGTAGGTTCTGAGCCGTTTGCAGTGCAGCGCCAGAGACTGGTGACCTCCATTAGCCCTTAGGACGTACATGACCGAAACTTAGGACCACCACTCAGCCCTCGCTCGACCCACGTCTCTCCCCCGTCGGCGTCGACTCACGTGCAGGTCCCAGACGCGAACCTGTCCGCCCAGGCAGCCGGACGCGATCAGCTGGCTGTTGGTGGTGGTGGAACGCCACACACCAGGGGCTGCGCGGATGGCCGCGCTAGCGTTGTTGAGCAGCGCGGCCGCTCTCCATGTCACGTCACGTATATGTTGTGGTCACCGTGCGTGGAGGCGATCCGGCTGCTGGCGGACGGGAGGGCAGCGGTGAGACGGCGGTGAGAGGGCGGTGAGAGGGCGGCGAGACGGTGGTGAGAAGGCGGCGAGACGGTGGTGAGCAGGTGGCGAGACGACGGTGAGAAGGTGACGAGAAGGCGGTGAGAGGTGGTGAGACGGCCGCACGCCGCTCTTCCAGAGAGGAGCTAAAGCGGCAACGAGCGGTGAGAGGACCAGCGGACGGGAGCGACGGCGCGTGGAGCAGCTTCTTGTCTTGAGTGTGCTCTGATGAAGTTGGCTGAGGGCTCAGATGTGACAAAGCAGCGCACGCTGCCTGGGCGGAGGCGGCCGGGTCGAGGCTGGGAGCACTGGCGGTGTACACCAAAAAGCACGAGCGTTGCACCGGCAGAGCAACGCACCCCTGTCTTGCGTGCTCCTGTCGTGGCGCAGCAGTGCAAGCACAGTCACTGCGCCTTTTCCGCGTCGGAGGTTCTCGGACAAACAGTGGGATCACCGAGAACACAGTACGGACCGAGATCGCGTCCTTGGCACTGCAGAGCCATTCAGGAAAGGTCAATCTACACGAAACGAAAACAACTATAAAAGAAACAGAAAAAACTCATACAAAAACGTAACAAAAGAATGGGGCACAGACGGATTCGTGTCACCGCGCTTATAAGTCACGTACCGGTGACACTGTGCAGTGACAAGTGATCAAGCGAGCTAACTCACACTCTGGCATGTGTTTACCCTCAACGGCGTACGACAAATTGGTCGCCATCGCTGTCTAAGCGTCACACATTCCCCGTTCTCCTTCGTCGCACTCACCACTTCCTCGGTATCCAAACACCGAGGCGCATCGACACTCATGCACATACTAGCACCACTATGCGTAACACGAACGGTCCGTGCTTAATCTTGAGGATCCCGACTGCTCGGCTTAGTAGTGGTCCCAGAAACAAACCTGCATAACCACGGAAACAAACGAAGTACCTCGGCTAAGCTGTTGTTACGTCCCCCAGTCTTGCAGCCTTCAAGCTGCGCTCACGAGACCCGCGCCTCATCCCGCCCGAGCAGAGTCTCTTCCAACCCACCTCAACCATCCACTTAAAGTACGCACATGCGCCACTCTGTACACAGGCTGCTCCTACTGGCTCCAAACACAGAGCACGACCTGGGGCAGACTCCGATCCCGCCCCACGGACAGATGGCTTAAACCCCGAATCAATTCCGACGACGCCCATCGCGGTGGCGACGGCTTAAGGAAGCATAATAATTCCTAGGTTTCTTAAAACCTGCTAGAGCATCGCATTCACTGTACTCAACTATTAAGGTGTGACTACATATATATATATATATATATATATATAATATATATATATTGTTGCTTAAATTTGTCAACTTATCAATGATTCCCACCCTTTGACAACTTGACTGCATCCCTAAATCATAAGTTTTCAGAAGAATCAACTTTACCCTCCTTGAACCAAAGTTCCGCTGACTCCAGGGGCGACTCCAACACCATCCGGCGTCATGCACATGTCGTTCGCCACGTGGTCCTGAGCCTGTCCTTGTCCCCTGCCCCTGCTGGCCGCTGGATGTGCCCGGCTCTCGTCCCCAGCACTCACCCGTCACCACTAAACGCCATCAGGAAGGTGGACTTGGCGCTGGCCGGGATCTGGCAGGGCTGAAAGGGGGCGGCGCCGGCCGGTCAGCGGCGCTGCTGTCTCCAACGCCAGAGCTCAGGACAGCTCATCTACCCAACAGGCACACAGCCTAACGATCGAGTAGGTCCGCGACATGGCAATGCCCTTAACATTAAGCAACCAACAGCCGCCTACGGACACGACAATGTGGCGTTCTGCAAGGCGATCTTGGCATTAAATACGAGAGATCAATGTGGTGGCAATAATTGCAAACCACTCGATGGTGTGAGCAGTTCAAGAACAACTGCTGATTAAAGTTCCCTTGATGCTTCACATGTGGTGTGGGGTTCAGCCAATGGCCACAACTGATAAACCTATATGTCTCTGCATTGGACTAGAACCACTCATTGGCTGTTTCAGACAAAGGCACTTGTCTGTATAAACAAGAATTGGGTTCTTACCTTATTTTACAAAAGAAATACAGTTGCCTAATGCATCACAAACCACTCGTTTTGATCACACAATTCTGAGACACGAACACAGCTTATTTTGTTCAAAAGAATACTACGTCCGTAAAGCAGCATGAGACGGACCACAGCGCGCCGCCATCACTCCCAGCAGTGCATCACAAGAGCGCACGCGCGCGCCGGCTTCACGTGCGCACCTTCTCCTGCAGCGGCTGGGTGACCAGCTTGTCCTCGTGCGCGTCGAGCAGGCGCCGCTCGGGCGGCGGCGGCGCCGCGGCTGGCCACCGCCCAGCGCCCGATCACTGATGGCCTGCGGGAGGGGGGCGGCCGGCGCGGCCGGCGCGGCCGGCTCGGCCCGCTTCTCGTCGGCCAGGTGGCCCTGCAGCAGCGACATGGCTCGGCTCGCCGGCCGCCGCCGGGACTCGGGCCGGCGGTCACGGGCGGCGCTCCACCCGCACCTGGCCTTGTGACGTTCGCTCGCTGTGATCACGTGCTGTTGTGATCAGGTGCATCAGCTGTGGAGAAGGACAATGTCATGTGTGTCAAGTGTGTCATGTGGATCGCCAGAGCCCGACTTTCAATTCGAATTTGAGCATTGCCTGAACCTGCATGCCTATTGCAGGTACAGGATAACAATAACAGTGGAGAAGGAACTCAGAAGTTGTAAAACACACTGAACGAGTGTGCACCACACATACTACAAGTGTGCCAAATCATACCACCTGTCAAGTAAACATTGTAAAATAGGTCCCAATTGGAACTTTTGAAATGTGAACTATATTTTTGCATATCTCTTATTTAACAAAGGAGGCCTGTTTCCATGAACACAGAATGGAACTTCATGAGAGCAGACCACAGGCAAAAGACTGTCCCTTGATGGGAAAACATGTGACATGAGTAGCTAATTCAATTTTGTATGTTCTGTTTCAATGCTAAACAGCTCCCATTTGTCATCTAGATATTTTGGTCCCCTTTGATCATAAACCCCAAAGCAAGTCATTTTTACTTGTAGACATGTGCTGGATCCCAAGGGTTGATCCAGAATATCATATGGATATATGCTGATGGAATCCTAGGATCTTCTTTGAGCTTCAGTCACAAGTATGCCTGCTTGCTTGTAAACAACTTACTTTCACATTTTTTAATTTTCTTCAGCTCTAAAAGCATCACACCAAATGACTTAAATTGCCTAGCTCAATTGATTACTAAAAATTCATCACAAATTTGATCATCCTTGCGACCTCACAATGCGCCCACAGCTGAAGCTGTATGACATCGCCTGCAACCACACCTCATCCAGGTAGGAAGGGCAGGCACCACAAGAATCAAAACTTTACCACCAGTTTCTAAGATGTCCAGCTAAACCACTGCAACACCAAAGCCCTATGTACAAATTTGTGTTATGATTTGACAGTCACCAAATCACATGCACTATAGTGTCACCTTATAATGCATGCCATCTACACATCATGTGGCCCAACCTGAATAAACTTGCTTCCTCCTCCCAGTGTAGACCAGATGATACTAGAATGTTCAGGGTCAAAGGCACCCAGACAAGCCCCATTTTTAATACTGCATGGTCAGGAACCAATATGCTCTAATGAGGCACTGCTTAGTTATATATACCCATCTTTCTACAATGCATACTTGATCAAAAAGCACTTTAAAAAGATTATCTAAACTCAAGCAAAGTTACAGAATTAGGTCAATCACATCATGCCCAGCACTCATGCACTATTTTGAAGTCAGATTCATCTCCTTTGTTTTCTACACCACATACTTGCACTTGTTATACTAGGGTTAAAGTTTGAATAAAATACTTTGGTGACAACTTATATTGTACATAACTTTACACTATAGCTAAATTAATAATGCTCTGTTTAGTTTTAAAAAATTGTCAATTGTTATCTCTTTCTGCAAGTCCTACATGTTGGGCCTAAACAAAAATGTCAGTATTGCATATCATAACTGAAACAACTGATCTTAACTATAACTAAACAGCAAAACAGACTCAACAAAAC